>NW_021635567.1:600000-969883 GCF_004799145.2 Neltuma alba | reverse complement strand
ACAAATCTTCCATTTAATAGAAGAATAAGAAGAAGACAATGTCCCTCGGCGATGGCTTGGCAAATGTCTAGTACAACTGTGTTATCTTCCCCTATTCTTATGGGTCTCTTATATTCGTCTCTTGTTACTCCAGTCTACAGAGAGATATCCTGTTAACTTTTTGCCATTTGCAGCTTTGGTCAATTTATGCAGCTGGTAATACAGTGCCCATTCCGTTCTTGAGAGCAACAGATATTTCACCTATTGCTCTCCTATCGGACAATGTGCTTGGTGGCATGCAACAAGATTCCACTGGACTGCTACAGTAGAAGCATTGCAAGAGCTTTTTAGTGGTGATGGACAGTCCAAAAGGGGACGCAGAGGACAAATTGAGGTGGTTGCGCACGCATACGTACTTGCATGTTAGCATGGTTGTGCATGCTCATGTCTGAAACAGTCATTCATATTGGTATTCTAATTAACATGCAGCAGATGCCTGTTCCTCCAAGCATTTACCAAAGACTGACATCCAGTTCTACTCTGCTGAATTTGGCCCAGGCTCTAGCGTACCACAAGATGTATGTTCTTTTTCTCCAACTTGCACATAGTAATAGTCTGCCACTTGATGTGACAGAATTAATAGCCACCTATTTTGCATTGTGGGTGACGTACGTAGGCCTAACACGCTATCCCATATGGGGTCATAATCTGATTATTATCTCTTAATTCAGTGCTATGTTATTTGCTCCTATTTCTTAAAAATTTATATTATTGTTTTGATTTATTTATGTTTTATTCTTCTTGATTATATTCTTTTTGATTCTCTCCTACACTCTCAAAATTGAGCACTAGCCACTCTTCCATCTCCTTAGATCGGATTTGCTGATCAAGAAATTAAGGATCAAGAATATTAAGAAAAAATCATATCCGTCACCTGCGTGGTCTTCATTTATTGATGCTTACATCAAGAAAGCACATATTATAGTGCCTCCGTTTTTGTATCTGTTTGTCATTTAGCTCTTTCTTGGTTAATGAGGGGCCCAAGAAATGCCAACAATGGGGGATTCTGACCCTTCATTTAATCTATGACCAATTGTAGAAGGGTACCATATTGGATTCTGTTTCTATCCGCTTTGTGATTACCCCTTTTGACATCGATATTCATTCCTTATTAGGTGTTATGAAGATATGCCGCTGCAGGACCTTCAGGCATCCCAAGAGCAGCAGACCATTCAGAACCTCTGTGATACTCTTCGTACTATTCTTCGCTGTAGTGGTGGTTGTCCCATATAAAATTTTGCTTCTTTTCTTCGTCTTTCGGCTCTGGTCTATGTAATTTTGAAGTAAACCCTAGAAAAATATGGTTTTTGGGGGGGGTCCAGCAAGGTTTGACATTTATGTGTTGTAAGTAATGTGGCTCTTGCACAAGCGGGGTTCACAATGTGAGATAATGTGTCATGGCAGTTGCTTATATTTTGCTGTGCTGTGTCACATATTTGTATATTAGTGTATTAAGATTGTGTTCCTCCGTATATAAATCTCGTTTAGCGAGGAACCTCGCAAGTCACAGCAGTTGCTTCTATTTTGCTTGGATGAAAGAGCTTTTCTACCATTTGCTGACAGGTAAGTAATTTTGAGCTTCATAAATAAAGGTTTCATGTGTTTGACCCAAGTTTCAGTTAGATATCATATGATTGAGATTGACTGGCCAGGGTCAAGTTCATGCATCGTAACAAATACTTGATGAATTTAAGGTATTTACCCATAAGACATGAAAATGTTCCATTTCTGTAACTGAGATTCAGGATTCTCATTTTTGGATCAGAATAAATATATGATCGTCGTGTGCAACTTTTTGAGTGTTTCATTAGTTTGAAGCCATCACCCTCATAACCAGAGACACCTACCTTTTCCAAGGCATTATTAAGTGCGCCTCCAACATTATCAACAGAAATTCGAATAGGAATGATTCTCTTGATCTTGTTTACAGAAATGCTCACAATATTGAGAATGATCCTTATATCTTGATGACCCCTACTTTTCACTAGAGAGGTGAATGATGAATGATGAAACTAGCTTATTAGTTTTTTTTTTTTTTTTGGGGCTTATTTTTGCATGTTATCTTGATTGAGTATATCCCATTTTTTATTTAAAAGAATATACAACTTCTATATTTCACTTTAATGAGGGGCTTTTTTCTTTTTAACTATTGAATGTTGAGAATTTAATTTTGATAGAGGTTGTTTAGGATCATGATTCTACATTATATTACATAAATATAAAATTAATTTTAATTGCTTACGTCTATTTGACTGTAAAGTGAAAAACAAATCAATTAGCTGCGCGCCACGTTGATAGAGTAATTAAAGGTGGTCCTTGCTTTATCGTGGAACTCTAGAATTTTGTTTAAATTGATATTAGTTCCGAAGGTGTCTTTTGGCGCAGTCTCTATTACCTCCTTTCTTGTACCAATAATCAATTTCAAATGCATTTGAACCAATAGTTTTGGCTATAGTTAATTATCCGATTCAGGTGAATTAAATATAATTGGCAGCATTGTGATGATCATCTTATCTCGCATAAAAACCCACGAAAAAATTGTTAAAATCTTTTGAAGCGTCTTCCTTTTTGTTTTTACCTGCCTGAGGATACGAGAAGAAGCATAGATAAGTACACCGTGTTAACCATTAAGGGTTTATTTGGATTGATTTATAAGTAATTTTTCAAATGTAATTTATGAAATACGAGGTAAGTATATGAAGAAAGTTTTATTTCAGCTTATGTGAATTTGTTTACAAGTCTATTTTGAATAGAGTTCCAAACAACCCTAAATAGAATTCAAAAATAAAAAAGTATTATTTCTGATTGCAGGTATAAGAGTTTAAAAAATTGATTTTAAGTATTAAAAATTAATTAAATTAGTTATTAATACTATGAGCAGTGACATAAGAGCAGCACGGAAACAAGTGGGAGAAGTCGAGAAGTCCAAAAGAAATAAGGGAGAATTATTAAGAGGTTTCAAAAATGAAATTTAATTGCTAGAAAAACCCAATAACAAGTGATTAGTTTGAACGTATTGTTATTCTTTATTTGAAAACTTGTTATTGTTTACACTTCATTTGTTAAAAGACTTTAAGATAATTAAATATCATTCTTGAGATGAACTAGTAAGAAATTGGTTCATAACTCAGAAAGTTGTGAGTTTAAATTCCACTGTTAATATGAGAATTTTATAGTAAGTGATATGTAAGTACTTTTATAAATGTTTTTTGAACCTAAATGCATGTTTAGTTTTGGTGAGCCATTGAGATTCAACTCATCCAAACTTTAATTTATAAAAACTTAAAAAAATTAGTTATTTATTAAAAAAAAAAAGTATATTAGTTCTATCAAAGGAAAATATCCTTTTTAAATAATTTATTTTGAAAATATCCTATGAATCAAAACAAGAGCATAACTATTGAGGGAGTAAAATAATATTCAATATTCTAATTATAATTTTTTTTTTAATTTTTTCTAACAATGCCTTGAGTTGGCTGCCCAAAAAAAACAATTTGAATCTTCTGCAAAAAATACACAGTAAAAATCAAGGTTTGAATTTACAAAGAATGCGCTCAATGTGAGTCCCCACCGTGGTTTTGAATAGGATTGTTACATTCAGGTGTAAAAACTTGTGCGAAAATGGGAAGTACAGCTATTAGTAGAAAGGAAGACAAGAGCAATTGAGAGTGTTCTGTGAAGTGTTACGCCGCATTTGCATTTGCATTGGGCGGTGAGGAGGTGAGGAACAAGGAGAAGAAAGTCGCACTATCGCCTGGGGCGAGAAAGCCATGAGAAATATTAGGATTATACAGACTCTGTTGCGAAATCGGAGATCCCTTTGTCATTTGCTCCGTCGTTTTGGTCTCTGAAGCCAAAGGGAATCTCTCTGATCCCTCCTTCTCAGTTCCCTTCGTTCCAAAACACGCGTTTGCTTCCACAGGTCTCATTTTCCTGCACTCCTCTTCGGTTTGTCAACACCGCCGCTTCCTCTGAGGATGACGACGACGACTCCAGCTATGAAGAAGACAGATTACAACGTAACTCTCCTCTCCTCCCCCTTCTTTTGCTCTACCCTGCAGTTTGTTCAAGTTGCTTCTTCTTTTGCATTTGGGTATCGTGGGTGCAGTATGATTTGTGGGTGAATTGGATGAAAGTAGTTGGGGGCTTTTTCCTGCATTAGTCTGGAGTATGTGGCCGGGAAATTGCTACTTACACTAATGTCTGTTGCTACTGCTTTTGCATTTATTCTGTGTCACTTCATGAGATTTGATGTCATAAGGTGTTTACTTTTCAAGTATATTGAAGTATCCTGCTAAACTCTCGCTATAAAAGGTTTCACATATCCATGTTCATGCATTTGGCAATTCGCAGGTGAGACAGGCGAAGACGACGAAATGTCAGATGGATGGGAGGAAGAAGATGAGGCTGAGCCTAGGGTAACATGACATTAACATAGACATTCTTGTTGGTTTCTTCAATGATAAGATGTTTATTTCAAATTTACAAGTAATTTTTACATAACTATTAGTGTTTTTATATGAAGCCTGGTGATGGGGGAGGTGGTGGTGGAGTTGACTTGCAAGGTGTCCCTTGGGGCCAACGAGCCCTCTCTATTGCTCAGGAGGTCCTGATGAAGTTCAGTGATGACATAGAACTGTTCTCTTTCAAGACTACTCTCTCGTGGATATGTCTACGTGAGATTGGACAAATTAACACATCAGTAAGTTTTCAACCTATGCCAGATAAAATATCTGGAAGTGTATTTCTGTATTTTTTTCCCTAAAGATCAGAATATGGCCTTTCTTTGCAGAGTATGTTCAATTAAAATTGTTTTTTCAAGAAGTAACTATTTGTTTTTTTTTGCTGGGAACAAGGATGTCAAAAATTTTCACCTTTTTTCTTACAACAAACATAATTGTATAACCTTAAGAAAGCTTAGTTGATGACATCAGCTCCATTCAAACATCCTTTTAATATCCATTGAAGTGGAGGGTGAACCTCCTCCCAAAAACTAGATATTGAGGTGGGAGGATGATCCCACTTTAGTATCCTTTACAGCATTCCATGTTACCTTTAAAATTCCAGTAATCTGTTTCCATCAGCTTGAGATGATTGTCCGATTCTGCTATGGGCTGCATTTTTAATTCCGTCCATTGTTCTTGAAATTCCACTTACTGTCATAGTTAGCCTCTTTATGCATGGTATTTGCGCTATGTGACCACCATATGCTAAAAATTGTTTGACTTATCATTCCCTGAGCATTTTGTATCTGTTGTGAGAAACAGTGCTATAATTTTTAGGGTCTTTCATGATAGGTTCATGGCTTGTTGGATAGCTTGGCTTCTGCCTAGAGTTGCAGGACAGCAAATTGTGTCATTCAGTGATACATGATATAATTGTGGGCTTATGATGCCTGTCTCTTTTGTTGGATGCCTAATCTGTACGGTTTGTTCAATGCAACTTGCCTTATTTCTTCAGATATGGTTGTCCAAGCATGGAAGAGCTTGAAAGCTATAGTCAAGAATACAAGAAAAGATTAGAAGAAGCTGGAGCACTTGGAGAAATACCTGATAATTTAGCTCTCGAGGTTATTCATCCAAGCTGAATTTGATTGCCTGTTCTACTGGGATTTTATTCATGGCAACTCAAAGTGAAGCATAATGTCTTTGAGGTTTTTCCATGCCTAAGAAAGCATATTTTTCGTTCTACAGGTATCATCCCCAGGTGCTGAGAGGATACTTAAAGTTCCTGAGGATCTGAATCGGTTTAAAGACATGCCTATGAGAGTTTGCTATGCTGAAGATACCGAGTCCAGTTGCTTAGAAAAGGAAGGAGTGTTCCTGCTAGTATGTGCTGAAAAAGAGTCAGAAAATTGTGTGTGGAAGTTGGCAGATGTAAAAGAGAATAGAGACCCTTCAAGCAAAGGGAGGCCTTGAGTCGTAAACAAAAGGATGGAGATTAAATTTACCATTTAACATGCATAGAAGGGTAACTCTGTACCTTGAGTTCTAGTCAAATTTTACATTCTCTAGCCAGAGACGAGGAAGATAGAGCTTATATTTTCTCTCTCACATTTATTTCCCCCCTTCGAGATGAGTATATCTGAAACCTGAAACTAGCTTCAGGGAAGAGAAAATCAGTTTTGAGTTTGCAATTGTATTAGATTTCAAGTAGACATGAAATTTCTTTAGCCTTATGTTTAGCGTTGGATGATATTTTAGTTCAAAAGGTTAATGAGATTTTTGTAAATATCCTAGAAATATTCGTGTCTGATCTTTGGATTTAAGTTGTAGTCTTGAGCCCTTCTCAAAGAAGTTCAAAGATAAAGCTTCTACTACTAATTTTGGCACTGTTTTTTATGTTTAGTTTCTCATGGCAACTTAGTTTGCATGAAGTTGCTCGTCTCTCAAAAGTCTAATTGCATATGTTATACTTTAAGGATAAAAGAGCTATAAATAAATCACAAGACCGCATCTGCCTGCAATGTTGTTTTCTCGGGTTCAAAACATGGGCAATATAAGATTATAGAGTCTCTTTAAATTCATGCTTGGCGTCTGCGTTTTAATTCAGGTTTTATTGAGAGGACATCCTTTTTATTAAAGCATGAGCTTATAACTAAAATCATAGATTGAACGACAATATATGCTCTTTCCACTGCACTATATATAATCGCTATTCAATTTTGTTTGCATCTTAATATTCTTTAATATGATATACTTGGATTCGTGGTTTGTAAATGTCTTCAAGAGTTCTGCTGAATGTCGTACATGCAGCTTTTCCCCCTTTGAATAGGTTTGAAACTTTGAATAGGCTGTTTATGGATCACTTATTTCTCTCACGCTGCAGAGGCTTACACACTTGTAGTGACCAGTCCACTAATAGGTTTTTCTTTCCTTTTTTGTTGGTTGAAAAAAAAAAAAAGAAAGAAAGAAGAACATGTTCTTCTTGCTTATTCCTGACTATATTGTTGCCTTTTATTTTCCTTCTTGAAGGGATACATTTACCATGTCATGTTTGCATCCATGAAGGGATTTTTTTAGTTGGTTTTCTTTCCCTTGGGCATAATTGCTGTTTGTGGCCCATCAATATGAGTTGCTATAATAGACGATAAATAATGAGATCTGAGTTGCAGGACCGCAATCTTGACATAGTGCTTGCTTTGTCAAGTTTCTTTTTCAATCTCATCTCATCATTTGATTCTTTTTCCCTTTCTTTTTAGAAGTAACTATGGTGATATAGAATGTTTATACAGGCAAGTCGGTTTAAGCATTGGACTTGTCTAATTCAGATATTTTAAATATAAGTGTTTCTTAACTTCAAGCAGGTGCAGCCCTGCAACTAGATGATTGTGAGGTGTATTTATTTTCTTCAACAGAAAATATACTGAAAAGGAGTGTTTGCATATTTCAAGTGTCTGAAAGAAACCTATGAAGCATACACACTCACCGAAAGACATACAATGCCACATGATAAGATTTGAAATGACCATGTGTAATTCACATGCTTATCTGTAGTATAGAGGTATGCCAATTCTGATTCTTTTTAAGTATCTGGTGCTGGAGGTCTTGGGATTGATCTCAATTTGCTCTCTCTTTGAACACCCATGTGTAAAGCTGCAAATTTGTTTTTCTTTTTTCTTACAAGTCATATTCTATATGTTTTTTTCCCTTTGCATCTGCCTGAAATCATTAGCTTACTCAGAGATTGCAGAGTCATTATAAACATCCATAGCTACATCAAAGCTCAAAGCCAATGATTGACATATGAGTCAAGGGCAAACAGCTCCAGTGCAATATGTGGGTTTTTAGTTCAATACAAGAAGGAAAAATCTCATCCATCCATTGTGATCTATGGCTGTCATCATCCACTACCGGGTTCAAAACAACATTGTTCCATTTAACACAGCAATCGATGTGACTTGACAGTAGCCGTTAGATCAAAACGAATTGGATAACAATACCATGGACCGCATGCATTCCAAATCCAGCCAAGAGGTTGGTTCAATTGAAAAATGTGCTTGATTGGATGTGTGTATGTCACGGGTGGGTCTCACTGCCAATTATAAAATGCTAATGCACATATATAGCATGTCATAGGTGGGTCTCACTTCTTAATGCACTTAACGTGCTTATTATTCTCTTACAGTAAGTTCTCTGTACAGAGCATGGTTGAGAAACAAGCAAATGACTGGTGATCTTTGTCCTTTTGAAAAGACATGTAAAGAAAACAAAAATGACTTGAAAGTTGAAAGCTTGATTACGTTGGCAATATGAATAAGAAGAATGATAAGCGGTCCCTCCTTGTAGGAAGATGCTTAGCTAGTCCATTCTACTACCGTTATCTGCATAATTCATAGAAGACAACTGACATATGACAGCATGATGTTGAGAAGCTTTCTGGTCCTATTACGAATATGTTTGTTCTCTATTGGGTTGCTTCTTAAATTTTGTTGAATGTTTGTATATGTTTGTCATCTCCTTTTGTTTGCTTGCTTTTGATTCAGAAATGTTTCAGACACACTTCTTTTTTGGCTGAAAAATGTGAAATTCACACACAAGCTTTACTTCCACACTTTTTTCAGACGCAAACTTTCATTTTCTTTCACCATTGGGTCCATTAAGGCAGGATCAATGGAATTATATCTTCTGAATATTATTCATTTGACCAAGGTTCATAGATGAGTGTGGAAAATCAATATATCATTATTTACAAATAATACTGCTCATTTCTCAAAATTAATGCAGATTTTATGTACTTGTGCAAACATGAGGACTCATCCCTCGTATGTGTGTTAATATGTGTAGGTGTTTGATATGTATATCAATGATTTGCAAAACAAAACAAACAAACAAAGCCAAGGTAATTAGCTGTTGTCCCAAAGTTTTGAATTAATGATAATTGGGTCTCCCAAAAAATTTTCTGGAACAATGAGCTGCAAATGAATTTAAGCAATTATAAATAGGTCTCCCAATTATAAATTTAGAGTTACATTTAAAATTCAAATGCCTTATTGAAATGGTATTTGTAATTCATTTTTTAAAATTTTTTATTAGCATCTAACTGTTATTAATTCTCTCTCTTAGGACCTAATTATCATTCCCCCAATTATTTTCATATGATTTTGGTGGATTTAAGATTCCATATTTGAATTAGTTTCGAAGTATCAAATCTAGAGGATAACAAGTTTTGTCATCTTTTGTTTTTCGTCGAGCAGTGGATCAAGTTCAAATATAGAATAAGTGGGCCACCGCCAAAGAAGTGGGTTTTGTGGACTTGTATTGTATAACTAATTGGAATTGGATTTTAACGAAAAGAATTAGTTTTTTTTTAATACAGCAAACTAAAGTTTGAATTTTACTTAAGAGAAGTGTTAACATTTAGTGTCTAATAATATTTTTAAAAAAATCTGTGTTGTACCGGAGGAGTTCAAGAAAATGATAATTGAGGCCAAATAGTTTGTCAGGTAAATTATGAAGACGTATTTTAAATTTTACTGAAATTATATACATATGTATAGTTTTAAAATAAATGGAAATTTTCTTTGAATTTAGTTTTTTATACTGTATTTTTATAAATGATAATTACGATTTTAATTTTGTCATTATTGATATTTTTAAAATTTTTCATTCACATCCTCTAGAATGATATGCTTTTATAATATAAGAATGTTTTCAGTTTGTTAGAGTAAGTTACATCGACCTTCTTTTATTTTATTTTGTTAAAAAGATATAATTAAAATACTGAGATTTATTTCAAATGATTAGATGTTTAGTAATCAAACATTAAAGTTTATTGCAAATAAAAAGTATTTAGTATTAAGTATTTCAAATATTTAACATAATATTTTAAAAGTAACAAAAGGGGTTGAATTATAATATTCTTAATAAATGGGAGGTTTTCATAATTTCAGTAGAACTAAAAAGCGGTTAATATATTTCATTCAATTAATTGTTACCCATCCATGTAACACTTTAAACATGTTGTAACTTTTAAAAAATGGGTCTTAATTTAAGAAAACTTTCAAAATAAATTATTTCCCTGAGTTTTAGAAATGATTTTACGTTTCAAAATCTTTAATGACCACTATAATAGATAACTTCTGGATTGTGTGAAAATTAATTGAACTTTAAACCATGCTTATCAAATCCCTATGATTGTTAATATTTGATAAAAGAAAATTATTTAAAACTTCCAAATTTTTACAAATAGCCTTTATACTAATTATTTCACTAACAAATAAACTCTTCCAGTCCTTAATATAAGACATATTTTATTATATTTAGGACCGAAAGAGTATATACACAGTAAACTTTATTTTTTTTCTTGAGTAAATAATTTTCTTAAGCTCCGAACTATGTGTAAATAATTTCTTTAAATTTTAAATTATGTACACATAAATTCTTTCTCATCTCTTGCCCATAATGGGTTGGAGATTGTGAAGGATTGCATATATTTTTTCTAATAACAAGTATTCTCTTATTAAAGATAATCTTATTCGAGGTACTGTTGGGTATCAAATGTGGACACCTCTCCAACAAGAATTCAAATCTTAGGTCGTCATGTGGTAAGAAACTAATCTTTTTTTATTAGACCCAATATCCATTGCTAAATTGAAAATCAAAGTTCTTGGCTCTTGCCGCTTTTGAGTAGATTTCAAAATGTTGCAATTTAGCTGCTAACTTATGTGGTAGTACAGTTCTTATGGAGAAATAGTTGAAAGACCAAGTATTTTGCAAACCCTTCTTTCTCTAGCATTTTGTGGGGGGGGGGGGAAGCTCTGTACCACATTGCATCTTATTAGTAAAATGATTGATAAATTAACCCCAAGAAAATATCTTTTTTAAAAAATAATGGTTACAAAATTTAGCCTACTATAAAGCATGAGTCTTTATCATAGGTTTTTCTAGTTTCATCAATAATTGACAAGAAGTTATTAGGTCACCAAATCCTATAGCTTCCAATGCTATCAGCCTATATATCACTCATTTGTAGGTCTCCCTCAGTAGTTCATTCCTCTACGTTTTTCTCATCATACCATGGGGATAACAAAAATGCCAACTTGCTTCAAATTATTTGTTGGAATGAGTACAAATCAATCATTTTTTTTATATAATTACATGATATTTAGTATTATCAAATCATATTTGAGTACTATTAAGCTTAATTAGAAGTAGCTTTATCATTATTCATTGGTAGTACAAAGTAATTAATTTATTCATGATTTTTATTGCAATTTATTTTATTTTATTATTATATTTTTTGGTATAGTTATACGATCTATGGTATTAATGAGTAATTTAAATATTTTGATTTTTTTTTTTTGTGCAATTCGGGGTCTTTCCAAGTTATTTTGAATTTGAGACTATTTTACTGGGAACATATAAGATTAAAGTTTTCCTGACAAGTATGTTTCTCAAGATTTAAACTCATATTCTTCTCATTACGGATTACAGAGGTGAGATTTCCTACTATCTCAACACAGTTTGCTAGTAAATATTATAACTTATAATTAGAAGTAGTTCTTCCAAAGATTTCTTTTTTTTGTATTTACATGAACTCAAAATTTAAAATCTCAGTTAAGGGGTTATAAACCTTTTCATTAGAAGCAATATTTATTGATATATTACAAGTTGATTTTAGATGCGTTAATTTTTGTCCAGAAAAATTTTACTTCTTTATTTATGTGTTTAAATTTCTTTTGGGTTAATATCTTCCAATTATTGTCATAGGTTGATGTCGTTTTCAGAAGTTGTCAATTACTTGTAATTGTAGCTCACTGTATTTGTTGCGTTTCAATAATGATGACATATAACGATACAGTGTTGATAATACATCCAAATAAATAAATAAATAAATGCCTCTTTAATGCCATCCAACTACCATCCCACGTTGTATTAATTAATGAAATAATAAGTTAATTAATAAATTTGGTTGCCCACCTAGCTCACTTGACTCGAACTCGAGAACTCGCTTAAGTAGTACCAAACTGCTTACCACTTGGACTAACCCTCGTTGGTCCTTCATAATTAATTAATTCAAGTAGTTTGATAGTTATTCTCAGGCAAACAAAAAAAAAAGCTTTATAGTTATTCCTTTAAAGTATGGTATTGAATTCTATTTTTGTGTTCATCGAAAAATTTTTATTAAAAGAGCTTTACACAAATGTTGACATAGCCCAACTTAATCTAAATTAGTTATGACTTTTTCCTTTTTGGTCAGAAAAATTAGTTAGGACTTAATGAATGTGGATAACCAATTTTTGTATTACTAAATAAAAGATATCATTAATTAATAAGAAGGGGCTTACTTGTAGAAGTTTACAAATTTTAGATAATTTATTATTACGTTTTGAAAGCAAGAAGTTATTCATACGTTAACGTTATCCTTTTTTCTTTTCTTTTTTGGCCAAAATACGTTAACGTTATCCTAAATCACAATATTATGATTAATTATGCTACCTTGAAATATCATTTTTTAAGAATTATAGAAATAAAAAATAATTTGAATCGAAAAGTATAGAATTCATAGAATTCATATATGTGTGTGGGAAAAAGACACCAAAATACCTTCAAAAATATTAAATGACAAATGAGGGTATCTCAATTTCAAAATCCCAATTCAAATCCCAGGTACCTTTTTGAAATTTTCAAATCTTATAAAATTACACAAATACTATTTTTTTTACTTGTTTTTTTAAATACTGCCACCTTAGCAATTCTAGTTGCCGGCGACCAACCACTAGAGCTACGGTGACATGTTACAGGAACTCCGATGGCTACTTTTTTATGTATTGACTATTTTTTTTTAGCTATTGACTACATTTGTCATTGACAACTCTAGTTTTGCTATTGACTACTTCTATTTCAAAAATTCAAAAAATGTATTAAGTGTTGTTAGAGATTTAGTGACTACTTTTTATTTAGTCATTTACTACTCTTGTGTAGTCAATAGCTATATAAAAGTTGTCACCAGAATTTTGAAAACAAAAGTAGTTAACAATTAAATTAGAGTAGTCAATAGCTATATGAAAGTAGCTACCGACAGTAAGGACAGTGTTGTCATTTTACAAGATTTGAAAATTATGAAATGGTATCTGGGGCTTAAATTGAGATTTTGAAATTTACCTATCCTGATTTGTCATTTTGTAATTTTGAGGGTTTTTACTTTCTTTTTTCCTATATATATATTTACATTACCTTTTTATTATTTATAACTCACATGCTCATCATATTCATACCTTTCATTCAGAGTTTGAACTCATAAATTCACACTTAAAAAGATACTTGGTGTTAGTTTGGTCACAAGACCTCAACTCTTTTTGTATTATTTTTTTATGGGTTCAGATTAAATTTTTCTTAAAAGTTTTCACTCAGAAGCTACGGGTGCTTAGAATTTTTATTTTTGTATGCAAAATTTACCGCAAAAAATTAAACTTACAATAATTTTATCTCATACCATTAAAAAACCAACATTGATTGTTAACATTTTTAACAATGAGGAGAAATATTATTATGATTTTTAAATTTTCAGAACAAATTTATACTCCAAAAAACTTCCGAGTGCCAGTGTTCTTAAGTGAATATTCTAGGACAAGTGTATATCTTAACCCTTATTCTTCGTTTGAGAGTTAAGTTATTTAATTATGGCATGTATATGTATTAGATGCTAAAAATATAATACTTGAATCAAATTTCATGCATCTTTTGATGTTTATAACGATTATATATAATATATTCATGGTCTTTGATTTGATTACATGAATTGTTATTGATTAGATTGCAAGAATATATACATACTACCTCCAGTCTTAATTAATAATTATAAGATCTCGTTTATAACAAATTATAAATATTATTTTATAATTAGGATAGGACGCCGTATATATTGAAAACTCAATTTGGTACATCCAAAATGTTTGTGGTTGATAAAAATTGCTTACATTCCCATAAAGATTACTATATGCTTTTATACCTTTTTATTCCCATAAAGATTCTTTTCTTCTTTTGATATTTTTCTTTTTTATGGGTATTGTCCGAATTTTAAAAGGTGTATGACTGGATCAGGCATGACAGATTCTCATGTAATTACTTTTTTTTTTTGCCAATCCCTCAAGTAATTACTACTTGTTGTGTCCTTTCGGCTCAATCATTTTAAAACATAAATGATTTATTAATTAAATATACATATAGGGAGGTTATCTAGAGTTCATATTAAAATCTAAAAAAAAAATATAAAACAAAAGTGATTTCCAATTGTAAATTCAAAATAATAAACATAAATTAAATCTTAAATATCATGTTTTAAATTTTATATATTTTTCTTTTTCTTCTAAAATATGTTTTAAATTTTATTCTGTATGAAACATACGATGAGAATATATATATTTTGCAATTGCTAAAATCATTTATACAATTTCCAATTAAATTTTTTGATTTATTTTTAGAAGGTTAACTTAAATTATCCCTGTGATATCTGCGGTGGATGGGGCATTAAACTTCTTTTGGGAAAAAACATGCAACTTGAAAAAAGAATAATCTGTATGTGTATAACAAATTAATAATATAATAATTATGTTGACAAAAAAACAATATAATAGTTATAATAGTTTACATTAAATTTATTTTTATAAATATAATATGTTAATATTCTGAAAGAACGAAGATAGAAGAAAAATGGTTGTGGGAGGTGAATTGTGAGTTTATAATAATTTGTTTGATAACTCTAATATATTTTTCTTATATTAGGAATAAATTCTAAATCTTTTCTTATATCCCACACCATTTTGACCAACCATGTTATATTGATTATAAGTTGAGTTTGTGTAACTTTTTTTCTTGATAAAAAATAAAAATATTTGTAACTTTTATTGCATATAATTGATAGGAAATTGTTTGGAAATTATACAAACTTATAATTTTGGTGGATATTTTGTAAGTTATTTCATGTGTATGGATATACTACCTCCGGTCCTAATTATAAGACCCAGTTGACTTATTTGAGGAGATTAAGGAAGTAAGTTAAGTTAGTTATTTGTAATAAATAAATGGTGTTATTCCTAAAATATCCTTACTAATTAAGTGTATTGGATAGAACTATCATTATTAGAAAGACTATCTTGGAAAAAAATGCATAAATATGAGAGACAAAATAGATTGGGGTCTTATAATTAGGATCAAACAAAAAGTCAAATGGAATTTTATATTAAGGACCGGAAGTAGTATGTAATTTTCAAATGGGAGTTTTGACTTTGAGTGAAAGGATTGGGTGATGAACCATAAAATGACGTGTAACCTAATAATTAATAATGTTGGGCCACTCCTTTTATTCCTTATTTCTTTTTCATCATCCAATAGTGAATTGTTGACAACTTTACCTATCATTTACAAATATGCCACCTTCCGTCTTTAATTATAAGAACTAGTTAACTAATTTAAAGAGATTAAAGAAGTAAGTTAAGTTAGTTATTTGTAATAAATATGTATTGTCTTTCCTAAAATATTCTTACTAATTAAGTTTATTAATTAGAACTACTATTATTAGAAGGATTACTTTGAAAAAAAAATATAAATATGAAAGACAAAGTGAATTGGAGTCTTATAATTAGGACTAAAATAAAAGCAAATGAGACCTTATATTAAAGACCAGAGGTAGTATTAATTACAACTCGAACAATTTTTCTAATATTTGACCCCAAAAAAGAGTAATTTTTTTAAAAAAAAACATCTGCAACCTGAACATGATATTAAGTTAAGTAACTAAGGCAAGACCCTTGGAGGGGATATTGAAATTTATATACTTGGCCTCAAAATTTAAGAAAAATAAATACTAGTTCTACCATAAACCTATATTACGGTTTTAATATATTTTATTATAATGTATTGATTAAACACTACATATTGCATTTATTTTTTATACTGTATAAACAAATTTTCTTTATTAATTTTTATTAATAATTTTGACATAGACTTTAATAAACTAAATTACTCAACCTCTTGAATGGGAGATTCTCCATAATTTTTTTTTTTTTGGCTTTTGTACCTCCATCTTTCAATGACTCATCATTCTGGTTTTTTTTTAACCATTTGATCTTTAAAGATTAAACTTGAGACGATATCTATTCTTAGATGACTAAAAAGCCCATTTGATCTAATTTGTAATTTATGGGTAATTTCCACTTTAACTATTTTTGTTTTTTGTTTTTGTTTTTGTTTTTTTTTTTGAATAAGAGGAGCAAGCACTAATGAATTAGGCTGACAAGCTAGATTAAACATGCGACCTTCTCATTTAAGAGAAGCAAGCACTAATGACCACTAGATTACAACGTTACTTGCTTATTTTGGCAAAATTATGGTTTTCTTATTTTTAAAACTTATAATCTAATTTTAAAAAAAAATAAAATAGAGTTTTTTCAAAAACTTATAATTTAATTTAAAATATAATTTTTAATTTGAATGGAAGCCTATGTACGCTTTAAAATAGAAATGGCATCTTTGTAATTTTAACAAAATCGTAGATTAATTTTAATGGGTTTTAATTTGTTTTTACCAGGTAAAAATAAATAAAGTGGGCACAGCAAGCAGCACGCTCACATTTAACATCGATCATATATAAGTATAACCATTTTTAATAAATTTTATATGGCCAAGATGCAAATTTGTCCTTTTTGCTTAGGACTGTTGCCCCGAAAATTTTAAAAAATAACAATATTGCTCCACCTCATTAAAAAACTAAGGTTAACTATTAAATAATTAATATTGACAGTTAATATTTTTAACAGTAAAAAAAAAACATTACTGCAAATTAAAACTTTCAAGACAATATTAGACTAAAAAACAAAATTAAAAAAACATTATTTCTGAATAAAAACTTTAGAAACAAATTTACATTTTAAACCAATTTTATATATAAAAGTGAATGATTTTCGTTGGAATTCAGAGACCTAGGGTAGGTCACACTAACATATCAACATATGATTTGTTATTTGAGTATGGGATTACTCGGAACTTATTATTTTGAAATGAGCGCAACATAAGTTAATAACTCCATTTGTACAAAAAGTAAATTTAGAGGGTCCATTAATATTTTCATATAAATCTAAATCGAATTTTAAAAAAATCATGTGTACTTAAATATAGATATATATATACACACACAAAATAGAATTCAATATTTTAGCCTTATTTTTTTCCTTCTATGAAGATTCCACAATTTTTTTTAATACATATGACATCAATGACGGGTCTTGATTTTTGGGTGTTGGGTTTCGTATACTTCTTTTAGTTTAATCTAACATTTAATATTTTTGTTGTCAACGCAAATTATTTCACTTTCTAAGAGAGAGAGAATACTATCTTGCTTTACTTGCATATATTCATTCTTTTAATTGGAAAAAATGAATAATAAATTATTAAATAAAAATGGAAATATTTTATTTTATTTTTCTAAAAATTATATGTATCTTTTAAATAAATTGTTAAAATTATTAGAGATATATTTTATTTCAATTTTTTACAAATTTTCTGAAAAAAATAATATAAGTTTTTTTATGCTTATCAAAATCGCACAGTTCACCTGTGTATATCTTGAAAGTGAATGAAAAGGTCATATAATTGCCAAATTCAGTATTCATTTTCCTATATTTCAACACTAAAAATCTTTTAAAATATCCTATTTTGGTATTAATCTTCTTATGATGTTATTAGTTGTCATTCTCCCAATATAATTCATACTTTATTCCAAGAAAAATATGTATATATATTAAAAATAAATTAAACCTTAGTCTTGTATGGGTTTGTGTGTGTATGACAAGTTCAATCAATAAATTTTTATCCCCACCTCATCTCATTCTTAAGGAGATGTTTGAGTGAAAATCAAATTATAACTTTAAAAGCGATTTTAGAGAATACAAAATAAGTATGTAAAAAGAATTTTATCTTGATTTACATGAAAGTACTTTTAAAAAGTATTTTCACAGAAAACCAAACACCCTCCAAATACTAGATAGTCTCAACTGGCTAAGTTGGTTCAATTTGAACATATTATTGGTATTAATTTTGAGAATTAAAAAGTAAATCTACATCCGATTACCAAAATGTCAGAAAAATTTACATAATTTACTAAAAGCTTATTTATGGATTCCTTTAATTTTCCCCAATATTTATAAGGTGATCCATTTTGGCTTCATTAGTGGTGGAGAGTGAAGGGTTTGGAGAGCAACTAGAGAAAATGATGGGTGACATGATACCTTTAAGTGGCAACTGAATGAAATAACATGACATAAAGTTTTTGTTTGCATTATTAAACCACTCCTCTCTTCCTCTACATTCAAATGGCATCAACTTTCCATTCAAGCAGCTTCTATGAAATCAGCCATGAATGCCAATTATTATTTTAAGAGAAAAGCCACAATGACAAGCCATATAAACTAGGCTTAATTAGTAAGAGCATCACAAGAGCATTTGTATATTATATACTGTACTAACTTAGGTCATGCTTTTATCTTGATTAGCGGTGTGATCATCAAGAACACCATGTGTTATAGAAAATAGATACAAGTTAGTTTAGGTCAATATGATCTCATGCTCAGAGTGATTAGGTTGAAGTATAAAGTAGATCGTGACGAAATAAGAAAAATATATTAAAATAAAAGGTTAAAGTGTACTTTTAGTTTTAAAATTTTATATAAGGTTTTAATTTGATCTTTTAACTTCAAAAAATATTTTTAGTTATTTAACTTAAAAACCGTTAACAAAAAATAATGATATTAAAATCTTAGATATTAATAAAATATTTTTAAATGTTAACATATTAAGTTTAAATTTCAAAAAAATCATGATGGTAACAAAAAGTATCATTTAAAACTAAGTATTTTAGGATTGAATGATTAAAGATATACTTTTTAAAGTTAGGGAATCAAATCAAAACTTTATATAAAATTAAAAAACCATATGTATAATTTTGCCAAAATAAAAGGTGAAAAAGTAAAAGTAACTCTTTATTTTAGTCACTTTTAATTTTTTCCATAACTTGTTTTATTCTTTAAAAATATAACTAATTTCATTCAAAATATATATCCTTAAAAATAATATAAATTCTATAGTAATTATTTTTAAAAATTATCATTACTCAATAATTATATATTATATTTAAGTTTATTATTTTAAAAAAATAAGTAAAATAAAAATTTAATAATAAAAGAATTCACAGTAATTATAAGGTCAACTAGTTAAATGATATATATTAAGAAATTAATCAATATTCATAACGGGCATACAAGTTTTTTCAAGGAATACTGGGGCGAGCATTTAACTTACTTAGTGTGCTGGGTTGAGCTAATGTTTTTTAAATTAATTAATCTTCACAAAACATAAATGAATTTAAAATAAAATACTGAGGGTGAGATAGTAACTTGCATGGTGTCTAATAGTTTCAATTACATTAGCTTAACTTAGTTTGCATTAAGTGATGAGGCCAGGACTGCTTGGACATCTTTAAAGATGAGTGGAATAGAGATAGAAATGTAGATATTAAATACTTATTATATTTTATTTTAAAAAGGAAAAATACAATAATAATATAACAACAGAAGGAAGACCTGTACATTTACAATAACATAATGAAAGTACTCCCCCTTTTTCTTAAAATTATAATCTTTCACAACCCCAATCATTAAATGGTTTGTTATTTTATTGATGAATATTTATAAATTATTAATCAAGTATTTCTAAAACATTTTTTATGGCTAACCCTTTAATATTGGGTATATGCACAAAATCCTTTTATATTTCCAATGATGCATGTACATATAAATAAATCCTTTGACATATTACATCCAGTTAAAAAAAAAAAGGAAAAAAAGTTGAGAATGTAACACCAAGTATAATGGGTTAGATATAATTTAACCTTATAAAACTATATTTAACTTAAATCAAAATAAAGATGATAAATAGAAACAAAAGTACTACTTCCGGTCTTTAATATAAGACCTCGTTTGACTTTTATTTTGGTTCTAAATATAAGACTTTAATCTATTTTGTCTTCTATATTTATCTATTTTTTTCAAGATAGCCATTCTAATAATAGTAGTTCGAATTAATAAATTAGATTAGCAAAGATATTTTTAAAAAAAATAACATATATTTATAACAAACAACTAATTTAACTTATTTTTTTAATTTACTCAAATTAATCAACTAACTGTTATATTTAGGACCGGAGGTAGTATTATTTTACCAAAATAACAAGCATCAAAATAAAAGTTTATATTTACAAATAAATATGAATACAGTGAAATTTTTTTTTATTATTATCAGAATATTGAATTGTTTCCCAAAGTGAGCCACCATGACTTGTCGGTTTGAAAATAACGTGGTAAACTAAAATAGAGTGTTTAAAACTTTAAATTAAATTGTTGGAAGCCACAAGAAGGGGAACACTTTGCACATTTGTCAGCATTTGATTTGGACAGGTGTTTGGTTTCCTCATTATGACTGTACTTTCATCTTTTACTTTTTCTCTTTCTGTATAAACGCCAAAGTGCACCCATATTACCCACTTTCCTCCCCCACCAAAAATTTAATCATCATTTATCCCTCATATATTTGTGTTTGTGTGTTAAAAAGTTGTTTAAAATTAATTAAATGATGAAAATATGTAAAAGGTATATTTTATTTTCAAAAAATAAATAGAGATTAAAGAGATGATGAACAATATAATTTACGTATAATAATATAACAAGTAATCAATGAGGTCAAAAATGTAAAACAAATTGGTTAGAATTTCATATCTTATAAATAGGATCATTTTTATCTATTTTTTAAATTTTGTATAAGACAGATTAAATTATATTTATTGTTATGATGACTTTAAAAGTCTATGTTGCATTTTCTTCCTACAAAACAATTTTATTTTTATAATTCATACACCCATTATATTATTTAATGGTATTCGCTTAACAAAATTTTAGGGTGATCTCAATTTAAATATGATTAAAAAATTTTAATTCATTTTTCTTATATTTTATCTTAAATATTTTTTTATCAAAATTTTATAACTTCATTTTTCTAATTTTTTGTATTAAATTCTTTTTAAAAAATTTCTTCGCTCTCTTTCCTTCCTCCCCCGAGCCTTCCCTCCAATTCCCTCTTGGAGGTGCCTTATGCTATGTTTGGATGGAGAGAAAATGAGGGAGGAAGGAAAACTTGGAAGGAAAATAGGGGGAGAAGGGGTTTTTCTCCTGTTTGGATGAGAGAAGAAAAGTGAGAGAAAAGAAAAGTTGGGGAGAAAATAAGCTGGGTCTCACATCTCATTTTCCTCCCAACTTTTCTCGCCATATATGGAGAGAAAATGAGAAGAAAATATATTTTTCCTTTTTACTCTCACATATGTTTTTTCAGCAAAATAATATCTATTTTTTTCATTTTTTCACTTTATTTATTATTATCAAGTCTTTCTTTGTGTTTGCTTCATTAAAAAAATAAAATAACTAAAATTGCAAAAATTCTTCTAAAATGAATAGAAAGAAAAAACATGTGGAGTTGTTGTTTTGATTTTTTTAGCATTGCATTACACAAAATGTTTTTTTTCTTTTTTTTTACAAAATTATTTGATATTAAAATATAATGACATGATAATATATCTTTATCAAATTATATGATTATGTTAATGTAAATATGGTTTTTCATTATGATATTTAATTTGATTTTAATCAAGATATATTTTGATATAATAGAAAGGGTATTTTAGTCATTCATATATTTACCTATTTTCTTTTCTTTTTGTTTTCATTTGTTCATCCAAACATGAGAGGTAATAATATTTTCTTTCTAATTTTCTCTTCTCTCCATTTCCTCTCTTCTCATTTTATTTCTTCTCAACTTTTCTTCTCATCCAAACAGAGTGTTAGTGTCATTTGCTAACCTCCAAGGAGCTAATACAAACCAATCAGGCAATAATACTTATTGAAACACATATGCATATATCTATATTTTTTTCTCTCATATAAGGAAGTCATAAATTATTTTATAGTTTTTGAATTATATTAGTTACTTTAATTTTATTTTATTTTTAAAATTTTTTTTAAGGGTATGCCAATATGAGAGATGCAATTAGAAAATATTAACTGGGATTAATTTAAAAAAAGGAAATCAATTAACAATTAATATTAGGAGAGTTATCTTTAAATCTGATCTGTTGTAGCTGGTATTAAAAAATTGGAATTTATGATTTGTTCCTCTTGCATCTTTCTGTTTATCTCTGAGATGTTATAGCAGGAGATCTAGGATCCTGCGATTTTCTCTTTATCTGTAAATGCAGAGTAGACAAAGCAAAGAAGAAAGGCTCTTTATGGTTTTCTTAAAATCTGTTTAAATTCTTTTTCTGTTTACCGTGTAGAGAGAGAAGGGGGGGGAGAGAGTTCGTGTGTGTGTTCTGTCACGATCATTGGTTGCACGTGAAAACTCGCGAGGTAAAAATTTCTTCTCAGATAGCATTGCCCTTTGAAATTTTATGTATGATCAGTAAATCAATGGATTGTGGTCTTCTGGGTATATATGTGTGTATATATATATTTCGTGCTCAGACCCATTTTCACCTTCGACAGCTTCTTCTCTCTGCCACCCATCTACTCTTCCTCTGTTCTTGTGAGCATTTCTTTCTTCCCTTCGATCGTTCTTTCTTACAGTATCGATTATGCTTCTGCCAGTTATTTTGAACTGCATGAGATTATGATTAGCCTTCACGGTTATATAATTTTGTGGTTTCTGCTTCACGGAGATGAGAATTGAGTTTGTTCTATGATCTGAGCTGCAGGCGTTTGATTTTTTTTCCTGTCAAAAAATTTTTCCACTATCGTAGAGTGTAAACTTTGATTCCCGTATTCCTTTGGTTGACGTCGATCCATGGCAGTTTGCGTTACGATGATGATGATCCTTTTGTTAAATTGCCTTGTTTTTCTGCACAAAGATTGCACTTGCGAATTGAGAAATTTAGGTTGAATCATATCATGTAATGGGTTTATACTATTTTTAGATTCTGCTATCAATGACTTAATTAAGTCATATAATTTATAGGCATAAAATGATCTGTATCCTTATTGTTCCCCCTTGCTTAGATTTTTGTTTCAATCTGTGAAGCATGATCTTAAACACTTTGGGTTTGCCTTTGTTATTTAGATTTTGGGGGGAGGGCATAAAGTCAAAGCTGTGTATGCTTATCAGTGCTACCGCTAACAGCAATCTATAGATGGTTTTTCTTGGAGTATACATGTCTTCATTGGAATTTTCTCTAATGCTCTCTTTGCTTTATTTATTTATTTTTGAAACAAGAGCTATTCCTTCCAAGCATGGCTCTCTCTGGTGGTCACAAAGATAGAGGAGAGTTGAGGATTCATGAGAGTCTGGATGAGCTGAAGACGGATTTGGCTGACTATATTGCTGAAATATCAGAGATATCTGTGAAGGAACGGGGAGTTTTTGCCATTGCTTTATCTGGTGGTTCTCTCATTGGCTTAATGGGGTATCAGTGATTTGTATTTTCCCATATATGTTCCTTTGCTTTTATGATTTGGTCTTGGGTTTAAATTTATGGTGGCAAACAGAAAACTCTGCGAGGCTCCTTATAACAAGACTGTTGACTGGTCCAAATGGTACATCTTCTGGGCTGATGAGCGTGTTGTTGCTAAAAATCATGCTGATAGCAATTATAAGCTTGCAAAGGATGGCCTTTTGTCGCAGGTTGTGCCCTTGATCTTGATTTCTCATGTTCATCACTGCTTCCGTTATTTGTAGTTATATTTTTATCTTTAACACTAAGTTTGACATTAAGGCTCTTAAATGATGGAATATCTATGAACTGCACTGGGAGGTATACTTTATTTACCTTTTTCAAGTTCATAGATGGAAGGGGGCGGGGTAGGTCTGAAAGGCTGATTCACATGACATTGCTTTTATACAGGACAGATATATACCTATATATTAGTTGAAAGTCCTTCGTTTATACCAGGCAAATTGGTAGATCCATGCTTGTCCTTCTATACTCACCAACATGGATGTTGTTATATGTCAATTGTATAAGTGAGTTTTGTATGCTTGATGATCTTTTTTTTTTAACTGCTTCCTTCATTGGGATATTTGAAATCATTTGACTATAATAGGAAAGCTGGTTTCCTTGTTTTTGTGCAATGAAATCTTAACCATATATATTGTGGAACTGGATTCCTTGATTTACTGGATAATTGCTTGTCTCCTTATTTGGATTTTAATTATGATTAATTCCTGGAGTCTTTTTTCTTTTTCCTGTATTCCTAGATTATTAGTTTATTAACCGGTGCATTGGTCCTACTGTTGTTAAGTTTGTGCTCACTTCATGCTCTAGATTTGTTGAAATTTGAATTCTCTTGGTTGTTATGTTGGCACGTTTAGGAAGGAAGTAGTGCCTAGTTATGTTGGGTAAAAATCTTCTCTTTTGCAATCTGTCTGTCTATGCCCTGCAAATTGGGGTGTTTCATTCTTCTGCCTGGGATTGCACGTTACTTTGAGCTAAAATGTTTGATAGGCACTACTTTGGAAGGAATAGAGTGCCAAACCTGCTATGTCGCATAGAAAACATAATTACCCTAAACCCTTATATTTGGCAGTTTAGAGGACTGATTTCCTGAATCATCCCATGACTGTTCTATGCAGTTTATGAGATTTCCAAAGATATTTCTTAGAATATCAAGAAACTTTTATTGCTAAATAAGAAAATACTTTCCTACTTATTGATAGGATGGCAATTGGAGATGTGTGACGTTATTTCATGAGCTAGCCATCTTGAGTACTTTATGGTGCACTCTATATTTTGTGCTACAAGGACCAGGATTTTTTGCAAGGTGGGATCCGTGTGAATTCCTCTTGCATTGATGCAAAAGCAATCCTGTTACCTGTATGCTCAAGCCATGCAATGTGCTGTAGAAGTTGTCATAAAACTTGCTATTTGATGAATCTCTCGTTCCAGCTGTTGTGGTTTTTAAATGACTACAAAAAAGAAAAAGAAAACAACAGAAAAGAAAAGATGTGTGGGTTATTGTTCATACTATGCAATTCTTGTCGGCCTTTGTTGGTTACATGATGACATAGTTTGTCTTGTCTTAATTTTTTTTTTTTTTCAATCGACTTAGAGATTTTCCTAGAAAGAGAAAAATCAGCAACTAGCTGGAGGACAAGATATTTTCAAATCAGGAAATACTTTAAATGCTTAAAACAGAACACGGGAACAGATGTCCTAAGATGCCTATTGACATAATAAAGCTGTGCAATCTCTTTGTATAGTTTGTAGCTTGAAAATTCAAACAACTCAGTGAATATCAATATGCGACATGTCATTATTCGGGCTTCAAGTTCATCTCTGGCCGTTACTATTGTCTGTGTTCAACTTATCAGTTAGTTATCCTGTCTCCTGCTGTTTAAGGTCCAGTTGAAGAAAAAAAGGAACTTTTGATTTTCCTCATATTTTAGGGGCCGTCGTCTTTGTTTTCTCTTTTAGTGGCATGTTCCTTGTGGACATCCTGATTTGTATACCTTTTTTCCCTTGTAAGATATAAATGATGCTTATTGATTATTAATTTATGATGGGAAGGTTAGAACAATTCAGTTTTGCTTTATTTGTTGTTCAACTGTTGAGGGGGGAAAAGTCAACTAGGGTTAGTCGCTGGATACAAATTCGCTGTTATCCATCGATGTGTAAAAATGATGTTAAGGTTGTACCTGGTTTAGTCATTTTATCATCCTACTCTGATCATCTGTTAGTCATATTAGCAGGTACCTATTGTTCCTAGCCATGTGCATTCTATAAACGATTCAATGTCAGCGGAAGAAGCTGCCGATGACTATGAATTTGTCATCCGACAGCTGGTGAAAACTCGTGTGGTCAACGTGTCTGAAATCAGTGACTGCCCAAAGTTTGATCTCATCCTTCTTGGATTGGGTCCAGATGGTCATGTTGCCTCTATGTTTCCTAATCACCCTGCACTCAATGAGAGGGAAGAATGGGTAACTTTCATTACCGATTCCCCAAAACCTCCACCTGAGAGAATCACATTCACCATGCCTGTCATAAATTCTGCATCCAATGTAGCAGTGGTCGTCACCGGTGACGGCAAAGCAGAGGCTGTACGCTTGGCAATAGATGACGTTGGACCTGAAGGCCCATTAATACCGGCAAGGATGGTCCAGCCTGGGAAGGGGAGGTTGGTATGGTTTTTGGATAGGCCGGCTGCCTCGAAACTTGAAGCTTCCAACTTGTCCAAGTAGTATGAGCAGGTACCTTGTAGAGGTTTAAGTTTGTATGTAGTAAACTTGAAAAAACAACTTTGGATCCATAGATTCTGCCATGACAAAAAAAAAAAAAAACACCTCCATTTTGCCTTTTCTTGCTCTCTTCTGGGGGGTTCTTTTGGAGAAGTGTGATGATCCTTTTTGTAAGCGGCCAATAAAGTTTTTGAGAGCGTCATTGAAAGTGCCCTAGTATGGTTCTGTTTCCTCTTGGAGAGTACTGAAGTTTTGATGATGGTCTTTTTTCATGTAAGCGAATCAGAGAGGCAAGTCAGGTTCTGTGTTTCCTTCATTCCCCCCCAGCCTCTTGTTATTACAGTGGTTTATTTGAAATCCTAATTTATGGTCTCTTTTTTTCCAATGAAGTATTAAAAGTTTTTTTTTTTTGGTTTTGTTTTCATTTTTATCCCTTTTTGGGGACGGTTCAATGCTAATTTGTGCTTTGTTTATATTCTGTGAGAAATGAACTGAGTAGAAAAATATATCACTGAATTGGTTTGATTTATTTGATAGTGTAAATGAACTAATCCACTTGTGAATTACTAACTCCAGTCTTTTAATATAAGAGTTTAAAGAAAAAGTTTACTTTAATTTTAAATATAATATTTTAGTTCACTTTGTCTTTTTAATTTATGATTCTTTTACTATATTTTTATTAATTGCATATTTAAGGGGTTTTATCAAGATTTTTCAATGCACAGTAAGAATATTTTAAAAAACTCGACACTTATTTATTACAAGTAACTAAGTAAATTTTTTTTTTAATGTTGTCAAATTAGTTGACTAGTTTTATATTAGGGAATAAAAGTAATATTTGGATATGGCTCCTCTGAAGTTTGAATGATAAGCAGTTCGTTTATTCCCCCCCCCCCCCCCCAAAAAAAAAATAACAGCATTAGTTTTTCCAATTAAGACCTAAAGGGATTTCATTGTAAAATTTAACTGAAAAAAGGTTTCATAACAGAGTTTAAACATTAATTATTGGAAAATTGTCAGACGAGGACCACCGTAGATAAAAAATTTCTATTTACACCAAAAATATTCTGAAATTTCACTGGAGTTTAGGGGACTGAAATTTTCCGTAGACCAAAAGACAGAAATGACCCTAGGTGAAAGAAAGAAGAAATAACCGATAATATGTGCATTACCAATAAAATAAAAAGATTAACCAAAAAAAAGGAAATTAACAGCAAAAATAAGGGAATTAAAACATCGTAAGGGGATTAACAACACAAATAAAAGGATTAACAACAAAATGAGGAATTTAACAAGAAATATAAAGGTATTAACGAAAAACGTAAGTGAATTAATAATAAACATGAGGGTATTAACAAAAAATAAAGGGATTAACAAGAAACATAAAGTTATTAACAACAAATGCAAGAAGATTAACAACAAAAATAAGGAGGTTAATGAGAAACATAAGGGGACTAACAAGAAACACCATAAGGGAATTACCAACAAAAGTAAGGCAATTAGCAAGAAACATAAGGGCATTAACAATAAAAATGAGAGGATTAACAACAAAAATAAAAGGTTAACCACACAAATAAATGGATTAACAACAAAACAGGGGATTTAGCAAAAAAATATAAGAGCATCAATAAAAAAATGTAAGTGAATTAACAGCAAAAATAAGGGGATTAACAAGAAACATAAGAGCATTAACAAGAAACGTAAAGAGATTAATAATGAATGAAAATTTATTGCAAAAAGATTGTTTTTGTGGCAGAAAATTGTTGCTTTTTATTTCTTTGCAATAAATTTTCACTTATTATTAATCCTCTTATTTTTGTTGTTAGTACCATTATGTTTCTTGTTAATTCCCTTGTGATGTTACTTTTCTTATGACGTTTATTGTTAGTCACCTTATGTTTTTTTTTTATTAATCTCCTTATTTTTGTTGTTAATCTTCTTGCGATTCTTGTTAATGCCCTTTTGTTTCTTGTTAATCCCTTTATTTGTGTTGTTAATTCTCTTATTTTTGTTGTTAATCCACTTGTGTTTGTTAACGCCCTTATATTTCTTATTAAATCCCTTATTTGTATTGTTAATCCCTCTATTTTTGTTGTTAATCCTCTCTTTTTTAATTACTAATACCCATATCTATTTGCTATTTCTTCTTTTTTTCTGCTGAGGTCATTTCTGTCTTTTTGCTGCATAAATTAATTTCAGTTCAACCCTCCCAGATTGCAGTGAAATTTCAGATTATTTTGGGGGTACATGAAGTTTTTTTAGCTATAATGGTCTTTATCTGAAAATTTCCCATCATTTTTTAACTTCAATGATTTAATTATAAATTTTGAAATCAGTGATATCGCATTAAAACTTAATGTTTTTAATAAAAACTCTTTTAGACATGTTTATTATATTTATTTATAAATTATAATGCATAAAATCTTTAACCTCCTCATTTTGCTGCATATTAAACAATTTTAGATCGATCTTTTAATTGGTTAATCTTGAGTTGTCTATAAAAAAAGTGAACTCTTTCATTTTTATTTATTTATGATATTAATTAGCAGTGATACAAATTTTTATTTTATGTTTGGCCCATTGTTAATTGTTTTATATTGATCTCAATTGTTGATAGCTAATCCATCCACAAAATTAATGACTTTGGATAAAACATTTGAAATTTTTTTTATTTATAAAAACTATTAAAGGGACGCGAAATTAAAAATAATTAAAACAATGCATTACATTAACACCTCTAAAAGTTTTATTAAATTATCATTCTCTCAATTTTATTTTTTTATAAACGATTAATTTTTTGCTCACTCATGTAGAAGGAAAAAATTACGCTTTTAAGCTAATATATTTAATGCATTTTTTTTTTCTAATCAGAACAAGTGTAAAAGATAGCTTTAATTTTTACAAAAGATAATAATTTTCAAAGCAAAATGTCAGAGCCTTGTATTCGGGCTGAATAAATTTTCCCCAATTTTTTTATGCAAGGCCATGAGAGAAAAATTGAGGAGAAAAGAGAGAATGACCTTCACCCTCAAACTTAAAAAGAATGACAAAAAATGAGTTTTAAAATGATAATAGGTAATTTTGACGGATTTTAATATGTTAGAATCATTATAAAAGTAGTTAAAATTAGTACAAGAATAATTAGCATGACCTATTTATCTCATTAAAAATCAACAAGTATTTTTTTTAATTATTTTCCCTGCTTTAAAAACTTTATAAACAATGGCTTGCTGGGCTCACTATTTGTTTTGTTGTTTTCTTTTATATAAAGCTTGCTAGTATAACTTGGTCAAATATTTTGTCTTTACCAAGAAGGTCAAACCTAGCAGAAAGAGTTAGTTCTTCATAGTATAGTGAACCAAAATTTAAACTCCCACTAAAAGAAATGCCTACATTTAGTGTTCCATACATGTTCCAAAAAAGAAAAAACCCATGCGCTTCAATCTTATTTTACTAAGATTAAACTAAAGCAGACTCTTACACACACAAAGCTATATACCCTAAAATAAAATTTGTAGGGAATTCAGTGCAATAATCAAAGCTCGGAGTGTTGTTAAACTAAAATAGAGAATAAACTCAAGTTGGCATGCCAAAATGTTAACAGTATGCTCCCAAGCACCATTAAGAGTGATTCCATGGCAGATTGAGATTAACAGTAAGAGGCACATGGTGGGTTCCTCAATTGGGTCCTACAATCTCTCCCTCTCTCCCTCTCTCCTTCTCACACACAAACTCATGCTCTCTGTGAAATTGAAGCGGACAACTTTGTAAGAAATTAAGAAGCTAGATCCTCCAAGAAAGTAAGGGAATTTTCTCTCTTCTAATCAAACATTAATGTCATCATTATAATAACCAGGTCTGCACTATGGAACAAACAGAACAGGAGAGGCAATAGAAGCAACACAACTGAAAGAAACTGTGCAACCTAAAACTCATTACTAACATTTAGGGAACTTAAAAGGAAGCTGAAGCTAAATAACAACATAAACGTTCAGCTTCTTCATGAAAATTGGTTGATGGAAGAGCACAGGGTAAAAAATAGAGTTATCAGACGCTTTTGGTAGAAACTATCCCGTTAGCTTCTAATTACCTGATACTGTTTCAGGAATCTAAGAAGAGTCACTGGCTGGTTCAAGTGTTTATATGTTTATATTTCTGTTGGATCTGATAATCAAGCAGAGTTGAGAATTTCTACTTTTGATAAAAGAAGTTTTATTTAGAAGATAAGATAGTACAGGAAGTTGGAGAATAGGAAATCCTCAAACCTAGTGAACAAATAGTCTCAGAACAGAACATAAGATAATTCCAAATAAAAATAAAAAAAAGCCGCAATCCACAAGGGAGACGTGTTCGATCTATTTGCAAGTCAGAAAATAGTGAATCCCTCATAAACACTATACGTAGATCACCAAAAATTAATCAATACAAATTTATCCCATAACAAATTTAAGTGCAAAGAAACACACGTAATGGTATGGCGCACATTGTAACCTGGAGAGATTAGGCGGTTAAAAGCTGTCAAAACAGCTTGTAGCTTGTTAGCTGAGTAACTGTAACTAAGAGCTGTTAGGCCATTATCTCATCTCTCTAGCAATGTAAGAGAGGCAGGTATATCACTAAAAGGTGTGAAGTAAGAAGACGAAATTGGTAATTGGAATTTTGCACCACTTCAAGATCTGTCTTCACACATGACCAAAAATCTCAAATTACACCTCATCGCAGAATATCGACTTGCTTGGTTTAACCAAACCCTTCAAAGTGAAGTTATACTAAGGTTAAAAATATTAGGACTGATATAAATAAAGGATCGTTGCCAAGGAAGGTCAAAAGAAATTTCTTAATCTTTGGTTATGATGCCATTCTCATAATGTAACAATTTATAATACAAAATTTTATGGCACATTTACCTCTAGCAAAGGGGAAGCAGAAACACAGAACAAAACACTAAGTTTTGTGTACAGGGATTATAAATAGCTGCTGAGCCCTAAGACACCAAAAAATTTTAAACAGCTGTATCACCTGGATCAATCAACGGGCATCAATGTGCGGTAATCTTTCTCTGTAATTGACCTTATGCCATTTTCATCAGGAGTTACTTCTTCCATATCTTCAGTTGAAGGGAAGCCACGCTGTCGCCCAAGCAACCATTGGTCTATAACTCCACAGTCAATTGCATACTTGATCGTATGCTCAATGTATCCTTTATCAGTTATCAGGTCAGGCTGAACTGAAAACATCCGCATGATAGCTGGAGAAAAAAAAGCGAAAGTATGGAGAACTGAGAAATCATGAACATGGATCAACGAAGATGGAGAACTGAGAAAAATAGAGCTTAATATGGGGAACAAGCAAAATCATAAAAACTACATAAATTCAGATTTCAGAAACTTATTTAGGTCATCAGCGCCTTAAAAAAATCATCTCCAGAATACAGATCCATAGATGCTAAAGGATCAAGTCTCCTTAGGAAAACCATTTAGTGCATGTTTTTTATTTGACATTCAAGTCATCCAAAATGTGTTTTTCCCAAGAATCACGCTCAACCAGAGCAACACAGCTTTAGAGTTGCTTCTGCATCCAAAATTGCTTTTGGGTATTAAGTTGGGGGCTCACCACCAATGCAAATATGCGCTTGGTTACTCATGATCTCAAAGTAGTGGTTTCATATATAAATTTTGTCTGATGCCATGTATCAGAAACAAAGTCTAGTACACAACTTTCACCCTAGGACTTCATCTAGAGCAAACAATAATACAAAATTTGCAGCTGGCTTAAGTGGAATATAGAACAGATAAAGATGGAAACAATTCAGAATATCTGAGAACATGCGATGGTTTGCCAGAATACTTTGGTGCATTTTCAGAACAATAAGACAACGGCAAGCATGTTTGAAGTCCAAGTAAACAGCAATAAATGTCCAGGCCTTCGCATTTCTTCTACATCTCACAAGGTTATGTAAAAATTCTTTTTCTAGGGTTGCATGTTTGAATGGACTGGCGTTGCCTTTGGTAAAAATGCAAGGTCATGAACCTTGCGACATTGATCTCAGAAGAATACAACTGCTTGAGAAACAAGTGCAAAAATGAAATAGAATAATAGAGGCGCAACACCATAAATTCACTATAATGTACCTGCAACAATGCCATCTCCAGATGCTGACATATCACTAGTAAAAGGGGTAAGGGGAGCATCCTCCATCCCCAAAATAGCACCATCAAGCTCCTTAGTGTAGTAATGTATCTTAGAAGTCCCATTAGTCACAAACAAAAGCTTAAGATTTTCATGCCATAGTGGTGCAATGACTTCAGGTTCATAGTGGACAAACTTAGACCTGTCATTGTCTTTGGTGTCAAATTCTTCAGATGGATTGATCCCACATAAAAACTCTAATTCTTGCTTAGTGACCTCAATAATATCTGCAAGGTTCCATGCTTGCTGGATGAAACTCTTAGTTTCTTCTATAGAGTGCCATAGTGGCATAGGAAGGTTTAGATCATAAAAAATAACCCCTCCCAATTTCTTTGAAATTCTGACAGCTCGCAATGCAGTGGACCTCATGCTACGATCAAGCAGGGAATGTGTGCTAAAGTAGAACATCTTTGCCTGCAAGAGATGTTCTTAAAATAGTCAATAAGCATATGGGACTAGTTTAGTCAATCAAGCAGCAAAAATTAAATAAAACGTAGGATAACTTAAGTAAGCAAGAAGTACAATAAATACAGAAACCAAAAGGCCTCAGGCAAGCAAGCATGCCTGACATGAAATCCTGTGAGAAAAAAGTCATGATTATACCCAAATGAACCCGTGTCTGCAATTGTAACAAACTTGTCAACCCACAATACATTAATTCAATGGAATAGCTGCATGGTTGCAAACTAGAGAATGATAAAAGACAAGAACATCAGAATCACGAACTTTATTTAAATAGGTTAGATCTTCCAATTAGCCACTGAAGAAGACTAGTTCCCTAGAGAGGGAAAACATTATGATGCAGCAATTCAAGCTTGATAATACTGCTATATCTACCAAAAAAAGGCTACAAGTTATAAGTTGCAGAAATTCTCTTTAATTCTGCAAAACTTGCTTCTCGCTCGGGGTTTAAGTACAATACCTCCTTCAGCACATCAATGTTGATCTCAGATTTTGTTAAACAATCTTCAGCAGAGGGTTTGGCACAACTCATCCTCAATCGACCCCTCTTTCCAATCTTCATCAATGATACTGCTGTTGACCTTTTACTATCAATACGGACTGATCTTGTCTGAACATTGTTTACATTCATATAGTACAGCATGGCTTGACCATAATCGTCATCTGCAAGTTTCCCCATAAAAGCAACTTTCCCACCCAAACTTGCAAGTGCAATAGCAACGCTACCAGCAGAGCCCCCAGGAGCCCTAACAAATTTTTCAGGGCTCCACAGAGCGTCCTTCATCCTTTCATGGATTTCGTAATTTAAAAGTCTATTGGCTGGCCTCCCCGAAGGAACAAAAGCATGCTGTGCAGATCCAAAGCAACAAACAAGGGGAGGCCAACCATAAGTAAAGCTAATATCCTCTCCATCATCTTTTATCAGTTCTAGGTCATCTTCAATCTCCTCATCAACATTTTCAACAAGTGAAGGCTCATCCTGGTCACTAATTTCAGCCTCACTGCCCTTATCCTCCAAAATTACATCCTCCTTCTTAGGTATTTTTCGTGTCCTGACCTTCTTCTCTTTCTTCTCTTTTTCCACACCAGCAGCATTAGATGCATCTGTTCGAAAAAGGATGTTCAGAACTCATTAGCATCACATATCACCAAAAAGGACCAGCTTTATCTAAGGAATTACCTTTTCTTCGGGTCCTTCGAGATTTCTTCTTGGAATCGTCACTTGAGGCAGATGAACTCTCTTCGGTGGAGCCATCACTAGTTACCAATAAATTACTGTTCTCTTCTGGGGACTCATCAGTTGATTTTTTCCTAGTCTTAGTGGCAGCCCTTTTTCTTTTGGCTGATCCAGTTGTCTTCTTTTCCTCTATAGACTCATTTTCGTTGGATTGTTCTGTTACCGAACCCAGAGAAGCAGCTGTCTTCTTAGCCATGGAAAGAGGACCCCATTTACAGCCTGACTTGAGTTCTCGAAGTTGCACTAAGTTTGAAGAAGCATAATACGACCAGTTTAATTTGTACCTGCATAATTATAAAGACCAAAGACCTCACATTCAACCAATACAACGATTTTCCAACAAAATACGAATATTGCAAATTCTAAAGTGCAGCTAAAACTCAGGCTCTTAGACCAGACACGGGAAATTTTCATACTTTCCTACAACTCATTTCATGAGTAATCCATACGTAGCATAAAGGAGCTAATAGGAGAAGAACAAGAACAAGAAAATTGGTATCTATAATTTACCACAAAGGGTATAAACGGATTCAGTTTGCGTGTGTGTGAGTGGGTGAGAGAGAGAGGACCTGGGAAGTGGGAGAAGCTGAAGGTAAGAAAGGCACGCCATGGAAAGAGCAGAAAGTCAGAAATACAGATGAGAAGTTTGTTTAGCCATGCCAAAAGCTTAGCGGGACAAGAAGATGATGCCTTTGTTTTGCTGGATTTGAGGTGCGAGGTTTAAGAAATGGAACAAAACGACAAGGGTTTTTGGCGTTTTAACCTCTTGCGTAACCATATAATTTTGTTTAGCCATTTTGCGAAGGCAAAAGAAAAGACTTTGTTTCTCTCTCCCTCCTCTTTCCTCTCAGCGAGTCTTCTTCCTACTGTGGTGTGTGCTTCAGAGGGTCCTCTTTTCATCAAATTTTTCTCTTGAATTTGATTATTTCTTTTCACTTTCCTATTTTAGATACCCATAAAAGGCATCAGTTACCAATGGCAATCTGAAAGAAATTAAGGTAAGTAGTCCATGCTTTTATTCTTCTCTGGCACGCCAGGTGTTTGATGATGTGCCTAGAAGACCAGTCTGTTCTCTTGTCTGTCCATCAAATAAGCAAAATCCAACGATGTGAAAACATATGAACACTTGGGCTTTAGCCATGCAGGATGTTGATTTTATTAAAATTATTATTAAAGATTTTAAATTAAATATTTTTGAATTGGTTAAGATTTTGATATTTCCTAAAAAAAAAAAAAAGATATTTATGTTGTCCTTTATTCTTTTTATTGTAAAGGAATCTTACTATAATTTTTGTATGGTATAGATTTTAAATATTTGATTCTTTTAAAATAATTTTAAAATTTAAATTTCTTTTGTATAACTTCAAATTCTCAATTATAAGTTTTTCTTATATTATTTATTTTTCAACTTTAATGGCTATGGTGTGAAATCTCTCCCTTTTTTGGTTAGAGAAGTGTCAGTTGTTTCTTATATTATCTTGAATGGCTAGGATACCAAATAGTGTTTGGGCTGAATGTATACACTCATCAAAGAAGTTGTTCCTCCTATGAATATCCTGAAGCATGTGCGGTCCGCCAGACATAAGCTTCTTTTCATCAGAAAGCACTTTCAAGGTATATTTGGTGCCCTCAAACTACTCTTATTAGTGATGTTTTTTCCTTTAAAAAAAAATCTTATTTATAGAATACTGTGAATTTTCTTTGATAAGATGTTCAATAGTTACTTAGATAATGGTTACTTAGACAATTGATCAAAGCAAATTACCTGATTCTGTTTTAAATTTTCATTGCAGCATTTGGTTTTTCCTCCCTTCACTCTGCCTCTGATTCCTCAGTTGAACTTCACTCAGAAGATCAGGAAGTTGTGATTGCTTTGGGAAGTAATGTAGGCAACAGACTACAGAATTTCAAGGAGGCCTTGAAGTTAATGAGGAAGTCAGGCATACATATCACAAGGCATGCTTGTTTGTACGAGAGTGCACCAGCATATGTGACTGATCAACCTTATTTTTTAAACTCAGCAGTGAGAGCAGTTACTAAACTTGGGCCACATGAGTTATTGGCTGAACTCAAAAAAATCGAGAAGGACTTAGGCCGTAAGGATGGTGGTATAAGGTATGGTCCGAGGCCAATTGACTTGGATATTTTATTTTATGGAAAATACAAGGTAAGCTCCGATATTCTGGCTGTACCTCATGCAAGAATTTGGGAAAGACCATTTGTGGTAGCCCCTTTGATGGATTTGGTGGGATCAGCTTTGGACAATGACACGGTTAATTGCTGGCATTCCTTTTCAGGCCATTCTGGTGGATTTGCTGAAGCATGGAAGAGGTTAGGTGGTGAATCCCTTATTGGAGAGGAAGGTTTGAAAAGAGTCTTACCTATTGCAGGTGGCTTGCTAAATTGGTCACAAAGAACTTCAGTAATGGGCATTCTTAATTTGACCCCAGATAGTTTCAGCGATGGGGGTAAATTTCAATCTGTAGATTCTGCTGTTTCACAGGTCCGCAAAATGATTGCTGAGGGGGCGGATATGATTGACATTGGAGCTCAATCTACAAGGCCAAATGCCACTAGAATCTCTGTTCAAGAAGAACTGGACAGACTTATCCCTGTCCTAGAAGCTGTTCTGGGAATGCCTGAGGCAACGGGAAAGATTATATCCATTGATACTTTCTACTCTGAAGTTGTTTCAGAAGCAGTTAGTAGAGGGGCTCATCTTATAAATGATGTATCTGCTGGAAAATTAGACCCTAATATGTTCAAAGTCATTGCAGATCTTGATGTCCCTTATGTTGCAATGCACATGAGGGGGGACCCTTCTAACATGCAGAATACCGAGAACCTGCAATATGATAATGTTTGTAAGCAAATAGGCTCTGAATTATACTCGCGTGTCCAAGAGGCGGAGCTCTCAGGCATCCCAGCATGGAGGATTATTATTGATCCTGGTATTGGATTTTCAAAAATAACTGAAGATAACTTGGACATTCTCATGGGACTACCTGATATCAGAGCAGAGATTGCTGGAAAAAGTTTGGCCATATCTCATGCTCCTTTGTTAATTGGACCTTCAAGGAAGAGTTTTCTTCGCGAAATTTGCTCTCGACCAGATGCAGGTGCGAGGGATGCCGCAACAGTTGCTTGTGTTACAACCAGTGTTCTTGGTGGGGCTGACATTATAAGGGTGCATAACGTTAGAGACAACCTAGATGCTGTGAAGCTCTGCAATGCAATTCAGAGACAGAAAAGCCATCGCTCAAAATGCATACAATGATGTGGTCTTTGTGAATTATGTAAGCATTCGTAGTGATGCTACTTTTTGGTTCAAAGAGACAGCCGAATGTTGCTATAGGGCAGAAAGAGTGAAGTACTTTTGGTGAAAGTAAAATTGCAATCGAGTTTTTGACAACGTTTGTAACGAGATAATGAACATACTTCTATCAACTCAGTCCTCAAATTTGTCTCGTTTTTATTTCAATTTGTTTCAACATTTTTGTAAGGTGATTAATGGTATCAATATTATGCCTGTGACTTTCCATGGAAGAAAAAAATAGCATGCCTGTAGCTTCATCATTTTTCCTATCTCAACTTAATGGTGGTGCAATTTTGTTATCTCATTTTCTTCTTTTGCATGTAAAGAATGAGATAATCTATGCTCAGATCATAATTCCCTTTGCCCTAATTAACAGAGACATATCCATGGGCAATGGCCTGCATTAGACTGAACCATATAGATGGTTGAGGAAGTTAACTTTGTTTACCCACCCAACAAAGCAACAGGCTGTACCTTATTAAAGCCTTGTTTGGCATGACATTAGAAATTATTTATAAGTATGTTTTATATAAGTTGAGATAAAACTCTTCTCACATACTTATGTCATATTTCATAAATTATGATTGAAAAGTTACTTTTAAGCTATTTCAAACAAGCCCTACAGCATAGCCCATGATTGTTTATTGCAAGTCATTAATGGACATGCGTTTCTATCATCAAAGAAAAGAGACAAGACAATGATGCGGTCTTTTTGAATTATGCAAGCATTCGTAGTGATGCTACTTTCTAGTTCAAAGAGACAGCTGATTGTTGCCACAGGGCAAAAAGCGTGAAGTACTCTGGGTGAAAGTAAAATTGCAATCGAGTTTTTGACAACATTTGTAACGAGATAATGAACATAGTTTTATTAACGCAGTCCTCAAATTTGTCTCGTTTTTATTTCAATTTGTTTCAACATTTTTGTAAGATGATTAATGTTATCAATATTATGCCTGTAATTTTCCATTGAAAAAAAAAATAGTATGCCTGTAACTCAATCATTTTTCCTATCTCAACTTAATTGTGGTGCAATTTTGTTATCTCATTTTCTTCTTTTGCATCTAAAGAATGGGACAATCAATGCTCAAATCATGATTCTCTTTCCTCTAATTAACAGAGACATATCCATGGGTGATGGCCTGCATTAGACTGAACCATATAGATGGTTCAGCAAGTTAACTTTGTTTACCCACCCAACAAAGCAAGAGGCCATGCCCTAGTAAAGCATAGACCATGACCGCTTATTGCAAGTCATTAATGGACATGCGTTTCTATCATCTAAGAAAAGAAGAGACAGGACAAAACACGAAGACGATGCCGTGGGAGTATGATGGTTGTGCTATTCTCTATTAAAATAAAAGTTCATTCATTTTGTTGCCGTCAATTGATTAATTTGACCATGGATGGAGTAGTTACAAGTTTTGTTCCAAAGTTGTTTCACGTGTCCTATATTTTTCACAGTTTTGATGTTGTATTTTTCCTTTACTACAGTTTAGGGTTGTCAAGATGATAATGAGATTCCTCATGTTTGTTTTTTTGGGCTAAGTTTGAAGAACATAAGTTAAAAACAACAAAACAAGCATTGCTCATCTTTAGATCAGCTTTTGCCTGATTGAATTTAGGGACAAAAGTAGCTTTAATACACAGGCCAATTTGAGTCGTGTTGAATAGCGGTGAGTCAGTTTATACGAATCCCCTTGGAGGGGGAAGGAATAATACACTTATAGCAACTTATACATAAAAGCTAAAATTACTATAAATGCCAAATTCAAATTGTTCTAAATGACCCAACTGACTTTTTTTTTTTTGAGTCGTGTTGGATAGCGGTGTATCGCATTCACAGTCAGGATTACATTCTTTTAGTGCATAATCCCAAATAAAATAACCATTTGTGTGAGAGACATAATACGGCTTGACATTTTGATCTACCCAAGCAATTGGAGGATCTCGCTTAGATACACATTATCATAAATAAAATGACCATTTATGTGAGAGACATAACACGGCTTGGCATTTTGATTTACTCAAGCAATTGGAAGATCTCGCTTGAATAGGACATAGGTCGGGGTGATAGACAAAATATGTCCAGAAGGTACAGAAGAACACCATCATCAGAAAATCTCCTTTTGTGTCACTCTGAAGATAAGGGGACCCACCAGAAGACTATTTTATGTCGCCATTCACTTTTACTTTATTAAAGTAGCTCGTCCTGTAGTCTATTTCGTCTTCTTGTAATAAGTGAAATAGTTGTCTTCTCCCGTATCTAGTTGATTAAGTGCAATTTTTTTCATTAATAATATTTCTTTTCTAGGCCATAAGGGAGTGGTGACTTGGAGAAACAGATAGTTGTCTGTGTAAAGCCTTTGGGTAGCATCTATACCATAGTTTCTGAAAATGTATACAAATAGAAAGATGATGAGACCCGGCTCGCAAAACTTGAAGAATTCTATTGCACAAGGAGACACTATGACTCAGATGACCCTGATCAAAAGGGTATCATGAACCTATCCTCTAGCCACAAACCTATCTACAAAGACTAGGAAACACCATAATCAGAAAATCTCCTTTTGTGTCACTCTGAAAATGAGAGGAACCCGCCAGAAGACTACTTTATATCGCCATCCACTTTTACTTTATTAAAATAGTTCGTCCTATAGTCTATTTCGTTTTATTTTTCAATTATTTTCGCAAACTGGGACAATAAAATTTTATGGGAATCCTCATCTTTTGAGAAGAGTAAAAGGTCATCAATATAAATGAGGAGGTTATCAAGCATAGGTTCAAAGATTCTGGTCATGGCCTTTTGGAACAGTGATGGGAATCTTTCTTTTCTAGGCCATGAGGGAGTGGTGACCTGGAGAAGCAGATGGTTGTCTGTGTAAAGCCTTTGGGTAGCATTTATACCATAGTTTCTGAAAAAAGTATACAAACAGAAAAATCTCTTTTGTTTGGGAGATGATAAGTTCCAGACATTATGATCTTTGAGAATTTTGCAAAGTTTTACTCTCCTTTCTTTACCGACAACATAATCTCATATTTTTCAATTATTTTCACAAACTGGGACAATAAAATTTTATGGGAATGCTCGTCTTTTGAGAAGAATAAAAGGTCATCAATATAAATGAGGAGGTTATCTAGCATAGGTTTAAAGATTCTGGTCATGGCCTTTTGGAACAGTGATGGGGCAACTTTGAGCTCAAATGGCATAACAGTTCGACTCTCTACCCTTTTTACCCCACAAAGACTTCATTTCTCTATTCATAAAACTCTTTCTAGAAAAATAGAAAATCTTGTTAAGATCGACCATCTTCCTGAAGATCCTAAAGTTCAAGAAACAGATCTACCTCTCCTGGAAGGATATGAATTTTGACATTTGGCTTGGGAATGACTTTGTTGTGTTCTGGCTAAGAATTCAAAGAACCAAGGAAAGATGGATACACGGGTTGTTCAAGGGAATATAAATACCCTTGAGGATCATTATCTTCTTGGAATAAAGATTTAGAGTCAGTTTCTTCATCTTCAGAGAAAGGAAGAACATATTGTGTTTCTTCATCCTGAGCATCTCGTTCTTCGATCTTCTTCTGGAATAAGAACCCTTTGGACATTTGAATTGACGATAATGAGATTTTCTCTTGGTAGAACAAGTGCAATTTTTATCATCTTTGCACTTTATCTTCAAATGGGGTTTTTTGCAAACATGCTTCAGTTTTGATTGTCCTTTCAGTATTCTTTTAAGGAACTTCTGTTGTTCATAGAGCTTGTCCACAGTTGGCATGATGATAATTCTTGTGGGAACAAGGAGATGTGTTTTTCTCCTTTTGGTTCTTTACAGCATTTCTGATGGGATCAGACCATCCATCTTCATCGTCTAATGCTTCCTACCAGTAAGGTGTATCGCATTCATAGTCAGGATCACATTGTTCTAGTGCATGATCCCAAATAAAATGACCGTTTATGTGAGAGAAATTTCTTTAGTGCATATACTGAAATTCCTAATCTCTGTGAAATCCAACAAGCACCACCAGGATATGAAGGCATATGAGATCATCTTCTTAAGTTTTGTGCTGATAGTCATCAACAATTTCTCATCCATTTCCATTATGGAAAAATCAAGAGTTTTTCATAAAACTCCCTTTTAAGAAGAATGAAAACATCAATCCTACAAAAGCTTCTCATCCAGGAATGAATTCAGAAGATTTCAAGCTTGCCAAAGAGGAATGTACTGCACTTCTCAAATAAGGCCTTCAGGCCTGCACCTTTTGAAGTATCTCAGGAAATGCCTTCTAGATCTTCTTCTAGGATAAGAACCCTTTGGATAGAGGTAGGAAGACCACAATTTTCTAAACTGGTAGACTGGACAATTTCTTTCACATAGGGTCTTCGGGTGGAGATCAGATTTCTAACGTTTATGGTGACATGATTAGTATAGTGGTAAAAGCAATAAAAGTATACCTAAGGTTGACATCATTAGCTCCTCCAAGCATATAGTATTTTTCAGACATTCTCTAGAAATGCTTTTGCAAGTATCTTTTATCTAAATAACATCATTTCATCTTAAAGTATTCTTGGTTAAAACTAAACTTCTTGATTCCTCTTTTGACTGCAAGGACCTCCTTGAAGGTAGCATGATAATGCTTTTCTAACTCCTTGAATTGTCCGCTTGCATGTCCACAGTAGAATCTCTTTCCATTTATTTCTTCAATTAAGACAGTTCCCCAAAAGTCATCACTAGCATCAGTTTGAAAGATTCGCAATCCTTTGTTAGGGATCTTTAAAGGAGGTGGTTAGGATCCTGGGATTCTCTTGTAAGGAATGAAAGTTGTGGCTAAAAACTTGGTTGAGGGAGATGGAGTCCTTCAGGCTGAGTGAGTTGAAGCTGCGAGTCTCCTTGATAAGTCTATTGGGATGCTTCTGTTGATAGAGAGACTTGTAAGCTATTTCTTCTCTCTTTTGATTTCTGACTGTTTTTCAACATAAAGCACTTGGCAAGCCCAATCAGATTTTTTTGGTTCAATAAGGCCTTGTTTGAGAAGTGCAGTACATTCCTCTTTGGCGAGCTTGAAATCTTCTGGATTCATTCCAGGATGAGAAGCTTGTGTGGGATTGATGTCTTCATTCTTCTTAGAAGAGAGTTTTATGAAAAACTCTTGATTTTTCCATAATGAAAATGGATGAGAAAATTGTTGATTTGTTTAGGAAGAAGATCTTCATGACCTGTTTCTTTAAACAAATCATATAGAGATAATCTACTAAAAGGAACGGTAGGAACAGTAACCTTCCAATTTCTAGCTTTCTGCTTCAGGCCATGATCATTATCATCATGATGACGATGATAATTCTTGTGGGAACAAGGAGATGTGTTTTTCTCCTTTTTCTTCTTTGCAGCATATCTTATGAGATAAGACCATCCATCTTCATCTTCATCATCTGATGCTTCCCACCAGTAAGGTGTATGCGTGGGGGACAAAGCAAACTTCAGCTATCAAAACTCTCAGAAGAATTGCACAGCAACCACCTCCTTTAAAGATTCCTGACAAAGGATTGTGAATCCTTCAAACTGATGCCACTGATGACTTTTGGGAACTGTCTTAATTGAGAAATAAATGGAAAGAGATTCTATTGTGGATATGTAAGCAGACAATTCAAGGAGTCAGAAAAGCATTATCATGCTACCTGCTACTCTAATAATGACGACTACTTCACTTATTGCAAGAAGACGAAATAGACTACAGAACAAACTATTTTAATAAAGTAAAAGCAGATAGCGACATAAAGTGAGATATTATTTGTGAAAGTGAGTATGAAGATATTATCACACCATGTGTAAAACCTCAAACAGCATTGAACCTGTTCGACTCTCTACCCCTTTTATCTCATAAAGACTTCCTTCCTCTGCTCGTAAAACTCTTTCTAGAAAAATAAAAAATCTTGTTGAGATCGACCATCTTCCTGAAGATACTAGAGTTCAAGAAACATATCTACCTCTTCTTAGCCCTTATAGCCTTTACCACCATACTAATCGTGTCACTAGAAACGTTAGAAATTTGATCTCTACCCGAAGACCCCATTCTCAACTCATCGACAGGCCACGTTAGGACTCTCAGCTTTGAATACCAGATCTAGGATAACTAGAAAGATTGTCACTAAACACTCCTTCATGGATCGTGGTCAGATTCTATTTTCTGATGCACAGGATCCTCTTAAAGAGGCAAGTGCAAAGCATACTCAGAATCTCAGGCAACAAAAGAAAGACATTATAAGGAAAGATGGATACATGGGTTGTTTAAGGGAATATAAATACCCTTGAGGATCATCATCTTCTTGGGATAATAAAAATTCAGAGTCAGCTTCTTCATTTTCGGAGAAAAGAAGAACATATTGTGTTTCTTCATCCTGAGCATCTTATTCTTCAATAATAGATTCAATATTTTCAGGCTTTATTCAAAGAAATCTAATAGGTACTATTTGCGCAAAAAAAAAGAGACAATTTTTTACGAACAGAGGAGGAAAGTCTTTGTGGGGTAAAGAGGATAGAGAGTCGAACAGGTTCAAAGTTGTGTTTGTAGGGGGAAAAAATCACTTTTCCCAAGGCAAACGGAAACAAGCCCACAGGCACTAAGATTTTTTTTTTTTTTTAAATGTCCATTCTGTACGTGCATGCCACCTTATTATGGTAGCTTGAAATTCTCATCATTTAAATATTATCTCTGTTTTTGCGGACTTGCATGAATTAAGGCACATCAAAATGTGCAAATTGCAATTTACAGGTTAATATCTTAAATAAATATGATACTTAAGGAGATATTAAGCCGACTTGATACATCTGCCAACATTGATTTAAGTATCTCTCTGTGCATTCCGGAAAACCAAATCTAGTTTTTATTAAACATCAAAAGGTATCTACTATTTATCAGCGCAATGCAGAGTCTACTATTAAATCTAAATGGCCATGATTCATTTTATGGTATTGTAACAGTTTTGCGATAAACCATTTAAACATTTGAGCAGAAGCCAAATACTTGTCTCAGAATTTTCTTGATACAGGTGAGACAAATAAATAAGAAATGGAAGGTGAGACTCATCAGTACCCTACCTACCCTATTTCTGAATCAATAGAAAGCTGTGATCACACATACGAAGGTTATCACACATTATAGCAGAGGCAGAAAATTGACAGAAAGCAGGGTTTCTCTCATCAACTGGTTTTTTTAGTTATTAATTAAGAACCATTTTCTTTCAGAACCTCTGCTTCAGCCTTTGCCATAGGATCATCCTTGATGTCAATTTCCTCTTCCTTTTCTCCTTCTCGCTCTTGGGCTAGTTGTTTTCTACGTATGTCTTCTGCAGCTTGCATTGCAGCTCGATTTTCTGCCTCAATACGACGCATTTCCTCTTCTTGCTGCTGCCGCTCAAACCATGTATCCGCATCCGCCCAAACTGAAATCGGAAATACATAGAATCAATCATAAAGGGCAAAAGTGACCCTAGACTCACATATATTTGACATAAAAAGGCAAAAAATCAGAGTAATTTATCTAGCTTTTCAATCCCAAAAATCTCCATTCACTAAATTGTGTTTATGCGTGTTAATAAAATAACCTAAAAGCAATTATATCACTTCCAAGATGGCACAATTTCTATATCTCTACTTCACTAATTATCTCACCTTTCACAAGTTACCATGGATTATAGTAAAAGTGTATCCTTCACCACGATTAAAATGCCACATTGGTTATCAATGTAACTTTGAAACATGGATCTTGAATTATAAGTGATAGAAGTAATGGGTGTGCAAGGTGGAAAAGCAACATGCGTACTGGATAGATGCATGGTTGAATATATGGGGGGCACATACGAGAACAGAGTCTATGCTTCAGCAAGTAAATTGATAGGTGTAGTGTAGAAGAAAGGTGAAAGAAGGAGAAGAGAGATAGGATAAAGAGGGAAAGAGGGGAGAAGACTAGAGGCTAATCTGAATAGTAGTCCTCAATGATTCTCAAAAACGTAATCCTCCTAGTGACAGTACTTTATTCATATACTCAGGCTTCCCTGCGGTCAATTACTAGGAACACCCTCCTAACTGTCATAGCTATTATTTACAATTCATGCATCAGAAATATAGAGATTTCGTGATTGAGAGCCAAGAGAATTTTATAAACAATGTACAAAGTTGAGTATAACATATAAGAAGGGTAAGTACATGTCTACCCAGCAAATTTGTCCTTTCGTACATGGACCCTTTCGAACCCATACCCCATGCTTCAAGACTAAGTCCAATGCATATCTCGTCAACAATATGACAGTTGATTCAATTTGTCCCCATCATTAAACAGGAAAAATCAAGCTTACCAATCAAATTATATCTGTATAATTAGTTCAATAAACATGAAATCGATAACTCCCCTCAGCAAAAAGCCCGTAAAACTTAAGTTCTACTCAAGTCATTGATAAAATAGTGAATAATTGATTAAGATTCACAAGTATGATCTCAAGTTGAGTTATATTATGCAGATATTACATGACTCCACCTAGTAGTTCTGCTATTCTCTATGCGTCAATGAAGTTATTTTAGTCTGGCCCAGCAACACGAAGGGATCAACTGTCATATCTTATTTATTTTGCCATTACAACCTATTCAGATTCAATTTTTATACTTTTAAGATTTTTAAGTTAGTGAAAATCATTAAACTTTCTCTGTAAATTCTGCTGAAAAAACCAAGGACGTATCATCTTAATATTCAGAATATGGATGAATTTCTACCCCATATTTACCCCATTAGCCATATATCTTGCATATACATATAGTCAAGACTCAAGATCGCACATAATCGTCTAATTTTAACATTAGATATAGAGTTAATGACAACACTAGGAGGAAAAAAATAAAAAAATTTCAAAAACAACAAAAATCAATGAGAGGTAACTATCAACTTTTACTAAACTAAAATTAGCAAATTAATCATAAAAAAGGGGGAGACAGAAAATTCAGGGATTAGGGTTTACTACGATGAAGGAAAAGGAAAAGAACGTACTTGGCTGCGCAGCCCAACCCTGTTCACCACCCTTTATACGCTCAGGAAGGGCGTAGTTAACAGTGAGCACACGGCCGTAAAGTTCAGAGCCGTCCATGTTGTCCATGGCGGCGGCGGCGTCCTCCCTCTCCAAGAAGGTGACGAAGCCGAAAGATCGGTGCTTCTGAGTGGCCTGATCAAGGGGCGTCTTGACGTCCTTGATGTCGCCAAAGGGTATGAAGGCAGCGTGAAGGATGGACTCGTTCACCTCCTCCGCTAACCCTCCCACGTACAGCGTGTTCTTCTGCACACCTTGCATCGCCATTGCTCTAGTTGCAGAAGCTGCAACAATTTTCAACACAACGATGACTCGATATTATGCCAGTAATGAACTTTGGGCGTGTTTGGCTGGGCCCATATAAGCGTTGATGAGTTTATGGGTTAATATACTTCACCGGAACAAATTAGGGTTGATTCCAATTCAATTTCTATCTGGGATGTGTTTTGGGATAGCAGTGAAAGTAATTTTTTTTTTTCAATTTGATTTTTACAGAAGTTACATTAAGTAAAAGTTCAGATAGTATAACGTGATTTATTTTTGGATTGGTTTTGTAAAAATCAATTTGAGAAATTGAAACTTGTTTGAATGATAAATATAGAAGTAAGTTTTAATGTAAAATAACTTAAAAGATATGAATTTTATTACATAGTACATATCTAATATTAAATATATACAATGTGACTATTTTTAAAGAAGTAAAGAAAATAAAATTATGAAAAGTAAAGAAATTTAATTTATTATTAGAAAGAAATTATATATATAATGTGACCATTTTAGAAGAAATAATAGAAATATAATTATTAAAAATAAGGAAATTTAATTTATTGTTAACGGAGGACATTGCGATGTGGCTCCCATTTAGTTTTAGAGCATGTTTTAAATGGAATGTGTGTGTCGTTTTTTTTAAACTGAGATGAGAGAAAATTCATATAAGGGTTAGGTAGGCAAAAAATTTTAACACCCAATTAATTTTCCAAAAGTATTATCCCAACGCCCTCCTCACCCAAGAAAAAAGCACCTTTTTTTAGTTTCTTGCAGAAGTCCATTTCGCCGCGACAAGTCAGATTTCACAAACGTGGGTCGAAACATAATTGTTGAGCAAACGTAGTCCCAAACATAGCCTTAATCTAGTATTCAAATCACTAGCCGATTTACTAGTTTTCTAGTTAAACGTCCAATCCAGTTTTTTCCCTTGATCTTCTTTGCTCCTTCTTAGCTACTTAACTAAAAGTATCAATAAATTAGAAAGTCAAATAATTTAATTTTGCAAATCATGATGTGATTTTTGGAACCAAAAATAATTTTAAAAGTATCCATTAATAATTTTTTAAAAAAATAATTTGATAAAAAATGATAAACATTAAAAAAAATTAAGATATCTTATTTGGAACCGAAATCAACTCTTTTATTAAACATTTTTCTGTAAAATAAGACAAACTCCTCCATATATTTACTTTGTATACCATAAAAATACTCTTAAAATCATAGTTTTGTTTTTATCCAAACAGCTCCTAAAACTCTATGATTAAAAAAGTTATAATTAAGAAATAATAAAAATCATATTCTCAATTAATAAATATTTTTGTCAGTTTGTTCTGAATTTAAATTCCTATAAAATCTTTTGTTTTTTAATAACATATTTACTTCCTATCGTCCTCGCTCTCAATTAAAGGACAAAAGTTTTTTTTCATACAAATTAAATGACAAAAGTTACTACTAATTAAATAATTATATTTAGATAGAACATTTTTAATAAAATTTTTATCATAAAAGTAAAAATTTTTATCAGAAAAAAATATAGTGTCTCCTTAAAAATAAAAAAAATGAAAAAGTGTTAATTAAAAAAGAATAATAAATCTTTTTTTTAAATTAGTCAATATTTTTAGGAGTTTGTTTCAAAATAAAATCTTATGAATTTTTTTATTTTATTAAAAAAGATTATTGAAAGATGATAAAAATCATTTTTAAGTTAATGTATATTTTTAGAAGTTTATTTTAAAAGTAAAATCTTATCAAATATTTTGTTGTTTCCTAACTTTTTCAATAAAAAATAGGGTTAAGGTGTATCCAGCACTTTGAAGTATGTTTTTAGGTACATCCAACATCTTAAAATTTTTTGTAATGTATCCAGTACTTTGAAGTATTTTTTTAATGTATCTTGTATTGTGAAATATTTTTTAGTGTATCTAGCACTTCAAAGTATTTTTTTTAAATACGTCCAGCATTTAAAAATATTTTTTAATGCATCAATACTAAGGTAAAAATTTTTTTTAAGGTGTTGGATGCACCTAAAAAATACTCAGGGTATTAAATACACCACAAAATATTTTAGAGTATTGGATATATCTGAAAAACTAGTTCAGAGTACTGAATACATCGTAACCCTAAAAAATCAGTCAAAACACAAAAACATATCACTTACATAAAGAACTAAAAAATTAAAACGTGATTTTTTTTTATTTTAACAATTTAAATCCCGACCACACAAGTTCACACACTTTCCATTTTGGCCTTTGAGGCATAGGACTTATAACTTCCTTTAAGAAATGAGATATGGGTTGTCAACGATTTATCTCATTCAAGAGGTTTTTGGCTTTAAAATTTATTGTTAAAAAATAATGAAATCATTTAGATTACTAGTTAAATAATTATTTATGATATTTTTTTAATATAAAAGTCTATCATGAAAATGAAAATGTTTATTACAAATGATTAAAAAATTAATTTTTTAAGGTTAACTATGATTTTCTTCTTTTTAAGTACTTCCTATTGTCTTCATTATAAGAGATCATCTAGAAGAAAACTCTGATCCTTATTATAAAAGGTTAATAGGATCATTAATGACTTTTTTTTGTAAGGGTATATTTGAAAATTTTTGTAATTTAGAACAAAATTATTGATATAACTGTCATTTTTTCATCTGTATGAATTAATTGATGGCCTCCTTATAATAAAAACTAGAGAGAGTGTATATATCTTTTTATTAAAATCTCATCTTAAATAATATTAAACACTAAATATGAACGTCTCCCCCATCTCTCCCACCTGGATGTAAATCTTGCTTCATCTAACTCCGACTAGACGCAGATGCCTAACATCTAATCGTTAATCATTAATTTTATAAGAGTATTTGAAAAAAAAAATGGAATCGTTGGTTTTTCTTACTAAAAAAATCTTCTATTTTCTTTTTTTTTTCTCAAGAGAATTTCAATAAACGTCTTGGTAACTAATTAATATTAGTTAACTCTCAAAAAATTTTAAAATTTTAGTCAATCCTCTTGGACTAAAATGAAATTAAAATTTAAGAATAAAAATATAATAATATCCCTCTTTTTTATTTTTTTAAAACAAATATTAATTATTGCTAGAGCTCTGGTCAAAGGGGATTTGAACTTATGACCTTTTGGTGTAGCAAAAAAAATCTAACAGTCCAACCAACCAATATACTTGATCTTGTGAAACAAAGAAATATATATATATATATATATATATAACAAAACAAATACAAATATAAATAAACAAGTGAAATTTAGCAATTTATAACAAAAATTTAACAATTTACAAGAAATATAAAGAAATTCACAACCCCAAATATAAGTGTTTAGGTGTGAATAAATAAGTGAAATTCAAATATTTATAAAAAAAATTCAGCGATTTATAACCCAAATTTGGCACTCATAAGTAACATAAAAGAATTCACAACCACATATATAAGTGTTTAATTATGAAAGAATAAGTAAAATTTAGCTATTTATAACCCAAATTCAGTGACTTACAAGAAACATAAATATTACAAAGTATATAAGAGAATTCATAACCTCAAATAACAAGTGTTCATGTTTCTTGTAAGTCACTAAATTTAAGTTGTAAATTATCAAATTTTTGTTATAAATTACTGAATTTTACTTATTTATATACATTTAAACATTTGCATTTGACGTTATAGTTTCCTTATGTTTTTTGTGAATCAATGAATTTAAATTGTAAATCATTAAATTTTTGTTATAAATCTGGGATTTTTACTTTCTCATCCACATCTAAACACACATTTTGGAGTTATGAACTCTTTTATATTTATTGCAAATCACTGAATTGTTTTTAAAAATTTCTAAATTCTACTTGTAAATCGTTAAATTTCACTTGTCATTGCATTTGGACACTTACACTTATTTTGTTACACACACACACACATATATATATATTTCTTTGCACTATATAATTAAGTTGATTAGTTGGCCTGGTGGCCACAATATTTTTAGTGTACTTAGGAGTTATGGATTCAAACCCTCCTTGGTTACTGTATTTTAAATAAGAGGTCAGAGTTCAATTAATATTTGTCTTTAAAAAAAATAAAAAGGAGGGGTATTATTGTATTTTTATCCTTAAATTTTAATTTCATTTTGGTTCAACAAGTTGACTAAAATTTTAAAATGTTTTGAGAGTTGGACTGATATTAATTACCTACCAAGGGCATTTATTGAAATCCTTCCCTTTTTTCCCCCCTCGAATAAATGGAAAAAAGTTAGTGTTAAATTTAATTTAGATAATTATTTTTAAAATATACTCCTCCGATCCTTAATATAAGACCTAATTATTAAGTTGGTTTTTATTCTAAATATAAGACCCATTTATCATATTTATCAGTTTTCTCTAAATTACTCCTATGAATACTTATTCAATCATAATTAAGTAGAAGAGTAAGAAGGGGTATTAAAAAAGATGATTATAGTATTTTAAGAAAAATGTGTTACATTTTTTATAATTAACTAACTTATCTAACTTTTTTAATCTAATCAAATTAATTAAATAGGTTTTATATTAAAAATCATAAGAGTGTTTTCTTTGAATACAGTGATTTTCTCTTAATTACCCAAAAAATAGCCTGTTTGTTTGCGTTGCACGGTAAAGCAAAATCACTGGGCCCATATCCCGTATTCACGCCTTACCATATCAAACACTCCCTTGGCGACGTTCGGCTTCCTCACCTGCAGATTCCCGCAGGCACTCCCCAAAGTTCACACACTGAACTTTCTTTGTACCGTTCCTTCTCCGATGAGATTTTATTGGCTGCCAAACATGCATGCATGATCGCGCTTCTCTTGCTGGCTCCATTGAAGTCATAAATTCTTAATTTCTCACCAGAAAAATTACTTGATTATTAACTTCCCCCGAAGTTCCAGGAAGGGTTTATATTTCTAATATTTCATATATACCTCGTCTTACCAGTCCTCCATTGCTCTTGTTCGAATCTTTCAGATAACTGCTACCTTCTTTGAAAGCTTCTCCTCCATAAAGAAACAACTTAATCGCATTTCTGGTTCTCGTTTTTGTCGGGTGACTTTGTATGATCGTATGTAAACCTCTTTCTTTCTTTGGTCTTTTCATTTTAATATCTTTTGCTTCACCATTGGGTCATGGGAAAACATTTTAATCATTTCAGGGCTTTCATTTTTTTTCAGTGGTACCCAAGCAAAGAATGTAGTATTGACTGTTACATGTGGCTCTTTCGAGTGACAGTGCTTTTGTTGTCGTTGTCGAAGACGGAGAAGCATAAAACTATTGAAGTTAATTTGATTTTTGGTGAGTGTAGCATATTAGGATACAAATTTGCTGTATGTAACTATGTATTGGCTTATTAAGCATGAAAAATGCATCTTCTCAGCTTGTTTTCTAGAGAGCTTACTGCAATAGATCATTACAGCACCAACCTTTCCTCGGTTTAGAGTTAAAGTTGCTATACCTCTTTCTCTCAGAAGCAAAAGGAAGTCTATTTTTCACAAAACTATTTCCCAAGATCCATAAGACTGGGTGCCTTTTAGTTTGCTTGGTGAATAAGGAATCTTTAATTTTGGTGTTTATACTAAGAAATCTTCACCTCTATTTTCCCAGTTGGAAATGCAGTTCCTTTGCTGATATAATGATAACTGAATATGTTTATATTAGCTTCCAACCAAAGAGAAAAAGTAAAGGGATTTGATCCAGGATGAAAATGGAGAATTTATCTTAATAATTGGAATGCTTATGATTTAAGCACCTGATATAGTGATTTGAGTACTTCAGTTGGCTATATATATTTTGTTAAAACTGCTTGTTCAAATTTCTTTCTCTATGCTATATATACCAAGAAATGAAAACTTCGTTTTGTTGATTATTAGGCATCACCTTGTTTTCAGTCAGATTTCATTCATTTTTTTTCACTATTTTTCATTGAAACACGGTTCTTTGATTTATTAATGGTCGGTTGTCTGCATCTTTTTGCCAAACCCATACGAGACCATGTTTTTTACAATACGTTCATCTATGATGCTTTATATATATACATATATATATTATCTCGAATTAAAAATGATCAGGAAAGCACTGCCTAAACCTTTCCAGTTTTTGTTTGATATGGAGCAGAAAGATGTGTTGTAAGCACAAGTTTGTTTATGATTTTTGAATTAGAAGTTTATTTGTAAAATGTACAGCGTTCCCTTGAGAGCCCAAGTCTGTTAGCTGTGTTAGAAGTGCAATTTCTGTTGTTTAGAAACTAGGTGGGCTTATAATTGAGATTCATTGGTCTTCCTTTTAACTTAAGCTTTGTTTCCTTATATTGTATTGACATAATTGCAAAATATTACGTTTGAAAATAAATGAAATCCAGATCTGCCATTTTTTTTCCTTGCATCACATTTATTGGGTTAATATCTCTTCTCGTATAATATACTGCTTACCAGCTATGTTTGCTGTAGTTACTCATCTCTCATGGATCTGATATGCAGAGAAAGTATCATCTATTGATTTTTGTCCATTTTTGCTTCACTTTTGCTCATTTTTCTTCTTTGTCCTCATTTGCCTTAAATCAGACGTTGCAATTATGTAATGATATCAATTCTAACAGCCCCAAATATGACAAAGAGCTGCAGTGAATATGATTTACCCTTTGCCTCTTGACTTGAGCAGCGTTTAACTACCAATTTAGATGCACAGTTCCCTTCCACGATATCCAACTTTTTATTAATTTTTATCAATTTCTCTTGGTAATTTCTCTTGGTTTCATTGTTATGCATTGATCTTAGGCAGAAAGTGTGACACTGTGAACGACATCCTGAAATTCTTTTAAAATTTTATTGAGGATGATGCCAATTGCCATCTAGCGTCTTGCAGTGATCAGCAATTCCATATCTTTCATGTTTTGCTCTCTTTCGGACTTGTTAAAAGTTCGTTGTTGGAATTTCTGCGTCTCATGATTTTCATGGCCTTTTCAGAGTGTCTATAATATTTGCTATTGCTTCCACTTTTTTCTTCAATGGTCTTTTCTTTTTCAAAAGTAAAAGAAATGGATCAAACCTTTCTTATTTGTTGAATTTTTCTGAATTTATGCAGGAAAAGAATTAATAATTAGGGCATCTGAACTTTAAGTTGATATGGAGATTTAATAAAATGCCACTTATCTTAGTAAGGGGGAAAAATTATTGAAACTCTCATGGCTCCCGATGCAAAACCCCAATTCAAGAGTTGCCAAGGCCTTCAGCGCTATGAAGGATTTAGGAATTTCTTGTGATGAAGTGAAACCAGTGTTGCAAAAGCTGCTAAGATTGTATGATAAGAAATGGGAATATATTGAAGAAGATAATTATCGGACACTTGTAGATGCATACTTTGAGCTTAAGGAAGATAAGGTAACTCTTGTACACTTCTTTTGTTTGTTGTACATTTAAATGTCAACTTGTTTATTCTGTTTCTAAATATTCTATTTGCACATTCTCATCACATGTTTTATATTATATCTGTTGAGCAAGTAAGAATTGACGCTCTGAAAGTTATAATCTGTTGACTATCTCTTGATTGCATTAAAAAAAAAAAAATCTGCATTGACTAAATTCTTTCCTTTAACTACACTTTTATATGTATACTTTGTAGTTTATACCTTATTCCCTTGTTTTAAAATAGGAAGCGGGAGGTAAGAGAATAGCTCTCGTCAGTCATCATGCTGGGGAAAGACAAACTCAATCATTGGCAGATGAAGATGATATGCTCTTGTTAACCACGGACAACTCAAGACAAATACCATCTGCAGAAAACAATAAAACGCCTCTAAATACTTTTGGATTGGAAATCACTGAATCGTCTCAACCTTTGACAAGCAATATGAGACCTAAAATTGGTCCTCAATCACTGAAAACAAGAATTAACGAGATAGAAAAGATATCAGAGTTGCCTGGCATGGCCACTACAGATAGAAAATCAAATTCTAAGAAAGAATCTTCTGAAAGGCGTGGGGAAGAACCTGCTGATAAGCCTAGATCTGCTCCTATACGAAGAGAAAATGTACCAAATGGACATTATAGGAAAGAGATACTGAAGACAAAAACTGGACAAAATAAGTTCCATCTTGGATCCAGTTCAACAAGGTCTAGAGGTAATCTTTCTGGTTTTCCTGATCAGAAATTTGTGCCTATGTTCTTTTCTTATGCTTTCATATCCTAAACCGTTGAACCTTGATCTGACTCTATTTGAATTAATCCTCAATTGTCTCCTTTCTTTCAACATTTCCTCTACATCAAAGGGAGAAAGGCTGAAGAAGTATTCTCAAAGCAGTAGATTTCTCGTATTTTTATTTCCCATTTTTATAGGAACGGAAAATATCTGGCTGAAATGGGCTGTTGAAGACAATCTCATTCCTATATATGTTAGCTACATCCAACTTTACCATCTCGTGATTACCTGATCTATCTTATAAGATTCTGCTACTCTATCAGAAAGGAGTGCAGGTTCATCCCTTGTAGCCACCCTCGACATCATCATCTATGTCATTTACTATTTTATTGGTCAGTAAGACTGTTTTTCAGAATTGAACTGCGTCTTCAGGACAGATATTCATATCCAGAACAATTCTGGATTAATCTTCCAGGAAAATAATTTGTGCAATTTAACTTGAGCAAATTCATTCATGGCCTCCTTTGCCCTTGTAGGTCATGTTTCTTAGAAAAACGTACTGGCCTCCGAAGTTTTATCATGCTGCAGATGTAGGCTTTCTTTCATTAAGAAAATATTAGCATCTTCTTAATGAATTTCTTCCTCCATAGTCCATATCACTAAAATAATATAATTTTTGGCTGATTTCTCCCTGGTCTGTCTGAGGTTTTGACTAGAAATCATCCTGTGAAGTTGGTGTCTTCTCTGTATCTGGATCTGAACAGTGTCATTGTTGATTCTGCAGATAATAACAACCCCAGAAGCAGCAAGGCTAATATTGACATTGCCTCTTCATCATCGGGAGAAGTAAATGTGAAACAAAAGCGTTCACATCCTGAGCTTAACCATGCAAACATATTAACAAATGGCCCACAACAAGCTGTTGCTCAGGATGAGAGGAAGCTATGTCAGTTTCTTAGTGACATAACAAAAGGCTCAGAAAAGGTGAAGATATCATTGATAGATGAGTATGGTAGTGGGGAACTGCCAAAGTTTAATTACATACCACACAATCTAATATATCAGAGTGCTAATGTAAATATTTCACTGGCTCGTATTGCGGATGAAGGTTGCTGCTCAGATTGTTTAGGAGACTGTCTTTCTCAATCATTACCTTGTGCATGTGCTCAAGAGACTGGTGGAGAGTTTGCCTACACACTGGAGGGCTTGTTGAAAGACGAATTTCTAACATCTTGCTTGTCAATGAAAAAGGAACCTCAAGCTCATCACCTGGTGTACTGTCAGGAGTGCCCACTAGAGAGGTCCAAGAATGAATATATGCCTGAGCAATGCAAGGGGCATCTGATCAGGAGGTTCATTAAGGAATGTTGGAGGAAATGCGGATGTGACATGCAATGTGGAAATCGTATAGTGCAACGAGGTTTAAGATGCAAATTACAGGCAAGCTGCACTTAATTTTTTTTACGGTGCTTTTAATGGCAATTTTGTTTTCCTGGGTTGCTTCAGTTGTTATTAAAAAAATATACCATGGTGGCAAGTATAGGGAAATATGACAACAGTAATTTTAGCATTGTGGTTCACCACGAAGGCCCACTGTGAATTTTGTCATCTAGCGATAAGCACGAAAATTTTTGTTAAAAGAAATTCTTTCAAAATTGCATTATTACATGTATTTTAATACTAGCCTGGGTTCTTATGCCTACGGTATTTATTTTAGTTTATATGGCTACATTGTTGTTCTGAAATTCTCAGGTGTTCTTTACTGGTGAACGAAAGGGCTGGGGCCTTAGAACACTGGAAGATTTGCCTAGGGGATCCTTTGTTTGTGAATATGTCGGTGAAATATTAACCAACATGGAGTTGTATGAAAGAATTGTGCACAAAAATGGCAATGAGAGACATACATATCCTGTAACCCTTGATGCAGACTGGGGCTCAGAAGGAGTGTTAGAAGATGAGGAGGCACTGTGTCTAGATGCAACATATAATGGAAATGTTGCCAGATTTATCAATCATAGGTAATGTTTATGTCTAAAGGCTTACATTTGGAAAACAATGATATTTCTTAAATTTCTAGATGGAATAGCTTATTTGCCAAACCATACGGCTACATTGGTGAATTTCATGGTATTACAACTTGCGTATTTTTTCTTCTTTTGAGCTCAATATATTTGGTGAAATTGGCAAGGATTGCGAAGTGTTTCTGAATTTCTTTGGTGATCCACAAAATCTTGCCATTTGGATGTGTGTTGTTGCTTTTGATCTGTTGAGGTCCGCTAACTAATGTAGCTTTATTTTGTGTGATCCCCCTCTTCTCTTTTTATTTTCATCTGAATTTTCTAAAACGATGTGTGCTTTCACTTTCAGATGCTCAGATGCAAATCTGATTGACATTCCCGTTGAAGTGGAGACTCCTGATCGCCATTATTATCATGTACGCATTTAATTGATGTTATATTTACATCTTACCTTTCTTATGTATGTGCCTATGAGGGGAGATTCATAACAGTTTAATTTACAAAAATTGGTGTCGGGAGGCATGAAATTATCTTTTGGAAGTGTTGAGAGTTGATTTTCTGTTGTTATCTGCAGCTTGCCTTCTTCACTAACAGGAAAGTGCGAGCTTATGAGGAGTTGACGTGGGTAGGTAGGCTTGAGCCTTAATTAATACTCCCTCCGTCCTTCACGCGCTTCAAATGTTAGTTAAATTTAGTTAAAAACATTAAATATGTAAGAAATATATGTATTTTTTCAATTATATCCTTGTTTGTAAAAAGAGTACATGAGAGATAATAAATGTGCAGAAAGATAACAAATAACATATATTTAATGAAGGTAAAAGTAGAAATAGTAGTTTAAAATTTCAGATAAAAATGATTTGTTTTTTATATTTAGGGACACCTCTATGAGAAAGATTCTTTCTTACAAAAAGGGACGGAGGGAGTATATGACATTATATTTGCTTTACTTTTACACTTTCTCTCAATTTTTTGACTAATAGAGATTTTTTATTTGCACCTTGGTTAGGAAATATGGTTTTCTCGTCTCCAGAATAAAGTTAAATTACCGCATGCATGTCACTTTATTACAATTTTCTGAGGTCATCCAGTTTCTCTCATAAATAAATAATTAGAAGTGTGTGAAATTATCTGCAGGATTATGGTATTGACTTTGATGATCATGATCACCCTATCAAAGCATTCCAATGTTGCTGTGGGAGCTCATTCTGCCGCAACAAGAAGTGGAAAGGTCAGTTAAATACTCTTGAGTCCGTGAGGGGTATGCTTTTTAACAATCTCAATTCGTGGCTTGGTAGTGAAGAGATAAGAATGTTTTGATTAACAATAAGATGGTTTGCTCATAACTATGGTGGAATTTTTAGGGAAGCGAAAATTAGTAAAACGAGCATGAGGTGAGAGGAAAGTCTAAACCAATGAAAAGCTTGGGGAGGCCATCCCTCCTTCAACCATTGCAATTTCTGTAACCAAACAACGTCCTTGGGGTACTCACACTATTCGCCTATTTCCTACTCATCCTTTCATATTGTTACCATAACAACATGCATTATCTCATTAGGTGGGATTGACTGTATGGATCGCACGATGCTCTATTAACAACCAAATTTTTGAATAGATTATTAATCAAAGGTCAATAGCTTTATTGAGTGTTTTTTCCTGCCTTCGTCAAGATTTGAGTTTTTTGAACTGTTCATTCTTTTTGTTGCTGTAAAATTGTACAGCAAACTCACTGCACTTGCTTTCATATGACATTTATTAGAGGATGATTGATTCATGTTGTATGATCCAGCTTAGAATAAAATTCCTTTTAGCCAGTGACTGGGTTAGAGAATGAAGTTGTGTGAACTATTTAGATGTTCAATGCCTTGCACTCACAAGAGCAAACAGAGGAACACCCAAAACGGCAGGTTTGGGGTAGAGGAGGCTGGCGGACGGGAAAGCCAGGTCGGTGAAACTCACTATACAATGATGGCTACTCATCGATGGGACATGGGTGATGAAATTCGTGTCCATCTCTTCCTCACTTTGGGTGTGTTGGGTTGGGCCCATTTAGACCGTTAATGGGCTTATGGGATAAATCCAAGCCCAAATTTCCTCAAGTCACGTATGCCTTGGGCCTTGACCATAAATTAAACGAGTTAGATTGACAAGCTTCAACCATTTTCTCACACTCTTCTCCATGCCTACCTCATGTGTGGTTGGAAGCCACAGGGGAGAGGGAAAAGATATTTTAATAAATTTAATTTAAAAAATAAATAATTAGTGCTAAAATTTTAATTAAATTTCTCTCTTATTTTTTCTTTTTTAAATTTTTTTCAACTCTACTTATGTGTTTTTGTAATTGGAAGTTTAATATCCCCATGCTGTTGGCCAAAAAAAAAAATCCCCATGTTGCCTGGTTAGCGGGAAAAGAAAAGGAAGAAGCTTTTTTGTGATTAGGAATTTGAAAGTTGATTCCTTATTTTCCATTGTGTATTTTGTATTAATTAATATTTAGGTCTATTGAGTATCTTTTAATATTCAAATATTGTGGCTAAAATAATAGCTATCTCTCTTTCATTATAATTTCTTTACACAAAATTTAAACCATCCTAAGTCATTCATCTTAGTTAAAGGGGTATTTATTTATTTTGATGTAAAGGATGGTTAATTTAAATTGTACGTTTCATTCAATCAAACTAAAAGTCATCAAATTTTATAATAAATAAAAATGTTTATTAGAGTCACACCAGGAAATGAAGGGGTAGGGACAAACGGCAATAGCAATTTCCAGGTAGTTTCCCAAGCAGTACTTATTATCTCACTCGGCTCCATTCATTCATCTTCACCCACTCCAATAATTTATACATTGTTTTTATTTCTATTTTCAAATTCTTGATTATAATATACTCTCCAGTCCTAAATATAAGAATTTTTTTATAGTGTAATTTATACTATAAAAAGGATCTTATATTTAAAATCAGAAGTAATATATATTTAATACAAATTAAAATCCATTAACCATTTTCTCGTAAACAGCCTCATACGCTTGGGATGCTTTTAAATAGCGCTGGGTAAAGTAAAAATTATAAAATTATTTATAAGCATAATTAATTCAAAAACAGGGTGTTTAGATAAATGGAAAAATGAAAAAAAAAAGTTAAAAAATTACTAAATGTCAAATAAGGAATGTCAAGAAAAATTTATTGTCAATATAAATTCAGTATTTCAACACCAAATAAAAGTATTGTTACTAAACTTGATTTGAGATTTAGTAATTTTCTAGCTTCTTTTTTTGTGATTTTTTCTAGATAATTTTAGAAAATTATAATTAAAAAGCAGGTAATAATAACTTAGAGATAGATATGTTTTATCGTTCTGAGGTTGATTTTCGGCATTAAGCAACACCAAAAGCACTTTATGTGTAACATTTAGGAGGGGTTTGGGTATAAACAACTATGATTTAAAAGTACTTTTACAGTATACAAATAAATATGTGTAAAATTTGTTTCGATTTAAAAAAACAACTTTTCAAAAATGCTTTTTGGGTTACCAAACACTCTTTTAGGCGTGTTTGAATTGGAATAGATAAAGTGGCTTATTTTTAATTAGACTTTTGAAAACTTAAGATTGAATAAAAATTAGGTTAGATAATATAATTTATATTTAAATTGACTAATACAAATAAGCGCGTCTATAAAAGTGAAAATTTATCGGCTTTTCCCCAACTTTTTTCTCAATTCTGTCATTTAATTTTTATCAAAGCAAGATAGGACCCACTTTAAGGTCCTTCTGTGTCTTGGTGATCCTCCTCCCCTCCCCTCTCTCACGGTGAATGGGCTAAAAAGCAGCTTCATCTTGGCTAAGGCTATTGAGCCACTTTTGCCCCAAATGCCAAATTGATCAAAAGCCCATCCAGATGTAAGTAAAAGGAAAGATACAAAATAAGTGACTGTGGAGTTTCAAATTTAAATTAGTATTAGTTACTACACTTATAAAAAAAATAACTACATTAAAAAACGAAATGATAACATATTTTTGAAGTAATTCCTGATTTAAAATTTTAAAATTCAACAGTTACTTTTTTAAAATTTTTTCTATATAAAAATATCAAACGTGCTTCTGCCCTAAACTTCTCTATTTTCTTTTCCCTTCTCTCTCCATGTTTAAAAAGCAGCTTTTCTTACAAGCAACTCAAAATAAATTATGACTTTTTTAGGTTGAAATTAACTTTGGCTTAAAATCCACTGCTCATCCAAACAATGAGCTAATCCATTAAGTTACTTTTAAAACTCTCAATCATGATTTTTTTTCTTCCACAATCGCTCTACTAAATAAACACTTAAACACCCTCCAATCGTGAATCAAATGAAGATTTATAAATGAGTTTCAAAATATTTCATTAATTATCATGGTAAATTTTTGTTCGTCTACCTCATTATTAAACGAATTGTGATAGCTTAATTAGGGTGTTTGGTATCAAGTAAAAGCCTTTAAAAAACGCTTTTAAAAAGTCAAAATAAAACTCCTCTTATATATTTACTTGTATATCGTAAAATCACTTTTAAAACTATAAATTTGGTTTCCATTTAAACAGTCTGTAAATAAAACTAATAAACCTCAAATCGATTTTTCTAAAACACATCTACAAGTCTCATTGCTCTTAAGAACACCAATACTTTCAATATGAAATTAATGTTAATATGTTGATATAAATACAAAATCCATTGTAGCAGAGATTAACATTCAAATCCTCCTAAAGTACATTCAAATCCTCCTAAAGTAACAAAAAAAAAGTATCAAAAAAAGTAACTAAAACAAAATCTAATTAATAAGTCACACTATATTTATAAAGACTTTGATATAGCCACACAAGAACAAAGTAATCTAGCATTGGGTTTATGGAGATTAATGATACATAAGTGTCCAAATTTAAAAAGGTGCGGGAAGCATCCAAGGGTGAAGTTTCCTCTGCTTAAAACTAAAACCTTTCACATCCAAATCCCAAGCCACATAACACCGAACCCTTCACTGAGAAAGCTTGACCTTTCTTCAATGGCTGTGCCGCCATTAATAATAATGATAATCATTGTTTCTTCTGTCTTCCTCCTCACCACTTCTTCTTCTTCCTCTGCTGCTGCTGATACAGATTCCAAGGTTGTCTTCTTCTTCATTAGTTCTGCAATTCTAAACATCTTCTTGGTGGCTTTGAGAGAGAGAGAGTTTTATTAAAGGTGTTGTGTTCGGTTATCGCAGGTGGTTGGGGAGAAATGCTCAAGAAGAAGACACTGTGGAGAAGGGCTGTTCTGCAATTCCTGCCCTGCCATATTTCAGGGATCAAGATGTGTCAGATCAACTTCTTCAAACCCTTTCGACCTTTTGGTATCTCTCTTTCTCTCCCTCTCCCCACCCATTCCACACATTCTGGAAATTTCTAGTTTTATTCTGGAAATCACACTCCCAATATATGTGTGTGTGTGTGTGTTACACATTCATATGTGCAAATATATGTAGATATATTCTACAGATTCTAGGGACTCCCAGAATATAATGCAAGTTCCTAGAAGGCTGGAAGATAAAAAATATTCTGAGCGAATATATTGAAGTTGAGTGCTCGTTTGAGTACTTTTGAGTTTTATATAAATAATATTTATATTATCAGTCTTTTTATATTTTTAAATTTTTTTTTTGTACAGAGCATTTCCTTTGAACATTAGGCTTGGCATGCGTAGCAAATAATTTTTTTAATTAATAATAAACAAATTATGCAAATATTAAAAGACAGGATGTTTAGGTTTTCCAAAACCTCGAGAGATGATAATTTTTTATAAGATCTTTATTATATCCTTTGTGAACCACTAGGCTCTAGCAGACAAAGTTTTTTTGTTTTTTGTTTTTTATGTAATCAATATGTTTCTTGATTCTCTATTTTTAAAAAAATTGTTGAAGGTGTAAATGTTGTAAACAAAAAAAAATAGGACTTTGAAAAAAAGGTTTAATTAGATATATGAAAATGCCACAATTAGATTTAATAATGTTCAATCTCAACAAAATTACATTAAAAGGAAAAAGGTTAATATAATCTCTAATATCTTAAGTTTGTCCTCATTTTGACTTTAGTCATTCAAGTTTCAAATCATAAGTTTTAGTCCCTCAATGTATAAAATGGTCTAAATTTTTATTGGATTATAGGGATTAATGTTTTAAATAAAAAGAAACTTGAGGGACCAAAACCTATAATTTGAAATTTGAGGAATCAAAACTAAAATGAAAGTAAATTAAAAAGATCAAAGGAAAAATTGAATTTTATATTGGGAATTTTTTATTAGCTTATTGAATTACAATTGACTTAGGGGTAACAATTCCATGATGACTTTTCTTTGCGCTACTTCTTCTATACTTAATATTAGACATATTTAATTAAATTAGATAGATTAAAAAAATTAAAAAAAATTATTTAATTCTAATAAATGTGACTTGATTTGCTTAATATATTCTTGAATAAGAATATAATATTAGCTTGTAGAGTTAAGATGTATCCAATACATTGAAGTATTTAGTAATTCATCCAACACTACAAAGTATTTTTCATGTGCATTCTTAGGATTAATTAGAGTATTTAAAATGCTAGACACATCTGAAAAAATATTTTAAAATGTTAGATGAACTACAAAACAAAAAATATTTTAGAGTGTTGGATATACTTTAAAAAAAAATACTACAAGGCATTAAATGCACCTTAACCCTAATTTATGTAAGTTAAATAAAGTAATTTGATGAAAAATGATAAATACGATAAATTAAATAAATTAAAATTTTACATTTAATAATTAGCTTTTTATATTTGGCATAGAGTATAATACTAGCAATTTTGGATTGGACAGAATGATTCATTGCCATTCAACAAGTACGCATATTTGACAACACACAACTCGTTTGCAATTACAAGAGAAATGCCAAAGTCTAACCAAACCCTGCAACCAGAAGGGCTTTTTCCCAGAGTCACCTTCTCAAATCAAGAGGATAGCATAACGGAGCAGTTACAAGTAAGTAGGGGGGGGGGAAAAAAAATTAATGTCACTCTCTTACCAACGTTGTTGATAAATGTTTCTTTTTCTTTCTTCATGATGAAATTAATTTAATGATCAAATTAAAGGAAATAGTTCATATTGCAGAACGGAGTTAGAGCTCTTATGTTGGACACTTATGACTACAAAGGAGACATTTGGTTGTGCCATTCCTTCAAGGGAAAATGTTATCCAACCACTGCATTTGTAAGTGTGGGATATGATTTTACTTGTTGCCTGCTCTTTTTTTTTTTTAATGTGATCTGACTGAGTCAAATTTGAGTATTGTCGGGTCTAATTAGAAGTAATTTTTTGAAAGATGTTTTTTTTTTAATATTTACACAGACTCAAATTTAAGACACTTGTTACCAACTTTTATTTGGTTAGCTCATTTTATGTTTTTATTTTTTTATTTTCTCTTTCTATTGTTTGATTTGAACAATTTAGCTTTCGCATCTACCTCTATTTTGGCCACTTAATATATAAAACACACAACTTCCTCTATAAGAGGAAGTATAGAGTGCCATTTGAGTTATAAGCTTTTGACATTTTTTTTTCCCATTCAAACCTTATCTTTTTTTAAAAAAAATTTAGTTTCAATAAGCTCCCTAATGAATAATGTCGGTACTCAAAACAATATTTTGCATGGAAAGAATTATTTAATTTTGGCAATGATTTTGACAGGAGCCAGCAATAAAAGCCTTGAAGGAGGTAGAGGCATTTCTGGCAAAGAATCCATCAGAAATAGTGACACTGATATTGGAAGATTATGTGGAGTCACCAAATGGACTAAGCAAAGTGTTGAGTGCTTCTGGGTTGATGAAGTACTGGTTTCCTCTCTCAGATATGCCTCAAGATGGCCAAGATTGGCCTTTGGTCAGAGACATGGTTTCTAGAAACCATAGGCTCATTGTCTTCACTTCTCAGAGACACAAGCAACAAAGTGAAGGCATTGCTTATCAGTGGAACTTCATGGTTGAAAATCAATGTGAGTAGCATCAAAAACCACTTTAATTCTTTTTCTTTTTGAAACTAGGAAGTATAATCTATTCATGGTTAATTTAAACCCATAATTATTATCTTTGAAGATGATATATGCATGTGGCACATTTAAAGAGTTACGGTGAAATAAAATTATGAATATAAAAATGATAAAGATGAATACTGAGTATTCATTTTAATGTAGACCATCCAAATTGATTTTGGATGGTCTAGATTCAATTTGATTTTTTAAAATATTTTAAACATTTTTTACTTTTGTATATTTCTATTTTTGTAGATATAAATTTAAAATAAAAATGGTCTTATATTTGATTGAAAATACATTGAATTTTCTGACAGGGTCAATTTTTTTTTTAGGTTTTTATTAAATTTTTTCCTCATTTCTCGTGATACCCGAAAAAATTTGGTTTGGATTTTCTCAAAATCCAGGAATTCTTATTTTCTTCTCAAAATCTTATCTCCACCATTAGATTAAAAAATGGATAGTTTAGATGTAATATTTTAAAAAGTAGATGTTCACATATGTAATATTATAATAATAGTTTTATAAAGTATTAAACCTGAATCATGAATTTTATTTTTTGATCCAATAATAAAGATGGGATTCAAGAAGAAAAAGGTATTATGAGAGGATCACCTTCCGTCTCATTTTCTATCTGTTTTAACTCTATCATTAGTACTTTAGACAATCCTCAATCACCACAGGACATTTGGATATTTTTTAGGAAGAAATGACTTTAATTTATTGAATTTGATTTCTCTATTAGAAAGATGTGATTAAAAATGCAGATGGGAGGGGAGGGATGGAAAAAGGAAGATGCCCAAACCGTGCAGAGTCATCAGCAATGAATGATGAAACCAAATCACTGGTTTTGGTGAATCACTTCAGAAGCATTCCAACCAAGCAGGTGGCTTGCAGAGATAATTCACAACACCTCCTCAACATGCTCTCTACTTGTTACATGCAGGCTGCTCATCGTTGGGCTAATTTCGTTGCCGTTGACTTTTATAAGGTAAGGTCAATGGAGCCAAAAATTGTGAATACTACTTTTCTCGTCCTATTTATAAGATAGAGAGTAAAGATAATTTTTTTTATTCTATTTATAAGTTACATTAATTTTAAATTTTTAGCATGAAATAAGGTCAAAGTTTGGAAAGAAGTTTAATTTTAAGATAGAATTAATAATATTTAAAATTTTACTTGGTTTCAGTAAAACATATTAGAAGTGAATTATAAATAATATCATAAGAATATGGCTTTTACAAATCTCATAATATACATTACTCTCTCGATCCTAATTGTCAAAGCTAATTGGATAAGTTGTTTTTATCTTAAACGTAAGATTTCAATTTATTTTGTCCGTGAATTTATAATTTACCTCCCCAAACAATCCCAACTCATTGCTCATACCAAAAAGGGCTTTTCAATAATAAGATTAGTTTCATTGTAAATGATTAAATGGAGTATTTAAAAAGAATTAGCCTATAATTTTTTTACAAATAATTAATTTAACTATTTTTTTAGTTTTTGTAAATTAATTATCTAGAATTGGATGAATTATATTGATATTGATGCAATGATATAGAGAAGTGACGGAGGAGGATCGTTTCAAGCTGTGGATATGCTGAACGGGAAGCTCTTGTGTGGATGTGATGATCTACATGCTTGTTTGGTAAACTTCTTCTTTTTTTTTTCACAATATATTACATTATTTGTTTTTTTTTTAAAAAATTGAGTATAGGTATCTATATTTTTATATTATTGTTAAAGCCTACTATATCAAGCTATATGAGCACCATATAATTATCCTAAATATTGTTATGTGCAGCATGGATCATCATGCAGACCCAGCTAATCAAAAGAAGCATGTGACTGCGCTTGTCTATTTGTGTTGTGTGGATATTGCTGCCAGTTTAACTTTCTAAGAGATGAAGTATTTGTTGTATATATAGTTTTGTGTTGGGTGAAGGTTACTTTGAAACATTTCTTCCGTGTATCCAACACTTTAAAATATTTTGTAGTATAATTTTATTTTTAAAGTATTAAAATACTAAACATACATGTAAAAATACTTGAATGTACTGAATAAACTACAAAATATGTTGTGATGTTAAAGTATATTAAAAAAAAATATTTTAAAGTGTTGAATTAACGTCAGCTCTTTTGTATTTAGATGTGTCAATAAAAAAGCTTCATATTGTTCCAAGTTTCTAAAAAGACCTTAATGTACACACGTGTGTGTGTCTATATATATATATATATAAATATATATATATGTATATGTATATGTATATTTTAAAATGTGAACTTGAGCTAATAAGAAAGTTGTAAGCTCACGCATGAGAAGTTGAAATTTGACGATCCCTCACTGAAGAAAAAAGAAAGCTCAAATTGAAGGAAGCTGGTTTTAAATAAATATTTTCACTTTTAGATAAAATTTAAAGTAAGTGTATATATTTTTAAATTTTCTTTCTCAAATTAATTATAATTTTTATTAACTTTTTAAAATGTTAGTGGTTTTTTTTTTAAATATAAAAGTATAGGGGAGTTAGAACCCAAGGGCTTACCTTGGTAAGAGATACTTAAGCTCTGTTTGTTATAAGAGAAATTGAAAGGAAAAAAAAAATTTAATGAGTTCTATTTAAAAAATTGAAGAAGCGAGGTCAAAAGCTTTTAATTAATTTTTATTACTCTTTTATATTACTTTTTCTCTTTATTAAAATTCTAAAATCTCACTTTTTAATTTTTTAAATAAAACTCATTAAAATTTTTTGTCTCCTTCTCTTCATTTCCTTCATATCAAACAGTACCTTGTTGAGTGATGGGATTTTTTTTCTTCACAGAGCATTTAGTGAACAAATGATTCTCAGCCATATGCTCGTGACCATCTCGAATAAGAGCATGAAGAGTTTGCTTTAACTATTTCACAAAGCTTTAAAAATTATTTTGTTCCATTCTAATATTTAAAGCTCCAAACCAAAAGAATTAACAAATAAGTGTTCCAAGATTCTTCACTACCACAACCAAAAGAACATAAACCAGAAACAAGCATTAATTTGATGAAGCTCAAGCACATCACTAGAGGGGATTGCATATCAGATTAGCTTTCATATCAGCAGAAATAATTTATATGGGAGAGGAAACTTCCATAATATTTTCCAAATTTCATCCAGAATTTGATTATTAGCAATCATCAAACAATAGGCTTCATCTTTTACCTTATAAATTCTCAGAGAATTTCCTTGTCAGATTAATTTATCCTTGCTATTCGCGAAAGAGAGGGTATTATTTAATCAATTACGAGTCCTGTATGTTGGCCAGATATAAAAAGAATTATAATTATAATTAGTTGAAGACAAAAAGACAAAAGAGAGAATATATTATCATTATGGTTTATGAGCCGCCTTGTGCTTATGGTTTATGAGTTGTCAAACGTGAAATCCACTTTTTTCCTTTTTAAAACAAAAACAGAGACCGTGAAAACCAGTTTCTAAAAATTGCAATTGGGATTATACTGGGGAGAATAATGACCTATTTAATATTGGGAAAATTTCGATTAAGGACTGTAGATGGGAATTAATTTTAAACAACCCCCAAAAATTTCTGAAATATCACTATAGGATCAAAGGACCAAACTGAAATTAAAATTAAGAGTAAGATTACAATAATACCCCTCATTTTTATTTTTTTAAAAATAAATATCGGAGGTCTGACCACCGGCGCTCAGGTAGCCGCTACTATAACTCCAGTGGCCAGAATTTTTTTCTTTTTTAAATAAGATGGTCAAGGGAAGGTTTAAACCCATGACCTTTTAGCACACTAAAAATGATTTAACCACCGAGCCAAGTAAACTATTTAATTATGTAATGCAAATAAAAATATATATAACAAAGCAAACACAAGTGTCTAAGTGTAAGTGAACAAATAAAATTTGACAATTTACAAGTAAAATCCAGCAATTTACAACAAAAATTTGGTAATTTACAAATAACATAATGAAATTCACAACCCCAAATGCAAGTGTTTAAATATAAGTGAACAAGTAAAATTCAGTAATTTATAACAAAAATTTGGCAATTTACAAATAACATAATGAAATGGATTGATTTTTTATATTTAGAACCAAATTAAATATAAACTAACTCTTATGCTAAGGATGGAAGGCAGGATATTTATTTTCATAACTCAGAGCATCTTGTGTGTATATGTGTATACATATACATGTGTGTGTTTACCGAAGTAGGGATTCATTTTGAGTGACAAAACTAAGATGGATGACAGCCAAAAGCATATCCTTTTTTCGTTGATTTTTTTCCCCCTCAAATATCCAAACTTGTCCGTTTATTGCTTATTCTCTTCGTCCATATAGAACTTTCGCTCCCAATAATATTTAAAACTTTGGCTGCTTCTCACTTTCATGTTCATGGACCCCATCCCTCTCAACTGAAGTGGGCCATTAATTTCCACTTTTTCACTTGGCCGAATTTAAATCTCTCCAAGAAAAAAAAATTAAAACATAAAAAATAAGGCCAAATCTACTAAATGATTGCATAGATTATCTAATTTTAAGGGATTTTATGCTTTATGAAATAAATATGTGAAAAAAATCCTATCTCATAAAGTATAAATAACTCATTTTATTTATTAAATTTCATACAACCTACAACACTCGCTGGCCAAAAAAAAAAAAAAAGCCAACGTACAACACTCGCATTTAACTAATTGAAATGGTTAAAAATACTTTTATTATTTTAATTTTGTATCAGTTTTTTTATTATTGTAAAAATAAAAAAACATCAAATACTAATTACATGTAGAGAATTTATTTTCTTACCTTCTACTTGCTCCATCCCTCGTTATAAGAAATATCTAATAAAATCATGTGGTTTAAAATATTAGTTAAATTTAGTTAAAAATAATAAATATGTAAGATATATACATATTTTTTTTAATTATACATAGTTTGCAAAGAATATGAATAAGAAATAATGAGTAAAATTTTATCATCAAAAAAATAATGAATAACATATTTAATGGGAGTAAAAATTAAAAAATGAATTTAAAATTTTATTTAAAAAAGATCCGTTTCCTATATTGAGTGATACTACTATAAAAAATATTATCTTTTTATTAAGAGTTAAGGTGCGCCCAGCACCCTGAACTATTTTTTCAGATACGTCCAGTATCTTAACTTAATTTTTAATGCACCTAGTATCCTAAACTAATTAAAATGGTCCACCGATATCCCAAGCTAACACAATCATTAATTTCTCCATTAACTCCGGACTTAGTTTAAAATTGACCCTTTTTCTCTCTCTTCATTCTCAAAGGTGACCCTTCCATGTTCCATGGCTGCCTTAGAAATTTTTAGCTTCATTCCCTCTGATCTCCAAAAACCCTAACAGCTTCACCTTCAACCGAATCTGCTCCGTCGCCGTCCGCTCCATTGTCGTCTGCTCTGTTGCTGTTGACGACTGTACCAGAGCACGCGTGTCCGGTGGTTCTGGTTGACTCACAAGAAAATGGGGTGCGTCTCGTGCACACACTAATGGCATGCGCGGAGGCGGTTCAGCAAAACAATTTGAAGCTAGTGGAAGCACTTGTGGAGCATGTGGGGAGGTTGGTGGCGTCTCAAGCCAAAGCAACGAGGAAGGTGGCTTGCTGCTTTGCTCAAGCTTTAGCTCATTGGATTTACAGAATTTCTCAACCGTTCATCGAGTCCTACCCTTACTTGAAATTTGCCCATTTCACGGCGAACCAAGCCATCCTTGAAGCGTTCCCCACCGTTGATAGAGTTCACGTCATCGATTTCGAGCTCAGGCAGGGGATGCAATGGCCGGCATTAATGCAAGCCCTTGCATTACTACCCAATGGTCCTCTGACTTTCCGCCTCACCGGAATCGGAACTCCATGAGATTTGACCCGAATAAGCTGTTGGGGGTTTTTGGAGATCAGAGGAAATGAAGCTGGAAAATTTCTAAGGCAGCCAGGGAACCTCAAACTCTCGAAGGGTCAACTTTGAGATAGAAAAGGGTCAATTTTGAGCTCAGTCAGGAGTTAACGGAGAAACAGAACGGATCTGTTAGCTTGAAATATCGGTACACTGTTTTACGAAAAGACTTGATGCACTAAAAATTAAAAAAATAATTTAAAATGCACCTTAACCTTTTTATTAAAAGGATGAGGTAAAAACTTGCAACTTTTTTTTTTTTTTGGGTGAATTAAAAACTTGCAACTTTGTTTACGATAATAGATAGACGACGCCTGGGAACGCGACGCTTGGCTAGCTGGGCCTATAAGACAGAACTCGGTCTCCCACACTTTGCCGCGTTGAATCGCATCTGCCATCTTCTCAAATCCGCTGTCTTCTTTCCTCTTCTGGTCTCTGCGTTTCTCTCTCACTCTGTAATGGCGGAATCTTCAGCCAAACCTGTGCCTCTTCTGAAGGATGAGCTCGACATCGTAATCCCGACGATCCGGAACCTCGATTTCTTGGAGATGTGGAGGCCGTTCTTCCAACCTTACCACTTGATCATAGTCCAAGATGGCGACCCTTCCAAGACCATCAAAGTCCCTGAGGGGTTCGATTACGAGCTCTACAACCGCAATGACATCAACCGGATCTTAGGTCCTAAGTCCTCTTGCATTTCCTTTAAGGACTCTGCCTGTCGGTGCTTCGGCTATATGGTCTCTAAGAAGAAGTACATCTACACCATCGATGATGATTGCTTTGTAAGCTCTCCATTTCTGGACTTTGTTTTGCTCCTTTGCTTCTGATTCGTGGTTGAGAATATTGAGCTAAATTCTATTATTCTCTTCTCATAAATGCTACTACTTTGTTCATTGCTTTTACTGAATTTAAGTGTTTATGTGTGGTAAATCGTGAGATTTCGTGCCTCGTTGAGTTTGTTTCCTGGTATAGTGTGAGGATTTGATTTGTTTGAGCTTGTGCTGTAACTATAATTGCGTGATTTGACTGAGTCTTTGCTTCTAGGCGATACTACCTCCATGTTTGGTCTATTAGCCTCACAGAGGTGGTGCCATTATGTGTTCTAATGTGATGCCTTCCTTTGTTCTTGAAACTTCTATATGCTTCTTTTTAGTGCTGGGCGAACTTTCAAGTGTTCGAGATCCTGCTGCCTGTGAAGTTGGTGCTAGTTAACACGATAATTTCCCCCGTGTGCAATTGGTTTGGTTGGTTAATTTTTGTTCGAGCTCATTTGTTTAGTCTTTTGCGCTGGCTAGTAAGGATCTTGAACAGACTGTTTCCTATCATTATGGGGCACTTTCAGATCTTTCTCCATCGTCTTCGTCTTCAAAGATTTATTGGAAACTTTCAGATTTCCACCCCTTTTTATTTTTTTTTAATCTTTTATGAATCGAGGCTAGACTGGCTAGTGATATTAAAGGTTTCATTGCGCATTTCCGTGCCCTCTTGTTTCTCTTTCTTTCTGTGTCGTGATTTTGACTTTACATTTAAGCTAAAGATTAGCATATATTATAACTTTAAAAGCAAGCTATTGCCTATGATGGTAAACATTTCTTTCTCCCAGGATTATTGTAAAAGAAAATTAAATGCTATGGTTTTTATGAAATATGAACATGATTTGCTAAATATGTTCTATGTTCATGAGCAGGTTGCTAAAGAGCCCTCTGGCAAGGATATCAATGCACTTGAGCAGCACATTAAGAATCTCCTCTCTCCTTCTACTCCAGTTTTCTTCAATACTCTTTATGATCCTTACAGAGAAGGTGCTGATTTTGTCCGTGGATATCCTTTTAGTCTACGTGAGGGTGTCCCCACTGCTGTTTCTCATGGTCTCTGGCTCAACATTCCCGATTATGATGCTCCAACACAGCTTGTCAAGCCTCTTGAGAGGAACACCAGGTTTGTGGGTCTTCCATTGAGGGAATGAGGCAATACATACTCCTCTTATGGGTGTTATCGATATTTATCGTCCTGTTTAGTTTACTATCTATATTTACTATCTATATTTTTTCAGGTATGTTGATGCTGTTTTGACCGTGCCAAAGGGAACATTGTTCCCCATGTGTGGTATGAATCTCGCATTCCACCGTGAGCTTATTGGACCTGCCATGTACTTTGGACTCATGGGTGATGGTCAACCTATTGGACGTTATGATGACATGTGGGCTGGTTGGTGCATGAAGGTATAAATAATCATTTGTCCCTTTTAGTGGCAACTTCTAGATTAAGCATTTTTACAAGAGCTTTATGAATTAATAATGATAATTTTCTTGCAACGATTATATTTTTCACGTGTTTTGATTCATTAACGTCTATTCCTTACAAGTTATTATTATTTTTCAATTCATTTCCTTACGCATTTCAATCATAACTGTGATCATTTTATATCATTTTGGGAAGATTACCCGAATATCTTGATAGCAACAAGTTTTTTGAAGACTAAACTTACATCGAGTCTTTTGTGTCACAAAAGTAAACTTATGATGAACCTTTTCGAAATATCAAATCAAGTAAAGCAGGCATGATAAATCTCCCTTTTTCCTTCAAATCTATTGGAAAACTCGTTAACAAATACCTGAAAATAGCATCTAATTAGTAATATTCCCCAGTTTTTTAAAATATAGAATAAACTTTTTCACGACATGACGAGCAGATGTTCTATGAACTTGCAGGTTATCTGTGACCATTTGGGGCTTGGAGTCAAAACTGGTCTGCCCTACATATGGCACAGCAAAGCAAGCAACCCGTTCGTTAATCTCAAGAAGGAATACAAAGGTATTTTCTGGCAAGAAGAGATCATTCCATTCTTCCAAGCTGTCACCCTACCAAAAGAATGCACCTCTGTTCAAAAGTGCTACATTGAAATCTCCAAACAGGTCAAAGAAAAACTAGGAAAAGTGGATGATTATTTCGTCAAACTAGCTGACGCTATGGTCACTTGGATTGAAGCTTGGGATGAGCTTAACGGTCCATCGGAAGCAAATTCTTCAAAGCAAGCTAATGGCGCTGCCAAGTGAACCTCTAATTGTTGTGGTCCGTAGCGTCCAAAGTTTGTAGCCTATTGTCATTTAGATTTTTCATCATGGTAAATCATATCTATTATTGTTATTTATTTTTACGATTACTATTGTTATTTTTACTCATGACACTGTATTTGTCACTGTATTTGTTATTGTTTACCTCTTAAATTCAGTTGAAATCATGATTTTGGTTGAGCGCATTGTTTTTCTTTCCTTTGCATTTCTTTTTTAAAGAAATTTATTGTCACCCGGTTCAAGAGGCTTCCTTTGATATCCTCGACATTAATATACATTTGTCTATATACGTATCAAATCTGTAGAATGGTGAATCATTAATGATTAATCATCTTAGACTTTTTATGTGGCTTCTTATAATGTGAAATATGTTCCCTTCCTTTGACCTTTTGTTCAAGTCTTGAAAAGATTTTCAGCCTGTCAATTTAGTCTTCGCTAGTCTACTCTCGTCGACCAATTTCTCTAGCTATAGAAGGGACTCAAACAACACCCTTCACACTCACCCACCCCTATATGATAATACTGGGGATATAACTAATGACCTCCTCTGTAAAAGGTGTCATCTGGTGCCACTTGAACTTTGATCTCTTGGCTAGCTTGATTTCTCTATACATTCCACTTTCGACAACAATTCTGGGCAAACAGAGTATGGAATCTCAAACCATCCATTTGGTATTCGCCATGCGTGAATTGCGTTACTTCTCCCACTCCCATGAGTTTTAGGATCAAAATCAAGGTTAAATACAGCACAATCATTACCAACAAGGATTGACTCTAACGGAAGGGGTTAGCTCTTTACAATATGATAAATTAAGATTCAATTTTATGTCCAGAGAGATATCCATATTTAGTGTTTTATAGTACCTTAAATAAAATTACTTCCAAAAAAGAGAACACTTGCACTTAGCTTAAAAAAACAACATAACCGTTTGTACAATTGTTAAGTGATCTAGTTTTTTTTTTTTTTTTTTACATCACGTTATTCAAATATGTATACACATATCATTTGCATTGGTATGTTATTGACACTCTAGACAAAAGCATAGTTGTAGATGAGTTGTTATTTACATTAGATTTTTCCCCTATTTACCTTGTCAAGTATGAAATTGTAGTTAGTGGAGACTGGAAAAAACCTTGTTATTTGCCATGAAGCCTACAGATGTGTAAAATTGTTCACTTTTTTTTTTTGTTTGCCAACATAAAATTGCTCAATTGTTAATTATATGTATAATCATTTCATAATTTCGGTTGGGAGTTATAGTTTACTTTGAGTGGTGTACTTCATTGGGTTGTATCAGTTTTTCAAATTATAACTTATGTTATTAAATTCCACGCTAGTGGAATTATAAAGCCAAAGTTTAAAATGCACTAATCTCAATGTGATTACATTTTATAAAAATATTTTTGCACTTTGACTTGCCATTAAAAGAAAACGAGTCACTAATCTGTTAACCTACAGTGCCATCAAGGCCAAAAAAAAAAAACAATGCCTAACGATCACGTGACAGGTAAAAAAAAAAACCTTTTTTGGCAGTGATTAAAAATCCACTTTGAAAAGACTTGTTCTCTCTCTGGGAATACAGCATAAACATTTTATATGAAGTAAAATATCATGTTCTAGGCATCTTTACCGTTTCTTCGAGACACTGAACACCCCCTTCTCTCTTCCTTTCCAAAACTGAGAACTAGGAGCATCGATTACACAGTAAGCATAAACACATTGACCCAATTAAATAAATCTGTACAATCAAAATTGAAAAGTAATTACTCAAGTGTAAGATAAAATTGCAGAATTTTGTAGCAACTAAAGATATGAACATTGCTGGCCAAAGGACAAACAAGATATGAACATTATGTACAGTTCAGGAAGGTATTCTTGATAGCTAGAAATGGTGTTCATGAGTATAAAGGCTATAAGTTCTGCAAGAGCTTGTCGGCTAGACGAATGAGGATAGCTAGGTGGCATTGTCATTTTCTATTTGTTATTCTGCATCAAGCTCATTATGAGGCACATAAACCAACAACTGACCATTACCAGCCACCCCCAATGCACCTCCCCTTGATTCATCTGTAGCAATACAGGTAGCAGTGCCTTCTGATAACCCACAGAAATTTATTTTGCATCAATACTTGAGATATAAAATCAGGGAGCAGGTCTAAACATCTTGCTCATATCATGGAATGGAAATTACATGATATATTAAACTACATCACTAAGGTATCCAGTATTGAGACTAATGACTGAGAAATGACCTATGACAAACTTGCCAGTCGAAAATGCACAGAATGCCAGTAAAAGGAGCGTCGGGTTAGTAAAGTAAAGGTGGGAATATCTATGGATGATATAAAAATATACAAATACAATACATTGTGCAGCAGTTTTTTTCTACCATTATAGATATTAAATATTGATTGATTTTCCAATTCAATGTAGATTTACAGTAGCACTCTAGTTGATGCATTCATATTTTTCCACCTATAATCTCCTTCTGAATAAAAAGGAGGTATGCGAATCAACTTATTGACTATGGATCTCACCCTTCCGCTGGGACCTAAGATAATAGTTTAGTTCACCCTAAATGAACAGATAGAGTATCTCTGTAAAGTAATCCGAATAATAAGATTTTATGGCTAGGTGTGGATTGATTCTAGCACATTAGACTAACCATCTCATTAAGTGGCAGTAAGAGACAGGAAAATAGTCCATCTCCAGCAGCACAAAACATCAAAAATCATTTCGTCAAGGCCACCTATGAGCGCTCAGGTGAACCTAGATTTTTAAGGTTTTGATATGGATATATGGACTTTTTTCCTCACAGGCAAATGTTACTTGCAATCGTGCCTAAAAATTGGCTATGATTCCTGGGAAGCCGATTAAGGAAATATGAGTTCTGCCGCTCAGTTTGAAGGAACATTTGAACCACAACTGCCATGGACAACTCTAGGGCGGCAGAATTTGCCAGTTTATCAGTCAAAGAGGTAATCAGGTAATAGCAGCATCAGTTTCTAGGAAAGAGTTTTTTCAGTAAGTTATTAGTTAGGCATGAAAACCTAGCTTAATGTCGTATATCATCGAGCATAGAACAATCATAGGACAACCCGTGGCTATATCATACACATGAAAGAGAGATTCCGACCAAATTTTTCTTAGAAAGTGATATAATTGCAATATACCTCGGAAAGGCTGAAGAGTGCTGAGTTTTGATCCTCCATACAATTCCCAAATATACACCAATCCATCAGGTGAGCTGATGATTCCATAACTACCCAAACACCATAGCAGTAGTTCTGCAAATCAAAACTCATGGGTTCGTCAATTGTCAAAATTGTCAGAATGTAAGTGGGCAGATATTCAATAAGTTTGATAAGATATCCACAGCTAGTGTTCACATGCAATATCATGTGTATTTATAACAATAAACAAGTTTAAGAGGCGGGATGACATAATCTGGCTTAAAATCCAGTGGGAACAGTTGCTAACTACCCTACGCATTTCCTAAATTATAAATGAAAATAGGGGGGAAACACAACTTGTTGAAATATAATTTATGATCCCATTGATACAAAATAGCCTCATTCTCTCCAGGGAACAGTGACAAATAGTAAATATATTAGTCAATGTAATAAGCAGCATGTGATAAACTACCAATAAAAATTCGAAGAAACAAATTTTCTTGAAAATCCAGTTATCGATTTCACAAATATGTGATTTTGGTACCTCATATTGAAGGAACTTCCTAAAATCATGTCATTATTCACCAGAAGAGCGAGCCTCCAACTTCTAGCTGTGTTTATCTGGTAATGACTTGACATAAAATTATGCGGAGATTCATTATCAGATGGGGTTGAGACCAGAAGCCACATGGCAATATCACCTTCCTCTGATGGAAGGAACGAACAGGGTTCTTTCTGATCCATAAACCACAGACGGGTTGCTCCTAAAAGTTCATCAGCTTGCTCCCTTACACACAGGCTATTCCTTTGACAATTAAACACGCTGACTGGTAAAAAGTGAATAAACGGACTTGTTGAAGCACAGAAGCTTGAAACACAATTACGCTTTGAAATATCCCTGGAGAAAGAGTCCAAACGATAGGGATAAGATTATATACAGAGGAGCGAAACAAAAGAGAAAGAAAGAAAGAAAAACATCTATTCCTTTTTCCCACTTTTCCAACCTACCCACTTCCCTTCCAATTTTCCATGTCTTAGATGAGGGGACTTTGACGACAAGGAATAAAGAAGGATGACACAAGGTCATGCAAGGGCAGCATTACCACGTTGCTTAACTTTCAAAAAGATCAAGGTCATGGAGAAAACAAGGGTCTATTCAAGCTTTTGCAAAGAAAAGGGGGTGAGGGGCCATATAAGAACACATTTACTTAGTCCAGTGTAACAACTTGAGCATTGTAAACAATCTCTAGTTACAAGGTCTACAGGTTGTTCTTGTACAAGACATACAGAGACTATAAAGACCCAATAAAGGCATTTTTTAATGACCTAAATGTTACAGATTTCATTCAGAGTTACAGATATTACAAAACCGAAGACCAAAACAAGAAAAGCAAGTGATGTAACTGTAGTAATAAAATCAAAGATGTCCAAAAAATGTTACACAAAAAAGTGGCGGTTAGAGACAATCGTAATTAGTTAGTCCAATTTGGTCCAAAAATTCTAGTTTCATGAAAAAGACCTTCTGGGTAATTGAAGATAGCATACCATAAACTAAATTCGCCAACATTATTTAAGGCAACTATCAAATGAGTACACTTTGGAATCCTCTTCAATTCCACTATGCCGGGGGAGATTGAGTCATCAGCTGGTATGATGAAATCCTCAACTATATCTCTGCAGAGGGAAATAAGCTAAGTTATATTTACCAAACCAGAGAATCTAATATCGATGGCAACCAAACCAACAATGATTATAAGCATAGAGGACAGTGAAATGGTTTATTAGGAAAATATATATGATTTGAAAGAACCCGCCTTTTGAAAAATATATATGTTTAACGATGTCCATACCGAAGATCAGAGACTCGACATGTTTTAATGGTCATACTGTAATTTACAATTATTTTGGACTGCAATCTCCTCACTCCTCATTGTAGATTGTACAACCAAAGAACTTCCTGGTATTATAAAACAAAAACACTACTTGAATTTTTATATCCAAATACAAATTAGACTACATTTATGATATTAGGTCTTATTTTATAAGTCCATACACGATCTATTGTTTAAGTTATTTATCCAAACGAGGCCGACAAACAAATTAACTTCAATCAAGTTAGTGTGCAACTTCTAAACTCAGGACAAAAAGGTGTATATCACAGCTTCTCCATCTATGATCAGACCTGCCTTACCTGCAGTTTGAAGTCTGTCTCTTTGCCCTCGTAGGTTTTTCCCATTAGAGCATAACCTTCCATAGAATTAATTTGTTCTTAACCTTTCGTCTATTTCACAAAAGAGAGTGATATTAAAGCACCAGAGTCCAGGCTATGTTGGAGCTCTTGTGCGCGTGAAGATTGGGCTGTGATTGATGAACCCTTAATTTAATTTGTATTTAGTTTTTATGTTTTAGTTTCTCTTCTCTCTAGTAATTTGTATTTAGTTTTTATGTTTTAGTTTCTCTTCTCTCCAGGCCGGTCAAGCTCTGACCGGCACGGAGGTTGTTAAGTTAATTAGACCAAATTGGAGATTTATTGTGTTGAAGTTCAACCAAAGAAAAAATAACTCAAGCAGGTTATGGGCACTAAACAATCCTCGCGGAAGCATAGGAAACTTTTTCAACACAAGATGACAAAGTGTTTAATTTGTATTTAGTTTTTATGTTTTAGTTTCTCTTCTCTCTAGTAATTTGTATTTAGTTTTTATGTTTTAGTTGCTCTTCCTCCAGGCCGGTCAAGCTCTGACCGGCACGGAGGTTGTTAAGTTAATTAGACCAAATTGGAGATTTATTGTGTTGAAGTTCAACCAAAGAAAAAATAACTCAAGCAGGTTATGGGCACTAAACAATCCTCGCGGAAGCATAGGAAACTTTTTCAACACAAGATGACAAAGTGAAAACAAGCTAGGGAGATCTGTTAACACCCAACCCCACACCCCCCACCCAGTAAAGGAAAAATGGAAAACAGCAAATCAACACCTGACACAGGTATTCTAACCTTCTCAGATGACTTGTTATGAGAAATACAAAGACCTCCAACCTCATTAATCATCACAAAAGTAGAAAAAATTTTCTTTCCCTGGAATAATGAGAATAAGATATGCTATTAAACACGGGTATGAACGATATATGTTTTAAATAAAACAGAGAAACAGTCAACCTGCAATTGGGAGTTTTTATGCTGCCAAGTAAGACAATATACTGCCCATCAGGAGTTAACTGCACGCCAGATCTTTCGACCAGAGTCTGACATAATATGACAGTAGAGTTTGAGAGTATATTCTCGCGATTATCGATTATCGATAGCAAAAAGATCAATATAAATATGTCAGAATGCAATGAAATTAAAAGAGACCAACTTACTTCTCTAATGAAGTTATGTTTTGGATCAGGAAGCCGTAATGACGAGTGGGCAATGAAAGATGGGCACCCAACATTTGGTTCCTTAATAAACACCTTGTAGGTGAACAAAGTCCTCTCCTGATCCACCACAGGGCCACAAATGACACAAATGAGAATTTCATTCTCTCGTCTGCTTAAAAAAAGCGATGACACGGGCATGGGGAGGAAGTAGCATCCCACAACTGACGGTTTTACCCAGATTATCACCGATATCATCGTTTCTGTGAGAATTTAGTTCTGAAATAACTTGTGCTTCCTTGGAAGAACAGTTATTCTCACCAGAACTTGGTTTCGGATCCCAGCAAGAAACTGAGTTATTCAACTCAGCAAGGTTGCTGTAGCCAACCGGCAAATCACTACGAATTGGTAGTGTTTCTACATGTGAAACAGAAAGATCATCAGGGCACAAAATATTATCTTTAGAGACACGTAAACATGGTCCGCTGTCTGGCTCAATCGGGATCTGTTTAACTTGAGAATTTGTAACAGAATTATCTCTTTGCAAATCATCGGACTGCACTTCATCCCTTGCTTGATTAGCCAACAAAACCGGTTCACACAGTTCATTACCAGAAGCGTGCAACTGAACGATTTCTGAGGGAGGCGAAGTGCCCTTGGCAGTATTTATTTTAGAAGTCACAAGTTCTCCATCTTCGTCAGTTTTGGCATTTTCTAGGAACAGACAACGTCCCGTGAGAGGATCAACAGTTCTGGACTTTCTTCTGGTATATGCTATAATTGGTGCTTGAATAGAAGGCAAGGCCATTGCACTTGTTTTACCCGCAACTCCATCCCCTGCATTTCTTTCAGGCGCATTGCTGATATCTGCATTTTTATGAAAATAAGAACAATTTGGATAATAAGTGGATTAGAACAATTAAAATACAGTGAAGTATGAAATGCCACAGATGCAAGTGCTATTGTAAGTTTTCTACAAGCATAGAAATTTAGTCTAAATTAAAACACCCAGAAATTGGCATATCATCTCTATTAACATCAGACAATACCATTTTATCAGATCCATTCAAACCGTTCTGACCATATCTATCTATATATAATATAAAACTCCTATAAACCGCATTATTCATAAGCCATAAATAATATGACTCATTTACTAGACTCTGTGCAACGCATGAGACCCACAATAGTTTATCAACATTTTAGGGGGACAATGAAAGGTATTATAAACATTTTTACCTCCAGTAAAATCATGTGCAGCCTTATGGTCCTTCTCCCACAGAACTCAATTCAATTTGGTTTAAATTTTCTTCCATATCTGTGCATGTATCATTGTTGCATCTAAAAATGACTCTATCCTGAGGAGGCGTGTGTTCCAGAACAGAGTCAGGAATACAGAGATCAAAATCATTTGCAGCCTTGTGTTCCTTCTCCATAGAAGTCAATTCATCTTGGTTTGAATTTTGTTCCACATCTGTACAAGCAGCGATGTTGCTTTTAGAAAGAACTCTGTCTTCTAGAACAGAATCAGGAATGCAGATATCAAAATCATTTGCAGCCTTATGGTCCTTTTCCATAGAAGTCAATTCATCTTGGTTTGAAATTTGTTCCATATCTGTACAAGCAGCAATGTTGCTTTCAGAAAGAACTCTGTCCAAAGAAGGGTGTGCTCTAGAACAGATCAGGAATACAGATCTCCATAGAAGTCAATTCATCTTGGTTTGAATTTGGTTCCACATCTGTACAAGCAGCGATGTTGCTTTTAGAAAGAACTCTGTCTTCTAGAACAGAATCAGGAATGCAGATATCAAAATCATTTGCAGCCTTATGGTCCTTTTCCATAGAAGTCAATTCATCTTGGTTTGACATTTGTTCCATATCTGTACAAGCAGCAATGTTGCTTTCAGAAAGAACTCTGTCCAAAGAAGGGGTGTGCTCTAGAACAGAATCAGGAATACAGATGTCCAAATCATGTGCGGCTTTATGGCCCTTTTCCATAGAATTCAGTTCAACTTGGTTTGAATTTTCTTCCATGTTAGTGCAAACATCTTTGTTGCATTTAGAAATAACCCTATCCAGAGGAGGTTTGTGTTCTAAGACGGAATCAGGAATGCAGATATCAAGATCAATTGCAGCCTTCTGGCCATTTTCAATAGAATTCAATCCAACTGGCTTTGAATTTTTTTCCATATTTGTGCAAGCATCATTGCTGCTCTTAGAAACAACTCTGTCTTGAGGTGGGTGTTCTAGAACAGAATCAGGAATGAATATTTCAAAATTATGCGCAGCCTTATGGTTCTTTTCCATAGAATTCAATCCAACTTGATTTGAATTTTCTTCCATATTTGCGCAAGCATCATTGTTGCTTTCAGAAATAATGATATCCGAAGGAGGCGTGTATTCAAGAACAGAATCTGGAATGCAGATGTCAAAATGCTGAGGCAAGCCTTCAGAGTCCAACTCTGAAGAATGGTGGAATTTATTTTCAGTTGGCTTGATATCAGCATGGCAGTCTGAAGATTCATTTGGCAAAACACCACTGGCATGCTGTTCATGACTTGTTGGAGAACATGTTTCTTCATCAAAACTAGCTCTGCTAGCTTCAGCAATATCAGAATACAATATTGCTTGGTCGGATTTATGATCCTCACACTGGCTGGGCTCAAAACTGTCAGCAATAACTAAACTGACGCCTGTAGTTTTAGTATGCAACTTATCCTCTCTTTCCACATAGGCATTCTCACTCACCACTACATCCAAAATTACGTATTAATGTCAATTCCGTAAACAAAGACATCCCACAATAAAGGAAAAAATATTATAAGAATAAAAGGGTAACATGCCAAACATAATTCCTGGCAGCAATATACATTAATCAATGTAACTGATTTACAACATATAATTAAATCAATTTGGATCATAAATTATTATTACCAGTAGATGCTGCTTCCAAGACGTTTCCAATTTTATTGTCTTCTTGGCTGGACTTCATAGTAGAAGGTAGTTTCTCTGAAGGGTTAATTGTTAAATTTTCAGTTGTTGAATCCTTCAGAAAAGGAATTACTTGAGGAAGCAGAACTCTCATCATTGACTTTGCCACATCATTGACTTCTATGCTCAATGCTTCTCCAGAGGCAATTTGATAGGCTCTCTCATTGTAAGCATTCTTATCCAGGGCACTTGGAGTAGAATTAGAAGTATTTTCTGTATTACACTAAAGTAAGAGATGTAGAATTGACCAGGAAAATAAAAACGCAAAAGGAAGATTCAATAGAGCATCTAAATAGCGACAGAGAAATCAACAAGAAAATCTGAAGTGTTACAAGATAGAGCAATCCCATGTACAGTCAAGATTTAGAGAATTTTTCACATTTATGAGAGGTATTTGTGATCATAGCTTGAAAGAAGCCTCAGTAATTGTTTTATACTTGGCGTTGTCACAAAAAATTCAATTTTTTAAGGATCCAATGATATATTTTTTATCCAAAAAAAAGTGTCCACATAACACTATTGAAGACCATGACAATCACCCAGAAAACAAGCATTTCCTACAAAAATAGGTCTTCCATCTCATTGTAGGAATTCCGCGCATTGAGTGAATGAGAAAGAGAATACAGATATTGATACGCTAAAATAAACTATGAACACGTGAAGTAAGTACCTTGGGCATAATCTATGGCATCTGGAGCACACAGATCAATGTCACAACAATCTTCTGACTCTTTCTTGTTTTCTCTTGCGGCCAAAAACTTAGATGTATTTGGCTCATCTCCATGTGACCTATGAAACTGTAAGAAGTTAAGAGGCAACATTTAAACAGTAATATCTCAAGAGGCAAAAAAAGAAACTCAGTCCTAAGTTTGTTCCTAAATTAAGGAATTTTAGGAAGCAGCAGGTTGCCGATAAATAATGGCTCATTAATCATTTACTACATTTCCAGCAAAAGATAAATGATTATGTAGTGCGCTTACATGTTCATCCTTGGAAAAGCTATCAGTGATTTCCACAGCTTTGCTGTTTTTAGAGTCAACAAACCCACTTGTTTCTGCATCCACGATTCTCCTCTCCTGATCATCAGAAATAATCTGATTTGATGAAAAACCATTTTTTAGTGAAAAGCAATTTGGGCTTTCCCCAACAGAAGATGTTATGTGCATTGATGCTGAAACACCAGTATTTCGGGCTTCATTCTCTTCTGAAACTTTGCGTTTTATTGAAGCTATGCTACTACAAATAAATTCCTGAGGCCGAGGTCTTTTAAGGATACTTCCCCCACGTAACTTATTATTTTTACTTTCGCATCTCCTACTTCTCTTCCCTTTAGCCTGCGGTCTTCCCAGACAAGGTAGCAAGTCAGGATGTGTGCCAACATTTTGGCGGAAATCATCATGCTCTAGTCTAGAGGTCTCATTGCACAAGTTCAAGCTCTGTTCAGCTATTCCATTTAAATCCGCCACCAGTTCCCGGAGAAACCTTTGTACAAATGAATTTTTGAACCCGAAAAGCTGCATGAGATGACAATAAAAGTTCAGCATTATAAACAACTGCTGTAGTTCTTTACCCACGTAGTCACTGAAGATGGCCAGAGAAGTTTGAGATAGTTTTAGGGAGGCCTATAATACTGGTACCTTGCTAATGATGAAAAGTTTATCCAATAAAAGAAGGTATAATATTAATGCACCAAGACTAGATGCAAAGACCATTGTTTAATTCTGCGTTGAATCTCCTCTACTTATAAACGTCTCTAGTCTATTGAATACCTAAAACAAGACACTGGATCAGCTAAACTCTGTACAGATATGACAAAGCTTCTGGTTTACGAGCCATTGTTTCAGTCTGACAATTACATAGGAAATTTGATAAAAGTGAGTTCGCAGCCATGCTAAAGAATTCAAACACCTAGATTCTGAGGAAGAGAGTGTCATTCAAGTAAAGAAAGCACTCCTGCAATCTGCTTCAATGTGCATTTCATTTCCAAGACATTACAAAGGAACTGAGAATGGTCACATCAGAAGCTTGTGATCAGTCAGACCCAATTAGATATTACAAGTATTCATCTCCACTAATTTTCTACATGAAAGTGAAAATCAGTGGCAGCTATAAGTTCAATTAGGCATCAGACAACATCCATAACACAGGAAAGCTCACGGTGATGTAAGCTTGTTTCATTAGAATCAAATTCAAAACGTAATCTCCCCTGATGATTGTGCCGCATCAAATTGTCAAAAACTCAGATAATTCTTCATGCTCACAATGAAGTCCAAAGAATGGTGGATGGCTCACAATGGAGAAATGATGCAATAAGCACGTCTAGATGATAAAGCTTATTAATATGGAAGGAAATATATAAATTCAACAAGTCTTCAGATGAAATTTCATCATGCCAGCACAACTGTTAAAATTAAGATTGCCTTTCATTTTAGATTTTTTTTTTTTTTAATAAGAACTCATTTTACATGCTCACATGAGCATAAAAGGTTAGAAAACAAACACTAGGAAAAACGCTTAAATGGACTCAAAAAAGGTAACTGTTTTTGGCAGAGCCAAATACTACCTCCAAGCCATCCATCTTGGACGAAAGTCTCTTCCCATGCCAAATCTTCATCCGGGGGCAACCTCTTTTCTGAAACTCCTCCCAGGCAATGTCCGGAGTTTTTCCAGAGCAGGAATACCCGTCAGCAGATGTAATCTGCATATTCAGGGATTAACTGATTGTATAACGCTACTTAAAAAGCAAGTTGAGATTTTAAGTGCACGTTTGGAAAAGCGCTGGAACCAGCCACATTCACAGTTTGACAAAAACAAGTGTATTGCTTCTGTCAAAACATGGTGGGTTTGTTCCAGTTTCTATTCAAGCATAGCCTAAGTAAAAGGAATCAAAGCATATATTAAAGGGGGGAAATAACTTTGCTACAAACCACGAATCTAGGCCCACTAACACCTTCATGAATTTCCATCTTATATGTGGTCCCATTATAGGCTCTAATTGCTTGGAAGCCAACTGGATATGGATAGCGATCTTTTCCCTACAAAGTACCAATGTCAAGTAAATCTACAAGCCAAACAATTACATAGTAAATAAAACACAGTAAACTAGTGAAACTACGAGAGATGGATATTAAGCCATATTTCCCGCGTCAACATTACAAAATATGGGTCTTGTTTCTCAATCATAACTTGTACTCAATCATTCAATTCTCAATACATCACGTAACCATATGTCCACAACCGCTATTCTTGTAATCAACGTTATCGCCTTGAACCCTATTCCTTAAAGTAGACAATGTCACACGATGGTTTAGCTCACTGTTTCAAATAGTTACAAACACTGCATTCCTTTTACCACTCTGCTCACATAATTTGTTCCCTTATGAACCACTCGTTCCATGAAGCATTGTTTTCAAGCATGCTAGGAATCAAACGAGGAAAAACAAAACAAAAAGGGGGGGATGCTAGGAAATGGCACCCGCAACCGCAAGCTCTCTAATATACCCCTGAAAAGTTTACCGCTATAGACCATGCAATTCTTCATGCATGCTGCTACGATTGGAATACCTTGCTACTTTCATGAAAGTCGTTGTGTCGCATGTCAATTCGTTTTTTATCATTTCAATTACATTATTTAATTGGAAGATAGCAGACGCCATTAGCTAATGAGAAAGTAAAAAGAAAGGATTATTAATATGGTCAGTAACTCCCCTAAGATAACATTAACTACAGTTAATGAGTCTTAAGCAGGAAGCCCAAAACTTTGGCTGCAGAATTTTTTTTTTTTTTGGACTCATGGCTGCAGAATATTAAGTCTGTCTAAAATTCTAGCTCCCAACTTAAGCAGAAATGGCTTAAATAATACTAAGATCTTCAACTAACATCAGACATTTAGCATGACACATGGTTAGTAAAGGCTGGTTCTTCTGATCAGACTGAACTAACCTAGCCTGGAGTCATACTTTCCAAGGATTTTGTGCGGATGATTTGTGAAATTCGAAGGTCGCATATTGACCGAAGTCAAGAACAAACAGAGTACAAGGTTAAGTAATAACCAAAGAGGGGCCAAAAAAAACCGGAACTGAGAACGAACCCTAGAGCTGCTCCAGTATTTCTTGTCCCAGCGACCTTTGTAGAGAGAACCGATGGAAATGATCTCGAGTCCATTCGATTTCTCTTCGAGTTCTTGTTTCTCAGCGGATGTTGTTTTCGCCATTGACAGGAGAAATCGAGAGAACAGGGAAACGAGAGAAAAATCTTTATTTGGCGGGAACAAAATCGATTATTAATGAAGATGATAGCTTTCGGTGATTTTAACTTTGAAGACGATTCGTTCCCTCCATCTCTAAGATTTACTTCCCGCCACTTTACCGCCACCAAACTAACGTTACGTGGAAGTTGAAAATAAAAACCGTCTCGCCGTTGCCGGGGATCGAACCCGGGTCACCCGCGTGACAGGCGGGAATACTCACCACTATACTACAACGACTTGGATGGTGACCGGCTGCCAAGTAATTATAATATCGTGTTAATGAATCATGTTTTCACGTGAAAGTTATCGAACATCGCTAATTTCTCGTTTCTTTACTACTCACGAGACATGACAACAATTCTTTTATGAAATAAAAGAGATTATCAACTTTATTAAATCCTTTATTAAGCTAGACATTTTTTAATGAAATATTGCAATCCCATCATGGCTGTTGAAAATCTAATCGGCGACTAGTAAGGGTTTCCAATTAGATTATTTTGTCTTTTAAGAGCATCATATATGTGTTGGAAAATGTATTTTAATATACCAACGAAAAAGATCAAGGATAAAATTGTAATAAAAAAAACTATAGGTAATATTACAACACTAAAAAATCTGAAATAAAATTACACATGAAAAATAAGATTATGAGTAGAATTATACATTTATCCTACCAAATTTAAATTCTTGTTAAAAGAGATGCATACATATAACATATATTTATAAGTAGAACCATTCAATAGTTATATCTATGGCTACACATGGGTAAAGCTGGGCAGGGCATGACTTGCCTGATATCCAACCTAAATGATCAACGGGCTACATTTTGGAGCTTGTTGCCTAACTATGACCAACAAAAGCAGGAGTTATTTAGGACAGGGTTAGGCAGGGTAGGCTTCCCTGCTCACGCTAAGCAATCATGCACTAATGTGTTACTCATATTATGTGAAGATTTCCACCAAACCCAATAAAATAATATTTTGATTTTTAAATGTATTTTACAATTTCACAATTTAGAATATTTCAAAAGAAGAAATATAAACAATACACTACAAATTCATATACCTATTTATCATTTCATATCTCCTTATAATTATATAATCAAACACAATATGATAGGTTTTCAAACAACATTCATAATCAAATATATCAACAATTTAAATCTTGAAATATATAATTCTACCACATATGAATATTGCATGTATGTGTATATATATTAAATATAATTATATATAATGAATACATGTATGCTATATATATTGAATATAATTATATATATATAAACTTTGGACAGGGTAGTATGTCTTGCCCAATGCCTAACCCTACCCGATGTTTGGCCCCACCCTAAAATGTTTATTTATCGTTTGAGATACTTTTTTAGGGTTGGGTTGGGCATAATTTCATCGAGCTCGGGTGGGCATTACGGACTTTTGATACTAATGAACACCCCTAGTTATGTTGTAGGTGGGGTCCATTATAAAAACAGAAGATAGAATCAATTACGCGAGAAGGTCTAGTCCCTTAATAAGTTTGACATAAAGAGATTAGCCAAAAGAAATTTGAAACTCCCATTCTCCAATTAATTTTATAAAATAAGAGACAATGAAAAGAAAAGCGTGATTTTGGTACTCAAGGGCAGATCTTTCATAGCCCCATTTAAACGTTCTTGTATCTCAAAATGTAGAGTGACATTTTTCTAAACAAAAGGCCGCGTAAAATGTGCATTAATTAATTCAGTGGTAATTTAAGACTGAAATTTTCAAAAAGAATGACTCCATACTCTATAAAGAAGAATAGCTTAATGTTGCGTATCGGTGCAATAATTAACTTCTCTTGACATGAGTCCAAATGTAACAACTCAATCTTGCATCATAATGTTGCGTATTTCCCTGATCTAACTTCTGAGAGGATAATTCTGTATTAGATTGTTGTTATATATAATGAGATGCAAAACTTCTTCGTCAGAGTCGATGAAGACGGTAATTTAACTCTGTGGTAACCATGATTACAACCTAAGCAAAATCCTTCATAATAAATTCCCATAATATTCATAACGATGGGAGTGTATCCTAGGTTTTTTATGAAAACAAAGGTCCCGTTTGTTAGAAAGCATTGAAAATTAAGGGTAGAGATTGGGATTGAGATTGAAAAAATCTATTAAAAGAGTATTTAGCATAAAAAATTGCTTGATATATGAGATTAGCAAAACTCATGTATGTAATATTAAGGAATACCATGGGAAAAGTGGTATTCCCTAATCCTATCTTTATAAATTTACTTAATCTCATATAACAAGTAATTACTCATGTTAAATACTATTGTAATGATTTTTCTCAATTGTAATCTTAATCCATATCCTTTATTTTCGATGCTTCATATTAAACGGGACCTAAATTTCCAAATTCCCTTACTATCGTGGAGTAGCTGCAGCAAAGTAACTTCACTATTCTAAAATATAAAGTCGTTGGTGTCCATTAGAGCACTTATAGAAAGGAGGATAGAAGAGGGGTGGTAGAGGAGAGGATCCATTAGAGCACTCACTCATAGAAAGACTTGTAATTACATAATAATATGATTTTAATATGCACAATCTCCTAAACTTTAGACTATGTATATAGATAATGTCTACGAATTCTAGAAATTTACAATAAAGTCCCTAAACTCTTACATTTATTCAGATTACTCCCATACGATTAATTTTGTACGTCATTTACCCGCACACAGTTTAAAGCTTAAAAGCATAATCTACATATCCATTAAAATTTAATGAAATATATGCGCGCACACAAAAATTAATGAGATATATAACTGTTAGTTATAGATTATATCTCCACATATGTGATTGATAGTTGGAGATTATCCGCATAAACTTATTAAAAGCTCACAGGGGATCTATTATTAAATTTTAAGGTTAATATAATTTTTGGTCTCTCAAATTTACTTTTATTTTGGTTTTAGTCATTTAAGTTTTAAATTATAAGTTTTGATCTCTCAAGTTTCTTTTCGTCTAAAATATTAATTCCTATAATTTAATAAAAATTTCGACTGTCTTACCTTTTGAGGGATCAAAACTAAAATAAAGCCAAATTTGAGGGACAAAAAATTGTATTAATCCTAAATTTTGAAAGTTAAAAAGATTATTTGAACACTATGTAAAGTTTAAAAGGGTTTTGTATAATTTAATTTTTAAAATATCAATGATAGGATTATTCCTAATGAAAGCCAACTCACATGGTGAAGTGTTGAATATAAACGAGATAGAAAAATGAGGGGTAGCTAGTTTCCAAGAATGGATAAGAAGGGGTAGTGGAAAGGAAGGAAATGATTGTGTCCAAATAAGTTAAAGAACAGAACTACATATGTTTGCTTCACTGAATGGTATGGTTGAAGCTGCTTCAGGGAATCTCTTTGCATCTCCTCACTGACTGACTATTCAATATTCATCTCTCTGCATCATCGCAGCATAAAGCTGCTTAACCACCAACTACCTTTCATCAATATTTCTTTCATTTCTATCATTATATAAATATATACAATAATTAAAACAAAAACATAGGGCATAACTAATACTCCCCGTATCCTTCATGGTGTTGGTCCTATATACAAGATCTATTTTACATGTTTATCAATTTTTCAAATTAATCCTACTGATATTATTCAATAATAATCACGTAAAAAAAAGGAGGAAAGGAGTTAAGAAAGATGCTTAAGGTGTTTCTAAAAAAAAAAACATATCATATTAATTAATTTAGCTAATATTTGTAATCTCCTCAAATTAATTAATTAAGTCATATTAAGAACCGGTGGAGTATTATATTTGAATGAGACATTTAAACCATATCGAAGAGTTTTCTTCTAACTAGGCAAGGGGAAAAAACAAGATTTATGCGCCTTTGGGTCCTAAGAAAATATAAAAGTTAGAAGATTCATTACTTTAGACTTAAATATAAGGTCCCAATTCATTTTTTTTCAAATTTATAATTTTTTTCCCAGACTGTTCATATTTGATTACATATATTAATGGTTTTTGTTTTATTGCAAATGATTAAAGAAGGTATTTTGGAAAATCAACACATATTTTTAACAAAAATTAACTTAACTAAGTCTTCTAATCTCTGTAAATTAGTTATCGATTTTCTATATTCAGAGTGGTTTGAAAAAAAAAAAAAGAGAGAGAAGGAGGAAAAAATTGGGAAAGGAAGAAATAAACTAATAAAGAGTGTGAATGGCGGAATCATGGGAGGGTGAAGAAAAAGGTGGTGTTTATACGAGGAGAGAAAGGTGAGGGGAAGAAGAGAGGAAATAGACAAGTTACCATAAAAGGCAACACTTGTGGGAATCGTCCCATCATCACAAAAGGACATAACAATACACAACACAAAACAACACACCCATCTCCTGATATGAGATCGATATATAAATATATATATCTATATTAATGAATAGGCATTGCTTTGCTTTTGGCTCTAAATTCAATTGTGCCATCTATTTTGTGTAGTGATGGATGATGATAGTGACCTGTGACTCTTTCTTCTGTCTCTTTCATCTTTCCTCTTCTGCTCCTGCACCCACAAAAGATGGCTTCTTTGCCAGCTCTCCCTTCTCTTCACTATCTTTTCACCACCACTTTCTCTCTTCAATTTCTCCTCATCATATTTTCCTTCAATCTTCTGACCTACCTACCTGCTACCTATCCTTCACTTCATTGTCTCTTCTCTTCCCCTTTTATTTCCTTCCTCTATCACTTGGTCTCTCCTCATATTTTGATTAATTATAAGTATAATTATATAACTAGCTTTTATAAACTAAGAATGGAGAAACTCAAGAGACTGATCATTTTATGACCCAATTCGTTCATTTCATCATATAGTAGAAGCAGCTACGCATGCCAGTGCCAACTGTCATTGTTGTGACTTGAGTGAGTTTATAAGTTAAAGTCTTTGGAAACTGAGAGAAGTAACAAGTTTTTGCTTTGAGATGGTAAGCAGTCTCATCTTGTAAGGAGAAAAATAGAAGTTCAAATTTCAAATAGTATACTTGTTGAAAAGGCTTTAACCTCAGTTCGACAGAAATTAGTTTCAAGTCTAAAATGACTCAGGATACCTTGAGTTTACACAGGGAAAAAAAAAACTGTGAGAGAGAAAGAGAGAGGTGAATTTTATGTTGACCTTCATTGGTTAAAGTAGAAGAATCTTATCTGTTTTGTTTTCGTCTTGGTAATTCCTCAAGTTACTCAATATTATTACAGGCAGGTAGGCTTCTGATTCCAATGAAGTTTAACTCAGCATTCACTACTCTTTTTGTTGTAGCTGGCGCAATCAACTCCTACACTAAATGAAGGTTGGCAAAATGCATGGGGAAAAAGTAACTTGGCTTTTGTACATTTTTAATATGTGTACAAATGTTATGCAGCTAATTAATATTTAAACCAGGTCCCAGTGGTTCAACACTTGTTTACATTTAACTAACATCTTAAGTTTGAGTCTATATATCATTGAGAGGGCTTTCTATATATAGTAAATTAGTCCAACTTGGCTTGACCTATATTGGTCAAGCTGCAATGTGACTTGATGAAAATTGGTTGGTATTACAAAAAGGAGGGATAAAAAAAAAAAAGGAAGTTGTGTTTGGAAAAGAAAAATGAGAATTAGTTTGATGCATATGTGCGTGTATTACCATAATTTATTTTGAATTTGAAAAATACCTTCCTATTATATGATTCTACGAGGGCTCTACTATATATCCCATTTTGGTTAAGCTTGTAAACTATAAGAAATAAGATGCTATATGTGCTTCGTAGTCATCAGATTCTTCCATTCATTAGTTTGCAATGAAGTCCATTATAGCATCATGAGATGTTATGTCCTCTTGAGCGTAACATTTTTTAGTGTTCCAAAGTCAGAAGAAACTTTCAAACATTTAAAGAGCTCTAAAGCAGTCTGACAAATATTGAAGGAGTTTGAAATGATGGGAACTGTCTAAATAAACAATCTAAATCCTCAACACTGTCCTATCACCTTTCCAGTTACCTCTGGGCTTACTCCTCAAATATATGTGTGAGTTTGTAGTGAAGAGGAAGAAAGAGATCTGTCTTTGATGAAAAGAGCTTTTGGATTTCAAAAGCGATATCTAACCTAAATCAAGAACACAAGATAGAGGCTGTACAAATCAAATATAGTGCCTCCGTAAATACTTAGAAGTTAGCTAAAACACAATCTTGTTACTTCTGCCAAAACTGTGTTTTCCAAACACGCTGCAGAAGGTCTTTATATTGATAAAATGATTCAAAACCACACTCTTAATGGATACAGGATCTGCACTAATTAATCTGGTGGAAGATAGAGAATTTTGATTTAATTACCTTTGTAACTTTAAGTCTTATTATTATAGTTCAAGTGATTTTGTTGTATTTGGAAATATGGTCTCAACTCAAGTGATGATGTGAGAGAGAGAGAGAGAACGACGAGAAATTAAATTAGGGCAATGTCTCGGGGTGCAATGCCCCGTGCAGCTCTTTCTATGGGGGTCAGTGGTAACCCTAGCTAGCCAGCTAGCTAGTTAGCTGCGTCTTCTTTCTGAGTCTGGTTCACTTGTAATAAATTAAAGTCTCTCTTTAATAATCATGTACAATATATATATTATGGCTACCCACAAAGACCCTTCAAGTCTTTGCTATCATAAACCCTACATCTATTTCTTTCTCTTCTCTCTCTTTCTGTGTTTCTCTTAGCTTCCTCATTCATTCCATTGAGATGAACCTGGAAGAGAAAGTCACCATGGACTTGGTTCAGCCACCTGAACACTTCTGCTATATCCGTTGCAGCTTCTGCAGCACTGTGCTTGCGGTAATCATATGTATCATTGTCATCTCTTCATATATCACCTTTCATCTTTAGATACAAACTACATATATATAACATATATATCACCCATCACTTCACTTCTGTGTGTTTTTGTAACTTATTGTCATAGATCAGCATATAATTAGAAAGAAGCCAACCCATGGTGATGATGATCCTCATCATCTTTTTTATCTATCCCTATCTGTCTCTGTAAGTCACTGAAGTGTCATTCACATACTTCACCTTTCACAACAAACTTGAACATATATATATATATATAGTGTGCCTAAATAAGTTCAACGCTGTTATAACATTATTATTAATATATGTTTGTGGTTGTTGGTAAATATTAGGTTGGGATCCCATGCAAGAGGCTGCTGGACACAGTGACAGTGAAGTGTGGGCATTGCAGCAGCCTGTCCTTCCTCAGCACCAGTCCTCCTCCGTCGCATCACAATCATACCGAAACCCATCATCGTGATAATGATAATAACAATATTGGTCACACACTCACTCTCCAGGTTCAACATAAACATATACACACACATATATACATATATTCTGGTTTTATGCTCCTGTTTTTCTTTTCAGTTGTACCAACACACGCTTGCTTAGCTTGAACTGTAATTTTTACGTGTGTTTTACATGGAAGCAGGGGTTTTATAGTGATTACAAGAAGGGACTTGCATCATCCTCGTCCTCCTCGTCTTCCTTAACTACGTCGTCCAATGATCCTGTGTCCCCCAAGGCAGCACCTTTCGTTGTCAAACGTAGTCATCAACTTATGTATTGCACTATATATATGTGTGTGTGTGCGCGCGCGTGTGCGTGGCTTCAAGTTAAATAAGATATGGTGCCTTATAAAAGAACTAACTTGTCCAGTTTTGGATCTCTTTTTGCAGCTCCTGAGAAGAAACACAGACTTCCCTCGGCTTACAATCGCTTTATGAAGTATATACATGACCTCCTATATTACTATTACAATCTCTTTCTCCTGCTAGCTTTTTTACCTTCCTTTCTTTTTGCGGAAGAAATTGTTAGGTTTTATGAGTACTATATACACAACAGACACACACACACACAGAGACAGGCTCACAACTTGTGTTGATTTGATGTGTGCGTGTATATATATGTATGTCAGAGAGGAGATACAGCGCATCAAAGCAGCCAACCCTGAGATTCCTCATCGGGAAGCTTTCAGTGCTGCTGCCAAAAATGTAAACATCATTTACTTCACACTACTATTCTTTACAAACCATCATCCATATTTCAATATCTGCGTAATATGTATGTTTCCATACTGCGAAACTTCTAAGTTGGATATATATATATATAGATATATATATATCATTTTGCTGTGTTGTTCAGCATTCATGTTGTTTTATCCAACATAACGCTTACATTGAACTTTAGAGAGAATTGCAATAAAGTCTCAAGAAACATAATTACTAAAAAAAGTCTTAATAACAACAAAACAGCTTATAATGGCAAGTTTTATGGTAATAAATGATAATTGTTCACCTGTCATTAGTATTTACTGATAATTATTTTATTTTCTTGGAGCTTCATTTTAATTCACCATTGTAATTAATAACTTGCTGTTCCTAACAACAGTGGGCAAGGTACATTCCAAATTCGCCAAGCACTTCACTTTCAGGAAGTAAGAACAAGGTAATAAAACTGTAAAACAAAACGTATTACCATATGGCATGGTATTGACTCTCTCTAAGATTACTGCTTGACACTAATAGTTTGTATATTTATATATATATGTGTGCAGGAATGAAAGAGAGCCGTGTGGTATTAGGGCAAGAAAATTATTATTATTAGGTGGCTTGTTTAGTTCATTTTATATGAAATCAATTATATGCATCATCTGGTAATGGACTGTAATATCCCAGCATGTACGATAATGTCGGCATTATTGATGCAATATTTATATGCAAGATGTTGTTTTGATGTTGTAATGTCTTAATATGTATGATGAAAATTGTGGTTTCTTCTGTTTTTGTTAAGGACGTACAAGGATTATGGCCAAACCCTGAAAAGAAAAAGAAAGAAGAGCACAGTCTTGTTTCACAAATTAATATGACTTAATTTGCCAATAGAAAATCTCTACGCCTTATAAATGAGGTGTATAAAAATAATGATTTAAACCAGCTAATGACTGGGATGAGCAAGCTAATCATTATAATTATTAGCTTCTGTGATAAAATTGTGTTTAATAATTATAGATCATATGAAGGACAATAGTTAAATATATTTCTCATAATCTCATTCAGAACCATAAACCAGTTGGCCGTACTTGCTCCCCGGAAAAAAAAAAAAAACCTGCATGATCTGGTTGGTTTCTTAAGCTTGACTTTTTTCCCTGAGCCCTTGATTTTTTTTTTTTACTATTATAATTGGCTTAGTCATATGTATATATAGAGTGCCAGATAGGATCTAAATAATCTCAAACCAATTTGACTTTTTTAAGTCATTTTGAATTTAGAAATGTTGTAAACATGTAAGAGACATGAACTCCACAACCACAAAAAAAGTTACTTTTCAATAGATAGAGGTGGGAATTCAAATCATTGACATAAATAATAATAATAATAATAAAAAGTAATGCTAATCTAATTGGTGCTAGAGCTGATAATATGGTGAGTTGAATTCATGAGTCTAACCCACTAAAAATAGCAGGTTAAAATTGACAAAAAACCAGCTCGTTATCAAATGAAACTTTTCAACATGCACTGTCAAACTCATGACCCACCACACCCTAACTTGCATTTATTTTTTTATTTTTTTCAATTTTATTAATCATTATAATTATATTATTATATTTTATACACTGTCAAAAAATTTTTTAAAATATACCTAGATCATTTATTTTGTGTTTTCAATCAAATATTTGAAGGAAAAACAAAAATTCATTATAGTTTCCTTATATCATATAACAAAGATATTTAAAAAATAAAAAAATAATTAATTAAAAAAATAATAGTTAGCTGACCAATCCGTCAATCCATCATGATAGGTTAGGATTGGTTAAAAGCTAACCTGCCATCACATGGGTCTTTTTAACTCACACTAACTAACTATAACCCATCACGAGCCAACCTATAATCCGCGAGTTGACCCATATTACAACTTCTAGTTTTTTTTTTTTTGGTGAACAAAATTTTAGGAAAGAGGTTGGGCTCACCCACAATTCAAGGGCAGGGCAACTAACCTTTGACCCCAGCCCTACCCAGCGCCGTACCGTAGCTTTACTGAGACGGGGAGAGCTCCACGTGGGGGATCACCACATGTTACGAGCTGAGGCCTTGGCTTCGAAGATGCCTCCCCCAGCATCGCGACTGGAGCCACAACAAAGTGGCACTCTCCAGGATCGAACCCCCTTCCTTTGGTGAGAGTGTCCGACCCCTTGGCCAGCTGAACCCACGGACGAGGGGTTATTACGACCTCTAGTTGATACCACCTAAATGGCTGAATCACCTGCAACTCATTTGCTGATAAATTTGTCATTGCTTTAAATTCTAGATTTTCTCAATGATAATGTTTTGAATTTGATCTTGAAAAAAATGAACTGAACTTAGAAACTCCTTGTTTATACAAAATGGAGAGAGATATCTTCTCATCAAAATATTAAGCCTCAAGAAATAATGGAGAGAATAAGTTGCATGAAAATCTTGACATAATACAAATTCTAGATGTGCGTGCGTGCGTAAGGATGGAACAAAAAGAGGGGCATAAAGCCAAGAGAATTGTAAATTACAAATTAGGCATTTTATCAAAAATTACAAATTAGGCATTTTATCAAAAATTTGTTGTCATGTCAAAAACCATACAAGTCTTGTAACAAATCCTGATTTACAATTTTGCCATTTTTATGGTCTTTTTTTTTTTTTTAACGATTTTCCCTTTAAACAATTAATGATGAATTGACTCAAGTGATTGGGGAATGGGGACTGAAAGGTTATAATAAAAAACCCCAACTTCATAGTCGCCCAAAAAAAACCAACGATTTGGATCCGTTACAAGTAGAGTTGGATACACACCGCCGCGTGCACATGACCAGACCAATGATCAATCATAAAATGAATAAATTATACATTCTTCCACTATACCAACCAGAAAAAATAAAAATCTTCATTTAGCCAACAAGACTAAACTGTCACCCTTCTAAAGACAAGCTTTTATCAAACAGCCATCAAAATTAGTTGATCAGAACTAATCACAAAATTGCCTAAATTTCCTATATGCCCCACATTTCCACGCGTGTTTTTTTCCTCCCAATATCTCATATCATTATGTACAATTGGATATGTAAGTGAGATCCAATCCACAATACCTAACTATTCCCTAAGATGATTGCCTTCAACTTGTTTACTTGCGTCAAAAGAGAGGAGTATCCCTCACAAGCCTCCGCCAAAACCTTAAGCCTTGACTCCAACCAGCTCTTCTCCTGCAACACACCACCCTTCTGCTCATCCATCTCAGATGTTGTTAATGGCTTGTTATGGCGGATGAGACTCAGCATCAATCCCTGTAACGCAAGTTGAATCAGCAATAACAACATTGTTGTCACCATCAAAATAAAATTAAGGAGCCAACAAAGAACCATTTAAAAAAATTAAAAAGAAATTAGAAAATCTTATTGGTGACTCCATGGTCCATATTACAATTTGGAATTTGATGCTTTGAAGTGAGAGAGGGGGACATAAGGAGTGAGATATTTTGCCTGCGTTCATTCTCTCTTTCCAACTCATTTCCGCTTTTCTCTCTATCTCTTTTATTTTGGAGACATACAAACTTCAGGGGATCAACATCCCCAGGATTGACCTAGAATGAGGTAACCCTCTCAGTACCACTGTCTTCAATTAAATGGGATCAGAAAATGAACCCGGATCTAACTCTTAGTTTAGGCCAGTCCATGAGCTTCTGATGGTGCTCAATGAGTTAAACAGGTCAGCCACAGGATAATTCCTTGTGTACTTTTTAATCTCACTATCCTAAAATCGAATGTTTTCTAGTTTATATAATGATCGTTTTTTCCTCACAAAAATGATATAAACACAACTATATATATACTTAACAGAATAATGTCAGGTTAGCCCTTTCTTTATCAGGCTATTTTAAGTCGATCCATAGGTCTAGACATGTTTTCACATCGTTACCTATACATTAATGCTGTAACTTTCAAACAACTTCACAACAGAAATGCACACATGCATTCTGTTGATATTATTCCTATGATCTATTTCCATGACCAGATAACCTAGAAATACTCTGATAATACATGGGCAGCACAAATCCTGACTGGAGAATTGTCTAACTGACTATCTTCCCCTATATACTATGTGGGTAAAAAATTCCGAAGCTTGCTCACCTCATGTTGCTGCTTCTCAGCATAATCACGAAGGAGTGACCTAACAAGCCTGTTCCGCAAGAAAAGCTTATCTGCTGGGCAGACATGGAACAGAAAAGAGGAAAGATGATGAACAACCAAAGAATATGCAACTGATCCACGAATTGCAGCCCTGTCAAGAGTACCAGAGACCCATGACTTGACATAAGCATCCAAGACCGCTTCATTATCCTGCATAGAATAAGTACATCACAAATTTGATTGAAATAATTTATATATATTGAGTCAATATTTAATGCCAACCTGTTTGCCCACCTAGATGAGTTCAGAGGAACTAATATGAAGGGACAAATGCACCTACTCATTGCATTCCAACTGTTGTAATACTATCAAAGTCACACATAGTTTTATCTTGATCTCCCTCTCCCTTTCATTCCCCCCTCTTTCTATATATAGGGATGAGAAAGCATGCAAAAAAAGCAAATAATGCACATTCTTTGCAAAGGGTAATTAACATATGAGGCCATAAACGTAGTTTCCAAATTGTTCTCTGAAAAAGTTATCACAACTATCGGAGTCAAAATTTAATCAAACCTGAAATAACATTGGCTTCCTTCTGTTTACAAAACAACATAAGAAGCCATCATAAAAATATGTCAGACGTTTGTATGTCCATGTGGTACGAATTGGGCATACAAGTGTACACTGGTGAACCTTTAGAGTTCTTCATAAGGAAAAAATCAAGAATGGATTTTACCAAAAATAGGCAAGAATGAAGATCCATCTTATTTCTACATTAAAACTATGAATTTTGACTGAAAAAGATCCATTTTATTTCTATACTCAGTGGCCTTGCTGTGCATTTCTAAAAGTGCTTCTTAAAGTTAATTATCATAGTTTCAACAAATAAACATGATGGTATTTCATTGTATTTTTGTATGAATATTTCCAGCCTTTTTTTTTTTTCCTGTGTTTCAAAGGACAATAAACTAATGAATTCAATCCGTTAACATGGTCATGCGCACGTGCACACGCATTCTTCTAGTGTTTCCGCACAATTATAATCATATGTTTATTTTTTGTGATTTTTATCATTAACCTTCAAAATAAGATACTTAAAAAGCAATATCTTATTTTTCAGAAAACATAACATTACAAAAAAGCTGAAATTAATACGTTATTTTTACCTCAACAGGATCAAGGTATCCTTCAGTTCCAGCAATGCATTTCTCTAAAGGTGGCAGAAGCTCAAGAACATGAGCATTAGATAGTGCATTCCACGCAGCAAGTCGAATAGAAGACTCAACACAACGGTGTAAATAAAGGGCAACTTGCCGGCCAAAAATCAGATCACCATAGGATATAGCAGAAAATTGCTCTACAAGGTCTTCAATGATTGTTGAATAGCTTTCAAAAATTTCAGATTGGAATCTAAGGAACTCCGGATGGCTATTATTATTTTGAATAACTTCTTTCCTTCTGATAGACCTTTCTTTATCTAGAAGCTCACCATAAAGGTCCTGCAACGCTTCAAAAGTTTCTTTGCCCTGCTCCTGTTCAAGCAATTCCATTCCAACAAGGAAATTGACAGATAAGGAATGTAATTTCCAGGTCAGTGATACATGTTGGACAGGAGAAGGAAAGTTACTGTGTTGAAAACTGGACATTGCTTCAACACCTAAAACAAAGAAAAGCCCAGATCTAGCAACTTCAAGCAAATTAGTTTGATCGAATATGTTATGTGAATGAGAAAATTTTTTAGGACCAGACCGCTTGCTGTGAACTATTGTTGAGATTGGACTAAGATAAAAGTGGACTGGAAGTGGCAATCTCTGTCGAGCCCATTCTACTGCTAACGAAGTTAAGGACGGAGTTTTCACATTTGACATGTCTACATCCTCAAAAATGGTGTCCAAATGAGCACTACCCTTTTGAGAGGTTTTGGCTCCAGAGACATTAGTATCATCTGCCACATTGGACTTAAGCTTTACAGACAACCACCTCCTCCTGAAATGAGATGATAACAGTCTACTGAACTGCAGGTAGTCCTCTTCTTCATATTGCCACTTAAATGTTTCACCTCTCCTCTCAAGAAGGAAATTCTGAATGCAGAGATCAAGATACTTCAGAACAGAAACATCAAACAATAGATCCACCGCCTTTTCCATAAAAATCCCATCCCCTGGTCCTGCAATTAAGCAAAAACCAAAGGCAGAATTAATCCTTTGCATGATGAAGGCTCTTTCTTCAGCCACGGGTTCATTAATAAATAGATTTTTAAGAGTTTCCAACAAATGAATGAGAAATATTGCATCTGTTTGTGCCAATAAAATGCTTTTTGACCAAAATCCTCCACCAGGGGCACCCCAGCCAATTCCCACTCCTGGAGCTGGTCCTCCTCTGCCAAATGTTTCAATAGAGAGCATGCACTGCCACCCAGAAGCAACTAAATTTGTAAAGAAATTAAGCGTAGACTTTAAATTAACACAATACGCATTTAATATGCCATCCTCAAGAATCTTTCCTTCTTTTGAGAAGGTTTGGTTCTGGGGAGGGAGACCACAGATCCCATCCTTTGCAGACTTGATTAAATGATCAATTGTATTGATCGTCTTGACCATTCCATTCAGGCAACAGACAGAAGCCAAAGACATTTCATGATCACCATTCTCTCTCAAACAAATTAGCTCTTCAATAAAAGATTCGTGTCCATCAGGATCTCCACCATTTGACCCCAAGGAAACTGAAAATCCCAAAAGCCAGAATTTAATCAACTGAAGCCCAATCTTAGGGACAAACTCTGGAAGCCATGGCACAGACCCACCAGTTTCATATGGGTCAATAGCATCCTCTGGTGTCAACCTTTCAAGGACTCTGAAGAGCATGTGAATGGCAGCTGCATAAACCCACAGTAAAGGAGTCACCAATAGATCTTGGGAAGCAAAGCCTGCTCTCACTTTTTTTGGCCCCTCAAACAGTTTAGATACTTGTGGATCACTTCTGGTCGCTATCCACTTTACAGCTAAGTCAACCACTGGACCAACATAATTCCAAGACCAGACCTCTGTTTCAGCATCAGTGAATTTTGGAATTTTTTGACACTGCTGTGAAAATAACTTAGGGAGTCTCCTAGTCAAAGATTCCAGAACAAGGTAAGCCTCACTTGAGATAGAAGCAAATTCAGACAGAACATTTTTCTCAATAAGTTTCTCAAATGAAGGAGGATTCAGCCAAAAACTCAAGGCGGGGAACGTGTCCGAGAAGTATGATGCACAATATCCATACCGAATGCAAACCTTCCAGAAACGTAATTGTTCAACAATCAGTGCTGACCCCAGCTTACATTTTTCCTTCCCTAACTTCACCCAGTGGTCAATGGAGGAAGCATGTTGGTACAAATGCCATGTCATGGTCCGGAAATACCCATTCTTTATAAACTCCAAACAATTTTTCTGGTCCAACCGAGCTAGGACCTTTTTTAACAACAATATGGAACATTAGTAATAATTCCTTGACCACAACGCTGAAACATCAATCATAAATAATGAAAATTAGTGTACAATATCAATCTTAAGTTATTGAGCAATATCCCCCACCTTGAAAAGGCCCACAGATTTTATCATGGAAGGTCGAATTTCTACGCTGTCAACAGTAAATCTCCGTACAACTGTCTGAATCAGCCTTTGGCAATTTAAGACAGCAGTTGCACATGAGGGTGAATGCCTGGCTATGGCAACCAGTATAGACATAATACATTCTTCCATAGCTGCTGTAGGGTCTGTCTGCAACCATTGGAAAATAATAAATTTGACATAAAACTTCAAAGAAAATAGGAAATGCAAATTTCCTTGACAATTTGTGACCGTAGAAAAAAATCTCTAGCAACCTTCAAAAGCCAAGTCATATGGCCCTAAAAAAAGCTTGACACAATGATAATGTCACTATTTATTATTAGTACTTCTTACCTCCAAAAGGTAACGAAGTCTAGGAAGGATTCCCATCCGAACTAGACCAGCAGTAAAATCCTGTCCAGCAACTGCTACATCATCCTGAATTGTGTGTTTCCCTTCAGTCTCATCTTCAATAGAATCCTCAGGGAAAGGAAGAATATTAGAAGGTTTTGCACTGTACTTCCAAAATCCACCATGAAGAAAACCAACATTGATGTCTGGTTTAGTTCTAAACACAGGAGCAGTGCAGATATCCTTGTCATAAGTTGCCTTCTTCTGTAGGTAAAAATATTACAAACGAATGTAACAAGAATTATAAGTTTATAACATGAAGAGGAAAAATATTATTAGAAAACACCATTACCTCTGAGATATCAAAGAAATTCTCATTCACATTACAACACAGCACACACTCAATGGCTTTCACACAGGCCAGAACTACAGAACTGTGGTTGTCATCAAGACACATTCTACAAGAAATCAAATAAAACATTAACGTCACTGGATGCCCAGACAGACAAAGAAAAAGTTGTATGCCAATAAAATTGGAATAAATTGAAGATCTCATCAAGAGGTTATTAATAATTAGCTACTAAAATCAGTTCACAGATAAACATTATGCTCCAGTCTATTTGCAAAATCGGGACCAAGAAATAAAGAGAATAAAAAGTAACCTGTTTGGGGTGAGCTTATTCAGGCAAACATTAATTTGAAGTTTTTTTCTTGAAAAAAAGGAACTTGAAAAGTTTGCAGCTCCTAAAGATATAAGATCAAGCATGCATAAAAAATGTCCAAGCTAATCAACAAGCCTCCTTGTTATAAACCTCAAGGGAACAAAAGGTATGTTAGTTAATTAAGCGGCCTATTCTAGATTCTCATAGTTCAAATGAATGGAGGACAAAAGTAGCAATATCACACAAAGATCACCAGCATGTATTCCATGCATATTTAATATCAGAGATGCCAGCACCAGTGGACGAGATTATTATATATTCAAGAGCATCTTACAACAATGTGGACATATACTGCTATAAAAATATGTATTTTCATGAATGAATTACATATTTCTGGCTTATTTGGGTTCCTTGGGTCCTTGTCACACGAAAAATGGCCAGTAACATACATACAGTTTGTTTGACATTTCATTTGTATCTCAACCTGTCAATTAACATGGACTAAAAGAAAAAGCATTAGCTGAAAAATAAACAATAAATTACATTCTCTGAAGAAATGCACGTGAACTCAGTCATTGCAAATAGTTGATGAATGAAACAAACAACTTAATATTCACCTAAGTGCCAACACAAGCTCAGGTTCAGGGCCAAGTGCAAAGGCCCAAACAGCCTCCCAGTCAACAGATTTGTTCACTCTATCTTCGTTTTTCACCAAATGCCCAACCTTGTGTTTGCAAATGTTATCTAAGACCTTCTCAAGCACAGATGAAAGAAGACGCAATGCAAGAACCCTTTGCCCAGGAACCTAAACAACAAATTTCAGCAGACAATAAGATACAAAAAAATGAAGGGAGGGGGATATTATGAGATATGACGAATTAATTCATTCCAAAAGCTTAGGTATTTAGGATAAGGTTAAAAAATAGTGTTGGTAAATATCTTTAACTTGCTACTTTATGCAAAAGTGTGCAGAAAAATCTTAGGATCCACCACTACTCTTCTGTAAAAGTGAAAAAACAAAAGGGACAAAAATCAAACTTCACAGCCTGCTAAGGAAGACCTGATATCATGCTAAGGATCACTTCATCACAAATACTTAAGCTCTTAGGAGACATGCTTAAATTATCCACATATCATGAGGTTATTCCAACCTGTGCCAGGAATCAAAAGTAAAAAATGCATCTAACTGACAAATGCATTAGTTGCGCAACATATAGCATACCACACTTCTAGTGAGTGCCACAGCTTCTTTGATCGTGTAACCAGCTGCACCAGGATCCCCCTCACTTCGCAGGTAATCACGTTCAGTCAAATTATCTGCAGCATAGCCAACAGAATTCCGACAAATAACTTGTAACTGTAAAGTGCTTGATACAAAGGAAATCTGCATTTTATTTCAACATCTTTGTCTTCCAGAATAACTGGGATGTCAATGAAAACTCTTTCTAGAGAGCAAAGATAACACTTAAAATGCTAGATATTAAACAACCAGGCAATCAAAACAGAAATGATAAAAGTACTGAGAAATCACAGCCTAGATTGGAAACAAATCAAATTCTAATTTCTGGGCCATCACAAGGAAAATTAAATGGCAGGCGCTAGCCAAGGCAGAGCTCAGTCACTGCTTTGAGACATGCTTGACCTCGCAAACAGATTAATCTTAGCGTTAATTTAACAGCAACATGCTACCACTGTTCCATACGTATCAAATATTCAAAATTCCCTACATTAAAAAACAGTCAAACAATAAAATGATCATAGTTCCTGCATGAGCAGTGAGACTTTTTAAAGAAAGTCCAATTTGTATATTTCTTTAGAACAATAATTGATTTAACTTTAAGACAAGTAATCATGCAGCAAATAGAAAATACTAAAGCAATATTGTGGAAGATTTAATAGCAAAGGATGAGGTGATGGGAGGAACAAAAAGAACTGCCAAAACATTAGTGGTAAAAGATAAGGCATACCATTTACAGACACCAAGTCAATGCTATTTTCAACAATATCCCCCGCCAAGGAAAATCGTAGTTCCCTGACAGCCTCTACTCTGTCACTCCAGGCATTCCATGAGCTGCTACTTCCAGTGGTTGATGTCTTTGTCATGTTATCCTCATCATCTAGCATTTTTTCTTTATTTTCTAAGGGTGGTTCTAAGGTACTGGAGACATCATTCTTAGCAAGCAGAGAAGATTTTGCATCATTGACATTCTCAGCATGCTGATTCACAGATTCATGACCAGTTCCAGCTTCTAATACTAAATTACTCTTTTTCCTCAGTTTTTCTTCACCCCTCTTCTGTAGTAGTCTGAGTAAAGCAGGACTCATCTTCTCCACAATCTCAGCATGGGCTTCTGCAATCTCCTGAGCTGACATTTGCTTAATTCGAGCTTGATTCTCAGCATCAATTTGACTCTCAAGGGTCATGGAAATTGGTTCATTGACAAATTTGTCGGAAGTAGAACAAGAATCCATTCTTGAAGTCAAACTATTTTGCTCCGCCCTACTTAGCACATCCAGTGATCCAAAACTGTCATCAGGCATTCTTTTAGAGTTAACTTGGTTGCTTCCAGCCTCATATTTTGATGCTTCCTCAACATCATAAATTCTGGCATCTTTAGTACTTTCCTGAAGATCTAGCTTTCTTGAGTTGTCCAATTCCATGGGCGAGACTGAATTGATAATCCCACTATCTGAGCTATATGACTGTGGTTTAGCTTGAGCTTCCATAAAAGTAGTGATGCCTGTATCAGCAGAAGATGAGGTTCCCTTGTCTGCAGTCTTACCTTGTTCCCCATCCATTTTCTTTTCCCTAGGTTGCCTAGAGTGTAGCATGCGTTCCTCCGGCTTCTTCCCCAAGGGAGAATTATCTTCCTGAATGAACTCTTTCCACCTGCTAAAATCCAACCCTTTTTTGTTCCTCCTTTGCACTGGGTTAGCATGGGCTTTAACAGGGTCAAACTCCATGAAATCTTTATCTTCTTCATCATCTTCGAAATTATCATCACTACCATCATTGTTATCATCATCTGTTTTACTATTTACAGGTTGCCAATACTGTAAATTCAAAATTTGACCATCAATCTATAAGGCTAACCTATTATGAAAATTACTCACAATCAACTAAAATGAGTTTGTGTAAGCAGAGATTCATGCAAAACATGAATAAGTAAATAGCACACACAGAGTCACTATTGACATGGCTCCACTAGTGCACAAACATAGAGATTAAAGAATTCCATCGTTTTGGCTTTGTTTTGTTTATGGAACCGATTGTTATAGTCCATAATCTACATTAACCCTTAGTCATGCATATTAATTCGGTCTAGTGGGCCTTTCTCAAAGGTTTTGCAATTACTGGGGCTTCTTATATAAGTATACCTAGCTATCAAAGAATTGATAAATTAAAAAGGGTTATTTTCAATGAACCGCAGGTGGTGTAATACTTAGATCATCTTCTCCTATCCTTCCTCCATACTTTTCTGAGTGCCTACTGCTTCAGATTGATTTCATAGGCAAAAAATCATAAGATTAAAACGCTAGTAGCTTCTTTATTGGATTTTCTCTAGAACCTACCCTCCAAACCCCAATATTAAAGGTACTGAACTCAGATCTGGCAGTAGTTACAAAGTGCTGACATATGAAGATTCTGTATCAAAGACATATGAGGCTCAACAACATCAAACTACGCATTGCTTAAACCACTGACAACTGGAGGGCTTAGAAAAGAAATAACTACAAATGAAAAAAAGAATTCCAAGCGACATGCTTTTAAACCTAAATGTCCATAGAAGATAGAATAAGGCCATGAAGTAGCTATCCAAGGGTTACGTAGATGGAATTTTATGTCTCTCGTTTAGCATTCTCCAAATCTTGATTCCATATTTTCTCATATTCCGTCTTCAGCTCAAGGTATTAAGCATTAGAAAGTTAAGTTTCAGCACTCTCCAAACAAAGACTCGAACTCAGTTCCAAAGTTGAAGTTAGCTATCACTTTAACATCGTCAAAATTACACCATTCCGTTGACTAAATGTATAAAGCCCAAAATTACCATCGAAACAAGACAACATAGCAAGCGACGCGCATTTAAGCTTATCCAAATGCTAGTTCATGTCATACTGTAAAACCAGGACTCAAAATTTCAGTTCCAAAGCGAGTCCATTTTCAATAGACTAACAGTTAAAACCCAACGATGACCATCAAAATGGAAGAAAAAGGAGTTAAAGAAGATGGCGGGAAGCACTTACAGGACCCTCTGAGCGATGGCGAGCAACAGGAAAAGGAAGAACTGTGGGTTTAGGAAAAGAAATGGAAGCGGGCTTGTTAGGTAGCTTCTCTACGATACCCTTTTCGACTATGCTTCCAACCAAGCCAGAGTAGACATCTCCGCTAAAAGAAGGAGAGTTTGTTCCAAATATCTTCTGGCGAGTCGACCTCTTCGCTTCTTCCCCGCCACTACTCTTCTTCTTCTCCATGTTTACGACGGTGTGAGCTCACGAATACAAACCGGAAGACAGGAAGTACAATAAAAGAGAGAGCGAACGCTCGTCTCCCCCGCGGAGCGAAAACTAGTTTAAGCTGTTCCTCTTGGGCTGGGCTGTCCCGTCGTTTTTACAACCACATGGAGCCCATACAGGTCCGGAAAATAATAACTATATGATGTAGGCCCATTATTTTCCACCGAAATGCCCTTTTTTTTTAGTAATACAACTACTTCAGAAGGATTACAAAAACATAAAAGCTAAACGTCTATGACATACTTTCTTTCATCAACCTCTACCTCTAGTATAAAAAGTGGTTGCTGATCAAAAAAGAAAAATTTTCCTGTTTCCTATGGGCGGCTTAGCCAATAAATCCGCAGCATAATTATGTTCCCTACAAACATGATGAATTTATCATTGAATTGCAGATTATTCCTCCAAGACCACAATTTCCAAACAGTTACACCCCACACCAAATTCCATGAGCAGTTTAAATTTCTCCCCAAATTCTTTGTCAAATTAAAAGCAAACCAGTCACGCAGGGAAGATGAGAAAAAATGAGTGTAATACCTGCTATCCACAAGTTGTAACCATAAGTTCCTAGCATAGTAGCAGTCACGTAAAACATGCAACACGTCCTCGACATCATCATGACATCCAGAACACAAACCCGAGCAGTTTGACCATTTACTTCTCCACATATTGGTTGGTAGCTTTTCACTGTAAGCTATCCATAGGAAAACGCGTATCCTTTCTGCACCTTTCCATTTCCAAATGTACTTATAAACCGGGCTATAAAGGTTGTGGGGAGGTTTCTCAATCAAGAAGTAAGCACTTCTCACAGTAAAGTTTCCATGGTTAGTAGCCCCCCAAGTCATGACATCGTTTCCCATTCCTACCACTGGAGGAGGGGTAGTAATTAGACGCTTAATTACTTCACTGCTAACCATAGTAGCCATCCTATTTAAGTTCCAAGAACCATTACAAATCCAATCAGCAACCATAGTCATATTTTCTTGCAGAGATATATCTTTATAGCAAAAATCTATAATCTTTCTATCATGGTACAACCAATAATCATTAAAGAAGTTGATGTTCAGCCCATTTCGCAACTGCCATCTAGTTCCTTGCTCAATAACATCACTCTGTTGACAAATGAATTTCCAAAGTCTAGAATCCCCCTGTTGAGTATTGAAAAGATTTTCTTCACTTCTAGTCATGTATTTCCTTTGGAAAACATCAGCCCATAGCGACTTAGAGCCAATTATCATATTCCAAGCAATTTTCGATCCCAAAGCCCTGTTAACTGAAGTTAGCCTTCTAAAACCCAAACCACCAAAATCTTTTGGGAGAATTAATCTTTCCCATCCAATAGGATGGAATCCATTCTTGTGCTGATCTTCCCCCCAAATGAAGTTTCGCTGTAATCTTTCAACCTCATGGCAAACCAAGGCAGGGATTTTGGCTACCTACATGGGATATAAAGGAACTGTATTCAACACTGATTTAGCTAGTGTTATCCTGCCTGCAACAGAGAGACAATTGATTTTCCAAGCTGCCAATTTGGATCTTACTCTTTCCACTATATAATGAAAAGTTTCGGTGGATTTCCTCTTTCTAGACAAAGGAAACCCCAAGTATTTTCCAATTTCAGTGGAGATTTTCATACCAGTAATATCTTTGATTTTCCCCTTCAAAGTTCCAGTCACCCTTAGTGAGAAAAAAATCGAAGACTTGTCTTTACTTACTTTTTCCCCTGAAGCTTTACAAAATCTCTCAAGACAATCCATCATATAGTTTGCCTGACTTTCAGAAGCCTCCCCAAACAAAAGAAGGTCGTCAGCGAACATAAGGTGAGAAATTGAAGGACCATGTCTAGTCACATGAATCGGCCTCCAAGCATTATCATTGACAGCATCGCTAATGATGTGAGACAACCTATCTATACACAGAACAAACAAGAATGGTGAGATTGGGTCTCCCTGTCGGAGACCTCTTTTGGGGGGGAAAAAACTCAGATTGAGAACCATTCCAAAGTACATTGTAAGTAGTAGAAGAGATGCAATTCATGATGAGATTACTGAAATTACTCTCTATTCCTGTGTCTAGAAGAGTTTGCCTGATGAAGCTCCACTCAAGACGGTCATAAGCCTTCTCAAGATCAATCTTAATAGCCATCAAACCTTTTCTGCCTTTAGCTCTCTTCATTACATGCATAATCTCCTGTCCAACCATGATATTATCTTGTATGTGCCTCCTAGAGATGAAGCTAGATTGGTAAGGAGAGATCCAATCATCCATAAGATTCTTGAGTCTTTGAGTAATGATTTTTGTGACACATTTATAATGCACAGAGCATAATGAAATAGGCCTGAAATGTTCAACTCTTTGTGGAGATTCTCTCTTAGGAATTAGAGAAATCAGAGTTCTATTAGCATCAACAACAGAGACAGATCCGTCAAAGACACCTCTTACAAAATTGCATAGAGAAAGACCTACTACATCCCAATTAGCTTGGAAGAAAATGGGGGAGAAGCCGTCATAGCCAGGGGCTTTATATGGCCCCATGTTAAAGAGGAAAGATCGAATTTCATCACTGCTGGGTAAGCCGCCTATCCCACAGAGTCTGGACTGATCCAACACGGGAAAATTCGATTTTGTCTCGAGTTCAGCGAGATCTAGACTGTTACACTGAAATAAATTCTTGAAATACATATTAACTAATCTCTGTAACTCATCATCACTTTCAACCCAATTACCTGCATCATCCTGAAGAGATAAGACTCTATTTCTTCTTCTTCTCATATTAGTCTTCAAGTGATAGTAACGTGTATTTCTATCACCTTTGGAAATCCAATCAGCACGTGATTTTTGAAACCATTTGATTTCTTCAAGATGCAACACTTCCTCGAGCTCTTTTTGCAATTTCCATTCCAATTGACACAGAAAAGAGGAATGAGGGTAGGAAGTTGAATTCTAACTTCCACTCAATCTAGCTAGGATAATACTTTTCCTCTTTTCCACAGAGCCAAAGACATCCTTATTCCAGTGGCATACCACAGCTTTAAAGTTAGCCAGATTATTATCAAAACTCCCCTCAGTACACCATTTATCTTGAAGAAAAGGCTTAAAATTATCATGATTCAACCACATAGCTTCGAATCTGAATGGGCGTTTTGAAGTAGATACGGGATTCGAAAAGCCCAAGGAAAAGCAAATAGGATTATGATCTGAGAAATTGGTTCTGGGCAGCACCTTTAAATAGCAATTTGGCAATGCTGCTAGTACCATAGAATTCCCTAAAGCTCTATCGAGTCTTTCATACAAACGAGCATGACCCGGCAAACACGGTCCCTTCTAAGTGAATTTTGGTCCTATGGAGCCCAAGTTGTTAAGGCCGCAATCGATCATATTATCATGAAACCTCTTCATCCTTACCTCGTTACATCTCACTCCACCTATTCTCTCTGTGGGAAAGAGAATATCATTAAAGTCCCCACAGACTATCCAACGTAGTGCCATCCCTTGCGAAAAATGGTAGAGTTTCGCCCATAGAAGTTGCCTGTAATTCGAATGTGGGATCACGTAAATTGCTGTAAATAGGAAAGTAGGAATGTTGGGAAATTGACATTGAAGATGGAAATATTGTCGATCCTCTTCTAGAACTAAAACATTGACAATGCTACTATTCCAAGCGGCCACCATCCCTCCAGATCTCCCTTCGCTAGGTATCATCTTCACAGTGTCGAAACCCAACGTGTGGAGGAAGAAGAATCTTGAGGCATTTGAACACTTGGTCTCAGAGAGGACAATCAAATTGGGTTTATATCCTTTAAAGAGAGTCTTCAAATTTCTAGCAAGCCCATTACCACATGAGCCTCTAGTATTCCAATAAAATATCTTATCCATAAAAAACATGAATAACGGTTTTAATAGAACCCATTTAAAACCCATTGTGTAATTGGGTTTCAGGAATACTTGTCTCCACACTGTTGACACTTGGTAAATTGGGTTGTGGGCTTGAGTCACTCGGCCCAAAACTATCAACTCAATCCACTTCCTCCACCCCCATTTCTCCTGGGTCCTCTGGATAGGAGGATGGGACGGCCTGCTCTGGTAATTCCTAAGAATGAGGTGCCAATTGATGATTACAAATATCATCGTCTCTCTCCATAGCCACGTCGTGTCCCCCATCATTTCCTTCACCCATAGTAATCATCAAAACTTTTCCTTCATTCCTCGTTTCAAGCTTGGAAAATTCTCTTGTCCTTTTCTCAGCATGTCTAAAGCTGCTCTTTGTTTGTATAGGTACTGATAGTGCGCTTCGCTCCATCACCTCTGGGTCTTTAGTGGTCTAGTAATACACCGTTACTACTTCAGAAAAGGATTACAAAAACATAAAAGCTAAATGTCTATGACATACTTTCTTTCATCAACCTCTACCTCTAGTATAAAAAGTGGTTGCTGATCAAAAAAGAAAAAAATTTCCTGTTTCCTATGGGCGGCTTAGCCAATAATCCGCAGCATAATTATGTTCCCTACAAACATGATGAGTTTGAATCTACCAGTTCCTATAGTAGTACATTCTAACATCACCTATGACATCCCTGAAGGGGTGATCTTCGTCACAACCCCTTGTTAAAAAATTAATTACATTAATACAATCCGTAATGAGATTAATTTTGGGAAAGCCTTTCTCCTAACACATCCGAAGTCCATGGATTACTCCAAGAAGTTCCGCTATGCTTGGTGGGACTGAAGAAAGTTTATAGCTAAATCCCAGAATCCACTTGTTGTTCACATCTCTTATGACTCCTCCACAGCTACTCTCACCATTAGCAAGTACCGATCCATCTACCTTTAGAGACACAGAATCTTGTTCATTTCTACTGATGGTCTCATGGATTGAGATTTCTCCCCCATAGAAACAACACTCCTTCATCAACCCTTGATCCCAAGTAGCTCTATAGAAGGCACTTCTCTATGTGAAGCTTTCTGTTTGTTCTCCTCCCTTGAACAACTTGTTGCATCTTGAGACCCATATATCCCAGCCCAAGTATCCAAAAAAGTGTTGACCAGGATACCCTCCTTGTGTACTCCTTTCCAGTTTCTTGTTTAAGGTTCCATCTATCCTAGTCCATTCCTTGTAATGAACAAAATGTGCTCCACTTTGATTCAGCCACCACTGATGCCCATCTCTCTTTTGTGTTCCTACAATCCCAAATCAAGTATAAAGCCTCCTCTTCTTGTGCACAACCGAAGGGGCAACACGCTGTCTAGTCAATGCCTCTCCTCTCTCTCAGCTTTGCCGTATGTATCCTCCCATGAGCTAAAAGCCACAAGAAAGCTTTAATTTTCTCTGGTATGTTATACCTCCATATTCTCCTCCATATGCCATCTTCCATCCTATTGGAACCTGTAAAAAGAAAATGATAGGCAGAGTTTACAGAGAAAGAACTATCAGTAGATGGTTTCCAAAAAATCTTTTCCTCTCCTCTCTCTTCACAGGGTGGGTGTGCACTCGCAATATGATCAAGAACATTTTTAGGAAACCAAACAGACAACTTGGCTTTATCCCAACCTTCATTTAGGTTCACATAATCAACAACTCTCTCAAGGCCATCAATATGTGTCTCCCTCTCTAGGATCAAATTAACTAGTTAAGTATTCATCTCTGACCATTTTTCAAACCAAAAATAAGTGTTTCTTCCATTACAAATCTTCTTCCCTAGTCCTTCCTTAAATTTATCCCAAACTTGACAAATGCTTCTCCAGGTCAAGGAAGATACACTCTTTTTGGTAACTATAAGCATCTCTTGGCTTCCACATTTGTACTTTGATCTCAAGACTTGAACCCATAAAGCATATCATTGCTTAATCATCTTCTAACATAACTTCATAATAAAAGCTTCATTTTGTTTCCTCAAGTCTTTAACTCATTTGCCTCCTACTTCTTATCCTCTTGCACATTATCCTAAGATAGCAGATGAAGTTTCTTCTTTTCAGTACTTTCACCCTATAAAAAGCTTATGCCCTATTGCTCTAAATCCTTAATCACTCTCTTTAGGAGTAATATAATTTGTATATGATAGGAAGGTAAAGCTACTATCACTGTTTTGATCAGTATAGCTCCTCCCGCTAAATTCAGGCTTGTTCTCTTTCACCCTAATAGTCTTAGGTGAGATTTCTCAATAATTGGAGCAAATGTAGCATAAGATGCTCTCTCATGAAATAGTGGAATATCGAGATATTTCCCAACATTTCCAGTGAGTCTAACTCCTATTTTTTCGCTCATTTCAACAACTCGAAAGTAATATACATTTTTTGAGAAGCAAATTTTTGTTTTTGTCAAACTCATTTTTTGCCCAGAGACTTCATAAAATCTATTAATACATTGCATCATTCCATCTATTTATAAAGTGGTAGCTTCTCCAAACAGAATTAAATCATTAGCGAAAAACAAATGCGATATCTTCGATCCCCCTCTGCTTAGCATGATAGGACTCCAGCTACCTTTTGCTATTGCATCTTGGATCAAGTGATTTAGTCTCTCCATATATGGCATGAAAATGTAAGGAGAGATTGGATCTCCTTGTCAAATACCCCTAGATGGCAGGAAATTAGTTGTTGGCTCACCATTCCATAACACCTGGAAAAAAAAAGGGGGTCGAAATGCAAGCCATGATAATTGTAATTAACTTCTCATTTATCCTAACCAATTCTAAAGTCTCTCTTATGAAGGCTTATTCAAGACGATCATAAGCCTTTTCAATATCAACTTTCACTATTAATCTTTCCTTCTTCCTTCTTCTGTTCTTTATAGAGCGTATGACTTCTTGAGTAATGATAATATTGTCACTACTTCATCTGACCGCTATGAAGCTGCATTGATGATTTCCCACAACTTTATCCATAATCAGTTTCAGTCTCTTGCTCACTATTTTTGTAATTACTTTGTAGCTCACATTACATAAAGACATAGGCCGAAAATCTTTCATTTGCTCTGGGCGATCACTTTTTGGAATTAGCACTAAATTAGTGTTATTTAATCCTGTGACTTTTGTCGGGTCTTCAAAGACTTCTCTTACCATATGACACACTGACTCCCTGATGATATTCTAGTACTCCTAATAAAAGAAAGGTTGTATCCCATCTGGCTCTAGAGCTTTAAAAGCACCTATATTAAAAATTACTTCTTTTATTTCTTGTGATGGCACTTCTCTTGAGAGGCTGTTCCTCTTTGTTTTCAGATAAGACTAGGAAGCTATGATTTGTGTTCAGATGCCTAGTAGTTATCGACTCACTCTTGAAGAGTTTTTGGTAAAAATTAACAACCAACCATTAATTTAAGATCCTCCTGCTCAAAAACCCAGTTATTATTAGGATACCTTAACGCCTCAACTCTATTTCTTCATCTTCTAATAACTGTAGAGTCATGGAAGAACTTGCTATTCTTATCACCCCATTTAAGCCACTTACATCTAGATTTCTGAAACCAAATTAGTTCTTTTTGTGCACTTACCTTATTATACTCTTTCCATAGTTCTCTTTTAGTTTGCACAAGGTATTGACTGTCTCTTCTATTTCTTACCCTTTCAAGTCCCTCTATCTTGTTAAGGATTGAATTCTTTTTTCTCCAGATACTTCCAATCTTTGCTCCATTCCATTCCTTAGCTTCACTACTGAACATTGACACATTTTCATTCCAGGATCCTAAACTCCAACTTTTTTTAATAATATTCGAGAAGCCTTCTTCCAGCACCCACACTACTTGACATCTGAACTAGGGATTCCTAAAACTTCTTCTCTCTTATTGATCAATGCGAACCAATAGGGGATGGTGGTCTGACCCATACTTACTCAAATGATGAACTCTTGTGTATGGAAGAAGATTATTCCATTCCATATTGCTGAAAGCCCAGTCAAGCTTCTCTTTAACATTGTTTCTTTCCCAAGTATATCTCTCCCCAATACTTTTAATCTCAATTAAGCTTGTCTATTGAGTAATCTAGTTGCCTGCACACTTTTTATACATTTTTAATGATTAATTTTATTTGTTAACAATGTTGTGGGGCGGCCTCAAAAACTTTTCTGAATAAGTTCGGCATATGTTGAAAGATAAAGATGTTAGCTTGTTGATTTTATTGGAAACATGAGTCAATAGATTGAGAGCTGATAGAACTGTTAGAAAATTGAGTTTTCAAAAGTGGATCCATTTAGAAGCAACGAGCTATCCATTGTGCCTTTCTCCAAGCTTCATTCATGGCCCAAGCGATGGGTTCTAGTGGTTTGCCATAACATTTTCTTCTAGCTTCTATTCTTCTGTCGAGTTTCCCTTTGTTTTTTTCCACGTTTTCCCCTACCTTATGGTTCACTTGTTTAGGATTGACATGCTTGCTTTCTTTGTAAAAATCCAAGGCTCCAATGTTGGCTAAAGAGCTGAAAACAATTTTGTTTGTCCTACTAGTAGTTTTTTTTTTTTTGTTAACAGGGATACCACTTTGGGTCTAGTTGCAATTGTTCTCTTCCTACTCCCACTATTTTTTTTTCTCTCCTAGGTTTGGGCTTCTATTACCTTGCTTATTGCTTGATCCATCTTTGTTTTTTGAGCTTGGGCTAGAAAAAACCTAATGGGTTTTCATTAACTTCTTCTTGTCTTCTTATGTCCATGTCAGTCACTGCCTTTTCCATCTTCTATGCGCTGTCCCTTTCATTGTTCTCTTGCTTATTTGATTGACTTGATTCCCCCTTCTCAACATTTGTACTTTTTTCCTTTTACGTATCAATGACCTTCTCATTTCCTTTCTTTTGCAAATTTTCCTTGTTCTCTTTCTTGCTCTATTCCTTCACAAGTATTCCAGTTGGCTTAGGCGTGACATGATCCTCTAATGCGATAGCTATCTCTTCTTCTTGCAAAACATCAAACCTTGTGTTCTGCCTCCTATTTTGATCTTTAGCCAAGTTTTTACCTTCCCCCAGACCTTCTTGGGATTTCTTCTTCTCTACCCCTCCTTTTTGTTTTGCTTTCATCCAGACATCGTACACTTCATCAGAATTGACCCTTGGTATGCTCACCAAGGGATGTTTCTCTTTGGGGTCATTACCTAAACTATCCACTAGTATCTTCGTTGACTGACTCTCCATCTCCAGATTTTCTTGGTTTGTAGCATGTTGCTCCTTCTTCTGTCTTGTGAGCTCATGAAAAGGGCACTCTTCTTGCTTATGGCCATATCTACCACAACCAAAGTAGATGATGCTCAAGCCTTCATATTCCACCATGAAGAATTTTCTTTTTATCATGAGCCTTGATTGTAGTTGTTTGTTAAGGTCCACTTCCACACTAAGCCATGCATACTTCCCTCTTTCCACCACAGCATTACTATTCTCTTGTCTAGCCAGTGTGTTCATATCGAGTTTTAGGACCTTGCCAATCATGTTTTCCAACTCCATCATACATTCTTTAGCATAACAATACATCAGTAGAGTAGGTACCCTTACCCAGATTGCAACTTTCCTTACCTTATTACAATAAGGATTAAAGTTTGGACTCTATCTTTGTACAACCAAGTAGTGTCCTTAAATGATCCAAGGGCCATCAAAGAGAAGTTTCTTGCATAGTTCTTTATCCTTTGCTCTAAAGACAAAATAGTTGTTTGGGAGATCGATTAGTTCAAATCATCTGCCTTGATTAGTCATTTCAACCTGTCCCTCATCTTCTCCAAGCCCATTGTTCTCCCCAAGACTATGATCACAAGGGCATCCTTCCATGACATACAAAGCTGTCTAAGTCTTTCCTCCAGTATATTTAGCTTCGATAGGGTCTCTGACAACTTTATTTCCTCTTCCATTAGCACTGGTACTATTTTCTCTTCTTCCTTTAGCCAATATATCATGAGCTCATCAAATTCCGTTGAGAAAACATGACCTTTATAGGAGATTTGTGTCTTTTGACAAGACAATCCCCTTTTTACTTCATCTACCAATCCTTTTTTAGTACTAGCATCCACCATTGGTTTATCCTCCATCATTTCCTCTATTTTCCTACCCTCATCTTTTTTCTTCAATACATACATCTTCATTCATCCATTTTACATGTTTTCTTAGCAAGTCTTCTTCTTTAGTTGTCTATTCCGAATTCCTAGTGCCTCCATTGACCATATCGCTTGTTTGCACCCTGTTTCTCCTCTCTCGCAATCTCTCATCTTTTGTACTAATCTCCTCTGAATTCACACTCTGAGTTGAAACACATGAAGTGCCCCTTCAAAAACAAAAGACAAGTATTTTACAAAAAAAGTATATAATTACTATCTCCAGCAGAGTTAGGTAACTAATTTAAGAAGATTAAAAAAATAATTAAATTAGTTATTTATAAAAAAAATGTGTTGATTTCTCTAAATTATCTTGTTTAATCATGTATATTGGAATTATTTCTTGATAGAAACCTTACAATTAATAACGATATTTTTAGAAAACTTATAAATTTGGAAAACAAAGTGAATTAAGATGTTATATTTAGGACCAAATTCAACTATCAAATTAGGTCTTATATTTAACACTGAAGGTAGTATATGAGATATGATTTGGGTTATAAGGCCTAATTGAATATTTTCTTCATCAATAAAGTATGAACTTACCAACAAGGATTTGGTCTAGTAAAATAGGTTAGCCTTTCATCATATGACAAAAGAAACTTCAAATCCGTTAGAGGAAGTGCCCCCACATACTCCATAGTACCTCAGATGTTATTGTCTTTAATAGGAAGATGTTTGTGTCTAGAAAAAAATAAAGTATGAACTTCAAACCCTTGATATTATTATTAACTAAGAAGAATCAAACCTATATTACTTGATGGTACGACCATTGATCTATTTTTTTCCCGATAAAAACGACCATTGATCTATAAATCTATGGTTAACCCGGTTAACTTGAGGCAACCTTGCTAGCCCAGCAAATTGGGTTGGGTAGGTCCACAGGTTGCATATATGTGTGATTTTTCTAGACTTGAGAATATGTTATTTTGATTTTCTTATGAAAAATATTCTTCATTTCTTGTTTTAGTTTCATATTCACACATGTCTTAAGCTGAAAAATAATATCTTTCAATTCTAAATATAAAACTTATTTTATAGTATTATTTATACTCTAAAATATGTCTCATATTTATGACTAGAGAAATATATTCTTTAAACATAGTCTATCATATGGTTATGAAATTTTTTAAAAGGGGTTAATATATTTCTGATTCCTCAAATTTACTCTTATTTTTCTCTTGGTTTTTCAAATTTTAAATTACAAGTTTTAGTTTTTTAAGGACAAAATGATTAAGATTTTTATTAAATTATAAAATAATATTTTTAATAAAACCCAAATCTATAATTTAAAGCTTGATGTACGACAATAAAAAGACAATAAAGTTGTCATTCTCCCCTCAATTCGTTTGTTTTTTTTTTTATTCATGCTCCCGGGTCCAAGCCGTCGCGGCGGTAAATAGAAACCGCTGTTCTGTACTGAAATGGAATTTCTGAACCCTCCCAAAAAGGCAAAAGCTACAAAAAGACCGCGACGACATGCTTTTGGCAGTAGTGGAAATCATGTTAACTCACGCTGTGTCTGTATCTGCTTCGACGTTCCCACTTCTTTCTGAAGGGACCCAAAAAAAAAAAAATTCACACCTTCTCTCTCTTCCACCTCCCTCCTTACTGTTCACCCTGCTTTGCAAAACTACTCACATGGTGCTTCCTTCCACGCACATTCTCTCTCCTCAAAGATACCACTCTGGCCGCCTTTCCTCATCTGTTTGATTCCACAGCAACTGCATTCATAGAAGGATTAAAAAAAATTGCAATGGGGTGATTCCCATTTTATTTTACTGCAAATTTTTCATTCTGTCTGTTGGGAAAAAAAGAGTCTTTCCTTTTCACCTTTCTTCATGCGCATTTTTCATTTGTTTCCTTCTTTCCAGTTCTACTCTCTAGCACAGTTTCTGCTCCTGGATTTTTAATTTCATCATTGGGATTTCACATATGATACTTGTTGAAGATATCTAGTCCATCAAACTGGGTTCGATTTGGTTTGTGCTTCTAAAGTTTTTCCCCTTTGGTTCGTAGTTTAAAACTTTTCTGTGAAGTGAATACGAAAAGGGGTTTGTATTTTCTGTAGGATCTCATTGTTGCCACTTGCTGTTTTCGTGGAGAATTTGTGATATTATTTCTGTATATTGCTTTTCTTTTTGTTTTTTATGCGTTTACTTTTACATCCTTTGATTTTCTGTCTTGGTTCTTATATAGGTATTATGCATATTACAACCTTTGGATAAAAGGAAAAGGTCGCTTGAGTAAGTGATTGTTTTTGGGTTGTGGTAGGCGTATACATCATTGCATAGCTCCTGCAACTTTAACTCAGCTGTGTGTAATGGAATCTTGGAGTTATCTCTCAGAAGAGAAAGGCTATTTTATTACTGATGAGATGGATTTTTCTCTGGAAGCTTTCATTAAAGGCAAAAAAGGAAAAGATTCCTGTAACTTGGAGAGAGATGAGTTTGGTTCTAGCGGTGGGGAAGCCAAAAGCATGGAAGTTTCTGACCTGGGATTTCATGACTTGTTTCAAAATGAGCTAGATAGAAATCATAATAAAAGAGTGACTTCCTCAACCAATGTTATTGCCATGGATTCATCTTTTGCAGAACAAGAATCTCAGCCAATGTTTTTAGGTTCTCTGGTTGAATCTAAAAGTCCCACTTCATCACTGATTGATTTGAAGCTGGGGAGAATAGCAGATTGTAAAGATCCAAGTAGTGATAAAATTGCAAGAAGAGCTCGGTCTTCTGGCTCACCATCTCAGACGCCTTTTTGTCAAGTTTATGGTTGTAACATGGATCTTAGCTCCTCAAAAGAGTACCACAAAAGGCACAGAGTTTGTGATGCTCACTCCAAGACAGCCAAAGTTGTTGTTAATGGCATCGAGCAGAGGTTTTGTCAGCAGTGTAGCAGGTTAGCAGTTTTTCCTTACAATAAGATGGTCATCTCACGGCCAAAGTTCGCGATTGTATTGTGTGTTTTTCTTTTTTATTTTCCGTTTATTCAATTTTGATGCAGGCCTTTGCCTTGCTGTTGTACCATAGCTTCTATTCCTCTTCATCTAAAAAATAAGATGATCATCTCATGACTTCAATATTTTACTATTGATACTTATGTTTGTTTCAGTGGTGCGTTGAAGGTATTGCGTTTTTCTTTTCATTTGTTAGATTTCTGTACCTCATGTCATAAAACCAATTAGAGATTCTTGCTGATAATACCCTGCAAATACTAGGACCTTAATATCTCTTGTTAGCCGTGGTAATTATTTGCTTATTTTTTTATACCACATGCGATTAGAAAAAATAAAAAAGACACTGGCAGGTCGACAACCAAACTGCTTAGGATGTCCCTTGAATTTTGGCTCATTCGGCACATCAAATGAATCTTACATTTAGTTGCTCGATAAGAAATGCCTTCCCCCCCCTCCATTTCCGGCAATCCATGTGTTTCTGACTGCTCATTTTTTTAAACCTAACATGTAAGTGAAGCTGAAAATGAGCTAACTAAAAGTCGGCTCATGCAAAAGATTACATGCAATTCTTATTGGTTCTATTTGTACAATATTTAAGAATTTTCTTTTTCTCACCTTTATAAATGTATTTTCAGTTATGGCTACCAACTTAGTTATACCTGATTAATCTCAGTTGACTATCTAATGCACTTTACGTGATTTATCTTCCTTCCTTTGAGAGATATCTATCAGACCGCACTCCTAGATTGTTACTTATGGATTAAAATGGAATGTTCTCTTTTCATCCTTAAAATAGGTTCCATTTGCTAGCTGAGTTCGATGAGGGCAGGCGCAGTTGTCGCAGACGTCTAGCGGGACACAATCAACGCAGAAGGAAGCCTCAGTTTGATTACGTATCTGGCAAACCCTGCAAGATGCTCCAATTACATCAAGGTAAGAATAATACTTTGCTGCTGAAATGCTTGGAAACAGAAAAGGCAAAGAGATGTATGCACAAGCTCTCGCTATCCTTCCTTATCTTTGAGCTGCAAATTTAGTAGCAGATAATAAATAAATGAGACGCTTGATTTGTATAGAAGTCATACTTCACCTCAACAATTAGAGCAGCTTCCTTATATGGATGTTTCTTCAATGATGATAGTCTTATGTAGCCTAAAAATCTTTCTATTAGTTCTGCTTTCTTGAATTCTTTAGACGAGGTAAAACTTGTCTCTAATAAATTGTCTCATGCTCAGATCCTCATTAATTAGGTGCGACTGGAAGAAACTATCTTATTAGCTTCAAATAACATTCAATAGAATGAATGCAATCCAACAAAAAATTGGAAAGTGGTATTTTCTTTGGAATTTAAAGCATGAACCTAAGAAATTCAACTACCAGTAATTCTTTTATAGAAGTTGAAACAATTAGGTGTATTAAGTACGAAAATTATAAATTCATATGTATAAAATAAAGATTTACTTTAACAAGTGCCCAATATCTGTGTATAGATGCATTTGATAGCCAACTAGCTCGAGATTTTATGTGAAGACACTTGCACACAGAATATATGAAGTTCTAGTTGGATATTTCCTTTTCCTTTTAGTGTGTCTTTTCCCCATGACTGGTCATTTTTATGATCCTATGACATAGAAGGAATCTCTTCACATGATCCTCATGGGATGAAGAAAAACCAGTCTTGGGATCTTGTATTTGGTATTTTCTTAAACTACATATCACGTTTTTAAATATGTGCATAGGTATCAATAGCCTCATCAAATGTCACATGTAATTTTATTATTAAGATTTTCTGAAGATGCTATAATTTTTCCTATAAATGTTCTATCAGTCATGAGGACAAATTTCTCTTTTATAGTAAGGCAGACCAAGACTGCACTGCATCCTGTCATGGGACCATGTATCTTATTATATTTCATATAAATACGAATAATTTCTACTAAATTTTTGAGTATAGTGACCAGAACAAACCTTTTTATGTAGAAATTTGGTCAACCCAATTATTTTCTGCAAAATTGGGCTTCCCAAAATAGAATAAAAAAATTCCTAGGTTTCTAAATAGTTTGGACCACTGAAGGCTGAGGCACCTATAGGTCTTGTAAATTATGTTACAACTCACTCTCTATGTTTGTGGTCCCAAAGGATGATATATCATGTAATTAAATAATGGTTAGTTATCCTTTTTTGGTGGAAATTGTCAGGTTTTATATTCACAGATGCTTAGCAAAGCACACAAAAGTTGACTCTTGTCTGTTTTTGCATATTCAGATTCATTTAGAAGACTTAAATTGAATTATTAATTTCAAGAAAACTTCACTATTGGAACTACCTTGCATTCTGATGTTGCTTGACAACTAACGTAGAGGTTAGAAAAGGCACTTACAGCTCCTTCACCAAAAGAGTAATCTATGTTCACCCATTACAATTTACCATGCAATAAAGTATATATTTATTTCCCACTAAAAAATAATTAATTTCCATAGCTGGAGCTGTAAAAATTCATTGACAGTGCAGCTCAGATTCCTGAGACTAAAAACCAGTCTCTGTTCTTGTTTTCCTGTTGGAATTAAAGTGTTCGTGTCTCTTAGTAACATTATTTTTCTGCTCACTTAATATGTTACAACTTCACTATCTGAGGTTTAACAGCTGTTTCCTTTTATATTCAATAGATAAATTAAATGAAGAGTGAAATTGGTATCCAGAGTTGGAAATAATGAAATGAATCTCTTTACCTGACCCTTATGGGATGAAGAAAACCCAGTCTTGGGATCTTGGGTTTGTTGTTTCCTGAAGTGTTTTTCTATTTTGCCACACTATAAGAGCATATGTGCAAAGGTGTCAATAGCCTCATCAGATCTCATATATAATTTTAGTATTAAGATTTGTCGGAAGATGTTATAACTTTTCCTATAAACGTTCTATCAATCTTGAGAATGAATTCATCTGAAGAAAAAAGTGAAATATTTTTTATTTCTTTTTTTTTTTGGGAGTAAATGAAATATATTTACTCTTAACAGTAAGGATGAACAAGATTGCATCCTGTCATGAGACTTTGTATCTTACTATATTTTGCATGTAAATGCAAACAAGTTATACCAAAGTTTTGAGAATAGTGACCAACATGCTCCCCCGCCGCGATTGAATGAGAATTGAGAATGGATAAGAGGCTCGTGGGATTGACATGAGGGGGTAGGGAGGGCTATATTTCTGGGAGCGAACTCCAGGCAAATATAAAGCACATGGATACAAGTTATGTCTTGGAATAAAAGAGAATTCTGAATCAGCTATGTTTTGGCATGGAAAATTTGGTCAACCCAATCATTTTCTGCAAAATGGGGATTTTCAAAATAGAATTAAAAAAAAAATCACCTAGGTTTCTAAACAGTTTGGACCACTGAAGGTTAAGGCTCCTCTAGGTCGTTTAAATTATGTTATAACTCACTCTCTATGGTTGTGGTCCCAAAGAGTAATATGTAATGTATTAATTATTTGTCAGGTTTGTTTTGTTGGTAGGAATTGTCAGGTATTTTATATTCATAGACGCTTAGGAAAACATACAATAAATTTAAATTTCTTTCTCACTAAAAAAAGTTACTATCCATAGCTGAAGCTGCAGAAATTCATCGAAAGTACAGCTCAGATCCTTGAGCCTAAGAGCAAGCGTGCGGTCTTGGTTAATTTTCCTGTTGGAATTAAGTCTTCATGGCTGTTCCTAGCATTGTTATTCTGTTCGCTTATTATGTTATAACTTCACTTTCTGAGGTTTAAGAGCTGTTGCTCTTTATATTCGATAGAAAAATTAAACTGGGGGTGATATAAAAAATGTAATTTTGAGGATGAAAATGATCCTATCTTTACTTTCAAAAAGTAAAAGAAAGTAACAAAACTGACAGAGTATTCTTCTTCTAATAATACTCCCAAGAATATACCTTTAATGGCTCACCACTGAAACCAAATATGCAAGTAATAGATCATGTATTGAGAAGATAGAAAAGAAAAGTACATTTTCACCTTCGTAACCAGATAGTGCAAATAAATATTCATAAGCAAATGCTATACTTCGATTTTATTGTTTTCTCTTACACTGAATGAATTTTCAGGGACCAAAAATCTGGAGGCTTCATTTCAGAAGAGACCCCAGTTTGCCTCACAAGACATGATCAGTTGTGGCATATTGTATGACCAAACCGATCTCAGTGTCACACCCACTCAGGAGAAGTTGTCAACACCCTCATATGCTAGCTGTGCTCTCTCTCTTCTGTCAGTTCAGTCACAGAACCCGTCATGCCTCTCAGCAGGAAACCCGGGACCTAGTTCCTGTGCTCGTCTCGCCATCTGCACGAATCACAGCGATGAAAAAGATTCCAAAGTACATTTGGGCATAAACCCTGCGGACAAGTATGTGCAAAATGAGTCATCATCACATGGATTGAGCTCCATGGAAGCTACCAAGAAGGGATCCATATTGCTATCTGATGCTGATTGTGCTCATCATCTTCAGGTTTGCAAAGATCATAAGTACCAAACATCAGAACTACTGGATGCCACACACTATGTTTCACCTGAGGATGGAGCCACTGTTGATCTATTGCAATTATCTTCACATCTTCAAAGGGTGGAGCATCAGAGGAAGTCATTTATTCAGCGAGGCCTTTGAAGAGTGCGATGGAGCTGTAAGCCCATACATGATATTATATATTAGTTACATTTAGATGTAGATATCTGTTTCACTGGTTTATTGTGATAAACGATGGCTTGGAAGTTAAAGAAGTGAGAAACTCCTTGGTGATGAAGCCATTTTTTTTGTTTGGTATGGACAAGCAAGTGTAATTTCTTTGCCCTGCAATGGATGGTTATCCCAGGTCCTAATTCAAGCTTATTCCGTTTCAAAGGAACAATACGAATATAAAGTTTGAGTAACAAAGATGAAAATGTTAAGATGGATATTTAATCATATAAAAAAGATAAAATTCATGATGAGTATATGTGAGGTTTATCACACGGTGTCTAGCCGTCTATTGAAAATAAAATACAAGAAAATTGAGATGATTTGCATACACACAAAAAGAATCGTTGGAGTTGTTGGCGAGGAGAATGGATCATATCATAGGAGAGTTCTTTAAAAGACGCAGATGAAAAGTAAAAAGAACACTCAAAGAAAAAGTTATTGAAATAATCTATCAAAAGATTTGATTGTTCATGAAGTATAATTGCCTGACTCACCTAATGAAGTAAAGCTTATTGTTGTATTATTATTAAAAAATGAAATATTTAAAGATTCGTCCAATTGATTTAACTGTAAGAAGCTCTATGTTGTCCGCTTTACCCACAAAGGCGTGGCTTTGATTCTATCAGCAATATGAAGGCCATTATTTGTGGTAATTTGTGTGTATCTTTTGAGTTATGAAACTTGTACTGATCTTGATTGAGTTGCAGGATATTTTATTTTTTACTTTTTGTTTGGGCCAGGATAGGTACCAAGAAGCATTTTGCTGTTGTGTTTTAGTGAAGGATGAGACAAATTTATCTCTCTCTCTTCAAGTTTTCATTTACTTTTATTTAGATATTAAAAGGGTGTTTGAAAAACTCTATAAACACTTAAAAAAAAATGTTTCTATATAAATTGAGATGAAACTCTTGTACTTATTGAAATTACATCTAAATGATAACATTAAGCTCTGATTACGGAGCATGTCAATGGAAAATAATTCTCGGGATATTCATTAGGATTTTTTTTTGTTGATAAAATCGTAATATGTGGACAATTTTTACTATTATGCTCTGAATCAGAGAAATGTTGAAGGGAATGGCGTTGAATTATGCAAATGATGTCTTAGCTCTAGGTTCTTTACATATGCTGTTCTAAGATGGTTTGATAATGTAAGTTAAGTGGCTTTATGAAATTGTAAAAGTTATTTTTTTTGGGTCAGAAAAGTTACTTAATTTAATGAGAATGATTTGTCATTACTATTAGTGATTTTAAATTCTACTGTGTAGAACAATTTTATACTTTATACCCATCAAACTTAGGAGGTGTTTGGACAGAAATTAAACCATTGTTTTAAAAACATTTTTATTGTATACGAAGTAAATATGTGAAAGAGTTTGTTTCGTTTTGCGGAGATGCTTCCAAACACCCCCTTGATGCCATCCCTGCATTTGCAGAGTATTAGAGTCCAATCAAAGGTTAAAAAAACAAAAACTAGAATAAAATTGCGCAATAAAATTTTTTTAGGGCTATTCTATTTTATTATATGATATATAGATATTTTACATTACCATAAATAAATCTAGCCAATTCGAGCGTATGAGATATTATGAGATTTTCATTAAAAAAAAAAAGATAATTCATATTAGGAAATCAGAATAAAACAAAACACCAACTTGCCCATGTATGACATATCAATAATAAGTAAAGAAATTAATTTCAAATAGAAGTTGATAATGTTGCTTGGATTTTTTTTTTTTAAATGAAAGTTGTAACACACATATACCACCTTATTTCACATCGTTAATCAAAGATGAAAAAGAAGGTGAGTATTTTTTTAAAGAAATTTATTACATTTTATTATAATTATTTAACCATTTTTTTGTTATTTTTGAAAATAAAAATATGACAACTATTTGTTATTTATAAGTTTGGTAAGCAAATTATGATTAATTAAAATTTTATATTTTATTATATAGTAGAAATATAAAAAATTGGTTAATACCATTTTTAGTCTCTCAAATTTGATATTATTTTGATTTTGATCCTGAAATTTTGAAATCAATAATTTTGGTACATGAAATTTGACCTCTTTTCTTATTGCAAAAATTTTAGGTAGGGATTCTGGTTTATTTCAAGCCAAAGACAGGACGCTTGATCCGCTTCTTTGAAGTGATACTAATATTGGGCAACACAAATTTGATTTCATTGTGATCCTTCTAAAGGTTTTGGGTCCTCAAACAATATTTTTGGTTCATGAAATAACGTTTTATGAATTAAAAATCATTCATCTAAAATTTTAAAAATTAAAATTAAAATGAGATCAAATTTCAGAAACTATAAATAATATTAATTCAAAAAAAAATTCTTATTAATAAGTCTGAAACATAATTTGTCAAGGCCCAAAAAAAAACCATGAGTTGCAAATTCTCACGTTTCAGTGCTAAATTAAGGAAGGTAATTATCAAATACTACGTCCAGATTACTAAATATCAAAGGCCTAAACTATTATTTTACAATGTTTTCATCCTAAAATTAAATAAATATTAAATTCATTTGTCACTCTTTAACTGGTCATTCCCTTTGTTTATTATCATGATATTTTTTGGCCCTATATGAAAAACATAATTGATTGGAGAATAGAACCTAAAAAATATAAGTAAATGAACCTAAATTTTGTTCTTGAATAAAATTTGACAAGTAATAATATTTCTACATTATTTAGCAATGTTTTTGGTCCGTGAAATAAGAAATTATAGTATTAATTAACAACAAAGAATCCAATAAGTCAGAAAATAAAAAATCAACTTAGAACTCAAAGAAAACAAGTCATTGAATGTTATTGCCTGGCTGAAAAGTGAAAAGGTATTATTATAATAGTTTTTAATAAAAAAGTTAACAGGTTCCATATTCTAATTTTTCAAAAATAATGTTTACAAAGGATGCGTTTAAATAGAAAACGAATTTGGCCCCAAAAAAAAAAACCAAAGAATAATCGGAAATTATGTAAGACTCTTTCTAATACAACTCTAATAAAGCTATACTTGCCCTCACAAGAGCCACTTACTTGACTACTAATTAAAACAGATGATCAAATACATGAAAAATCATAAATAATAACTAATGACTCAATTTTTAAACAATATTCTAATAAGATAAATAATTAATAATTTTAAGAGATTATTTGGATAATTTAAAATATCCAAAAGATTCTTTAAATCTCTCTAATGTTCCACTAAATCTTAAAAACTCTTTTAAACAATAAAATGAGGTAAAATTTAAAACAAATTTATTCCCTCAAACTGGACACCACTTTAAGCAATTTGATTGCGAAGTAATGCTTTTTTGAACTTCAAATAATAAGCCACCTTTAAGTTTACTAAGAATCTTTTATATATTAATTTATAGTAAAAAGTTTAGGTGAATTGGATGCCAGAGGTTTATTAAAGTTAGGACATGCATTCATGTTCAGAAAATGTTTACAGATGTACTTATAGATTATTTACTAATGTGTTCTCATATTAGTAATAAGATTTAAACTCATAACAATCTTATAAGTTATTAGTTAAGTTTTTAGCAATTGGACTAATTCTTAATGACAAATCTTCTATATTTTAAACAGAAAACAAAACACAATTGGCTGTTGGAGGTTTATTAAAGTTAGGACTTACATTCATACTCAAAAAACGTTTACATATGTACTTATAGATTATCTATCAATGTGTTCTCATATCGCCAGTAAGATTCAAACTCACAACAATCTTATAAGTTACTCCCTCCGTTCCTTATTATAAGAGACATTTGATGCTTATGGCATATTCCCAAATATAAGAGACACTTAAAAGTTGTCTCTAGTTTTTTGTATTAATTTCCTATTTTACCCCTATTTACTTTGTCTTCTACCCATACTCTCTCTCCCTCCCACTTCTTTTTCTTTTAATAATTTAATTGTTCTCTCTCATACTCTCTCTCCTTATTAATAGGGGTATTGTTGGAAAAAACATTATACTTTTTACATATTAATTGTCCTCAACTAATTTTAACTGTTTTTTTGATCAACGTAATTTAGTTATTTGTCTCTTATAATAAGGAACGGAGGGAGTATTAGTTAAGGTTTTATTAATTGGACTAATTCTGAATGACAAATCTTCTATATTTTAAACAGAAAGGAAAACACAAAAGGACCAAAAACCCAAATAATGCCATCACAGACTCTTACCCTTTTTCTTTGGTGTAAAAACTCTTAATTTTAAGTGGAAGTTAGAGAGTAATATTTTTCACTTTTTTTCCCCCTAAAACATAGGTACCCTTCTATTGGAGGTAATTATATTCAAGATATTGTAGGGTACTAAATATAAACATTTCTCCTAACGGGAACTCAAATTTTAATTCGTTATGTGGTGGAAGACTAATTTTTTTTACTAGACTCAACTTTATTAGTAGGTAGAAAGCCATTTTAGTTAGATTGAAAGAAACAAGAATCCTAACCCGCAAGAAACACACCCCTAGTTGGACAAGCTCTTCTCCGACCTATATGTCGGAGAGAGAAGGGTCAAAAACTCAAGCACGAAAGCACAGAAACACACGCACAAAGAAATTGAAACGCACAAAGAAATTGAAACTCCTATAAGCAAAAACTAAAGTAAGCGAACAATTTTATTCTCATATTAGTTATCATACCTTAATATACAGGGATAATATAAATTTTAATCCTTCAAGTTTATTCTTATTTTAGTTTTGATCTATCAACTTTTAAACTATAGATTTTGGTTCTTCAAGTTTCTTTTCATTTAAAATATTAGTTTTTATAATTTAATAAAAACTTGGATAGAAACCAAAACTTATGATTTGAAACTTGAGAGATCAAAATCAAAATGAGAACAAATTTAAGGAACTAAAAATTATATTAACTCTAATATATATATTAAAATGAAACTACTATAATGACGCATGGATATAAGTGATATTTTATGCAAGAAAGGTATATTATTAGATGATGTGGGGATATGGAAAAAGATTCATACTACTTCCATTTTTTAATATAAGAGCCAGATAACTAATTTACGAATATTAAAAAATTAATTAAGTTAGGTATTTGTAATAACTGAGTATTTATTTTTTTTAAAAATATCCTTGTTAATTATATGCATTAAAATGTAAATTCTTTAAAATTTGTGCATTATAGGAATTATTTTGAAAAAATGATTAAATATACAAAAGACAAAAATGAATTGGATTTTATATTTAGGATCAAATTATATAACCAAATTAAATCTTTAATTAGTATAATTTATCTATCCATCTCATCATGTGCCAATGCAAGTAGCTATACATAAATAAATATGTAAATACACATACATACAAACACATATATACTACTTTTCATATTTGATATAAACGCTAGTTAACTAATTTGAATAAATTAAGAAAGTTTGTTAAGTTACTGTGTATTAGCTAGAACTATTATTTGATAAAATTTTTAACATGTGTAATATTATAAGGACTATTTTAAAAAAAATAGATAAATATGATAGACAAAACAGATTCGGATCTTATACTTATGATTAAATTGAAAGTTAAACTAGTATTTATATTAATATATATTTATATACATATATATATATATATATATGTGTGTGTGTGCACATACACACGAGAAGTGATAGTGATTGGTGCATGCTTAATCGTGTTTTCTTGCTTTGTTTTTATCAGCTTAGCTTTTTCCAAAATAAAGCAGCATTTGATTGCCCCTCCAAGCACAAAAGATAGGCCTTGTCTCTCTTTTCTTCTCCTCCATCACTCTCTTGTCTCCCTTTCGTCCTTATCTCTCTCTTCCTTCTCTTTCATCTTTTGATTTATTTATTTCCCCCCCTCATGAACGCGCATGTGCATTATAAAACTGTAATTTTATCAGCTTCACCAGTAATCATTGCTTTTGTATGTTAGGGTCCAATTCAACATGAAATATTAGGGAAGAGATTAGATTCCTAAGTAAAAAATATATGCTCATATAATCCTGAAAATCCTTCTTATATAGAGGGAAGTTCTCAAATTTGATCTTTTGAAGTATGTAAATGGGCATCCAAAACTCTCAAGCGCGCCGATTAGAAACTGATTCATTGGTTTATTGATCTGCCTTTTGGATTGAGTTTTCATACCACATGCTTGCTCTGGATACACGCACGCATATATATTATATTATGTTGAATAATGACTGCTTTCTTTCATCATGTGTAGTTGTGCAAGTGCAGAGAAAACTGCAATTAGTGGCTCAAATTGGACCCTCCACTAACACTGTGAATGTGATTGTTACCTTGTTGGGTGGACCCTCGTGTGGTTTCTGATGCATCATTTCTCTCAAAAAGCCTATAACCCTATGCCCCTCAACTCCATCTTCTTCATCATCCTCTTCGCCTCTTAGCCTTTCGTCTGTTTGCTTTATTGCCAGCGCGCGTGCAGATCCCACACTCGCACAATCCTCCAAGTTTCCCAAGGTACATTTTTTTTTTTTTATCCTTTCCTTTTGACAAATCACAACATAAACAGGAAAAAAATAGATTCGTTGTTTCCTTTCACTAGTTTTTCTTATTAAAATGGTCAAGATTTGTACAGTAAAATGCGTGTGCTGTGTGGCAAATAATTCAGGTGTATTTAACTTTTTAAATAGATAACCTGGAATATGTAAAGCAGAGAGAGAGAGAGAGAGAGAGAGAGAGAAGTGTGTGTATATATATACTTATTTCCTACTCCTGTGATGTGGGTCTCACAAAGACAAGTTTTATCTCTTCATCTCTTTTTCTCTGCTTGCTTTATCTGAATAAAATGATTCCGGGATATTTTTATTTTAAGATTCACAATTTACTATGTAAACTATAAATTAGTACTGAAATCGCGGAATTTTGAGCTAGAGATGAATATAATTGGGGTTTTACCTTTTTCCAGTTATCAAGCATATTTGCTTGCTAATGCAGTAAGGGGAAAATAGAGTCATTTTGGATCTGTTGGTTGTGATTTATAATTACAGGGAAGGTGGACTGATATTGATTAAGACTTTAGGGTCAAGACACATGCAAGAGGTTGATATGCGCCAATATTTATTCTCTGTGTCTACTGTAATCATTCAAGATACGAAATTGAACAAGTATGGTTCTATAAGATTTCTATGTGGCATTTTAGCAAATATCTTGAACTTGTAAGGCTGATTCTCATTCTCATAATTCCATGTTACTTCGTGATGTTTGTCTGCATTTTGTCTCCAACACCACGGAAATATATAGGAACAAGATTTACTTGACTTTACATCATGTTGATCATTTCAGTGGACAGCTGTTTAATTATATGGATTAACCTTCTAATTATTGAGCTAGCCAAGAATGAGACAGTAGCAAACCTTGGATTTTTACTGAAGTTATGAGACATGATGAGATTTTCTCTTTAGTCTTCTCAGTTTATCTACCGTCCCAATCTCATCATAGATAATGTCACGTCAAATTCGTTGCAGAAAAAGAAGAAAAGGGACTCCAATTGCTTTCTGTTCAAGTTCCCGTCTCTAATAAATTGCCACTCTCTATCACCATACCAACTTCACTGTGAAACTAAACTTAAGTGACTTCACCACAGTGAACAAAAATCCTTCAATACATAAAAAAAATTAACCTCTCAGATCCCAAAATGAAAAAGAAAAGTAAGTCCTTTTAATAAGATGAGCTGGATGAGTCATGCATTACTTGAATAATCTGTTATTTGGAAACTTTTATGGATGGGCTTAGTCTATTATGCATATGCCATTTATGGACTTCATTATAAATTAGTAAAATTCAATAATAAAAGGATTCACTTACAAATGAATAACGTGAGCTTGAAGCCTTGTTAGTTCTCCATTAATGGATAGCATTTTTAGTTTTGGCATTTTAAACAAAGTCCTAAAACAAAAGAAAAGTAGATAAGAGATAAGACAAAGCAAACATTCCAAACTGTACATACAGAGAAAAAAGAGAACATGGACAAAAGTTGGAAACAAGATGAGGGATTAAAGAAACAGCAAACTATGGCAGATTTTCCTTTTCAAAGATTGTAACTACCTCAACAAGAACCAATTATATAAGAAGAAATATATATATATATATATATATGTATGTGTGTACAGTATCACAGTGCGCCACTGGAAATTGGTGCTCCTCTCTTGATGTTATCCATGTTGGTAGTTTCATAGACAGGTAGACCACTTGAACAGTAACCCAAGTCATAGTTCTGCAACTCAAACAGATCGGAGCTTGAATCACTCTCTGCACCATCATCATCATCCACCTCGATATTGAACTTTCTGAACTCCTTCTCAGACAACTCATTCCCCCAGTCCCTATGTTTTTCCAAAACCCCATTGCCATATTTGAAATTCTCGTTCTTCTTCTTATGATCATCCCACAACTCATTATGTAAAGTAAATGACTTTAGATGCTCAATATTATCATACTTTGAGAGGGTTCTGAATTCCTTACAACTCTTTGTAGGGGTATGTATATGGGGAGGTGTTCTAAACCCAACCGAACTGAAGGATGAATATAAGGACTTCGAATCTGAAGTAGTAGTAGTGCTGCTTGAGCTTCTGAAATGGCTAATGCTGCTTCTCCTTCTCCTCCTCCCTCCCGGGCTCTGATCGTCCTGATCATCCTTCATAGACTGTGTGCTGGATTTTGATTTCTTCTTCTTAGATGCAGACTGGCTGAAGAGAGAGTTCAAGAAGCTGGCAAGCCTTCCTCCTGGGGAACTAGGTTGCTTGTGTTTCTTCTCTTTCATGATCTGCTTCTCCACTGCCACTCCATGAAACTGCTGGGGAAACAAGTTTCTCATGGGCATGTCTAAGCTGATTCTGCCTTTGTGTCCATTCCTTTGATCTTCTCTCGCGATCTTCAGGCTGGAGTCACTGTTATTATAGCCAACAGCTTCATTGTACCCTGAGAAATACCTTGCCGCCTCAAACACATCAAGCTCACCAGAATCATTTCTGCGGTGGAAGGACTTCACCTTGTGATTCTTTTCTGAGTCCATAAGCCCTGCCATGGACATGGAGATCAAAGTCTCAGAAGCAGTCTTCAGTATGTAGGAGCTTTGAAAGTAAGACTATGGGTGAAAGCAGGAGGGATAGCAATATCTAACCAGAGGGGGCTTTTAAGGATGCAAAGTTATGAAAGGGTATTGAAATGATTGAGAATAGTGGGGAAGATCAGTTAAGGATATATAATTAATAACTTTGGCCATAATTTTATATGATGATGAAGGACTGCTCATTAATGGAGGTTTGTGGATGAGACCCCACATGACGTGAAATTGTGTTTTAGAAATTTAGAGAAGGGAGTGGAGTAAATAAGAAAGAATACCTTTTATATCCTTCTAATGTAGTGAATACCAGACGTTTTTGTTGGGGATTGTGGGGAGCAAACAGCTGTGTTTCCTTGGATTCTATATGCTTCCACCAATTACAAATGGAATTGTGCTTTAAGTGGGTGTTGGCCATGGTCATGTACTACCATCTGACCTTTAGAGAAAAAAATAATTCATGTTTTAAGTTATGAATTAACTATCAAAATTAATACAGAAGAATTGTTTCCTTCTCTAACCATATGAAGAAAAGTTTCTCCAAAACTCCAAAGCTTAAATTAGTAACTGCACGGTACCTAAAGGCCGTTTAGGCCAGTTGAAGGAAGTCTGGGGATCTTCTCTATTTTAAGCGGGAAAACGACAAGTATTTCAAATAAATTTTGATTCTTTAATTTACTTAGACTGTTAAGAGATTACTTTTTTATCTTTAATTTTAAAAAAAATTAAATCATTTGTTTGTCTGAATAATAATGATTTATTTAAAATAAATTATTTTTCTGCTCTGAATGAAATTCCTGTAGACTAAAGGTTTAAAGTTTAGTTGGACTAATTGCAGCACACTTAGCCTCAGAAAGGGCACACATAGCTTTAGAATTCGAATTACCCATCGAATTCTTAAATTCTTTGGAAGACTAAAAAAGAGAATTCTTTGTTTTACTAAAGATGAAAGAGTGAGATCCCACCAAAATTTGTAGGGCTTAGAAGTCACTCTTGAAAAAATTGAAGTATATTGTTTGACAAGTAAGTTCTTTTTGACTAGGATAGATTTACTATGGCCCATTAATATCTCACTGCCTCCTCTTTAGGTAGTTTCTGTAATTAAGACTCTTTCATCATACTAGCCCTCTTAGTGGGTAATATCTCAATTTCCAACCACTTGCAAGTTTAAATAGGGAATCCACAATAAGAACTCAGATATCCACTATTCAGATTATAGCACATAAGAAAAATGTCTTGGTTTGGCTACCTTCAAATTTTTTCTCTAAATAATTTTTCAGAAGTATCATCATATCATACAGAAGTGATGATTCCTATCATGAAGACCCACCAAAGGAGAAAAGGAATTATGGTGGAGTGAGCCCTTTCCTCTGCAAAGAGCTTAAAGAAGAACTACTACACTTGCAAACTTAGTATTCATAACTTTAATTAATTATCTTTTTTAGGTATTGGTGTTAGTCAGATGTATATATCACTTGGCCCCCTTAAACATAATATGACAATACCAGCTCGAAGTGTCGATGCAGTGAACCTTAACATAAGGTGTGCTGGCATGAATACACGTGTCCTGCTTATGAACCAAAAGAGACCCTGCTTATGATGTCCCTTTAGGTCACATATCACCTTCCTAGAAGGATTTTATTCTATTGATAGGGTCAAGTTAATTAGTTCATGTAAAAGATTTTCGACATGCCTAAGAACTAGAGGAACACCCTATTGTAATCATGCACCAGTTGGATGGCTTTCAGGATCAAACTGTAGCAATGGGACTAGTTTTGAACAGGAATTTTGATAGTGATATGTATCTTATTAGTAGGAATTAAAATATCTGCCTTTAGATGTGCAATATGATGTAGTATGACCTTTCATTGAGAATTTCACTCATTTGCTGAGATCTAGTCATCTTATACTAAAGATCTTTGGTTCTACTTGGGCCCTGTTTGGTAGCACCAAGAGAAAAAAGCATGTAGAAACCAGCATATGCAATATCTGTTATAGGATTTATGGCCTTATTATTATTACTCAATAATAACTCTAATTATGATTCTTTATTAATAAACAGCCACCAATTTGTAATCAGCCATGTCCAAGCATTGGAAACCCTAAGTATTTATAGTCTCTTTGATGAAACTAAGATTAAATAAATAAGATTCATTAACTATGAATATAATATTAGATAATATAAGTCTGATATTTTATTATCACGTAATGTCATATGAACCTGTGATCTGCAATCTACTATAGCACCACTAGTACATGAATAAAGTATTGTGTGAGCTTTATTTCTTTATTTAACTCTTTTTTTTTTGTCATTTAATTGAGATATAGGCAACATCATATACTGAACCTTATGTAAAAACTCCTTTTCATGTCACATATCAATCAACTAGCTGACTCAACCTTCAAAAATCCATTTGTCACATACAGTGAGTTTTGAGTGCAAATTTTGATAGTGATCTATTGATAGGTATTCTTCCAGACCAACATATATACCTCTAAATATTCATCAATGTCATATATAACTTTTCCAGTGAAAACTTGACTCAATTAATTTGTTTGTAACTTGAGTTAAAGGTCCTTGTATCAGACTAATGATTTCTTATTAGTAAACTTGGTGGGTCTGTATTACTCAGAATTTTAAAAAGAGAGCTCTATTTATTGATTGCTACAAATTTTATAATTTATAGTGATGCTTTTTAATTACAACTTTGCATGCCTTGGAATTAAAACAGCCTCTTATTAACTAAAATCATGTCGGAAGCTGTCAACTTGTTGCCTCATTTCACAAAATCAAAACTACATTGACAAATCAAGCTTTCAATGTGAATTTAATTTGATGATAATCTCTTATGAGTAGTCATTGATCAGCTACCAACAGTGATGGATCAGCCTTGAAGTTAGCTCTAGGCATTTAGGGAAGATGAACATGACAATTCCATTAAGATCACCTGGTCAGTTTCTTCTCCTTCATCATCATGGGAATCTAATTGCATAGATACCACAACTAGTTTAACTACAAAAAACACTGTTCCTAGTTGACTATATCTGCAGCAAGATTTGGGGAAAATCATGATGTTCTGATAATTTAAAGCCACTACAATTATACATTTGAAAAGAAAGTGATACCAAATCTTATGACTATATATGGGGTTTTCTTCCACTCTAAATACTTCATAACTTTACAATTCGCGTAACTAGACAGAGGTAGACTGGTGGGTGTCATTGAACCAGGGAAATCTTATCTCTTTTTAGCTATAAAGATTGCACATTTGATCTGAATTCTTTCAAGGTCGTCTTCATCTATCTATACTCGTTCTTTTTTCCTTTTTTGTTTTTTGGGGCTTATTACTTTTGTAATGCTCATTTTTGTGAATATAAAAGATCAAGATAAGATCCTATGCTCGGTGTTGGTTACCCACCACTAGTTTTGAAGCAAAGAGAAAACACATTCAAATTTGGTAACCACTAACTATTTTCAGATCTCAGGCTAAGGCCTATCACAGATTAATGGTTCTGATTCTTGAACACACTCATTAGACTAGACCCTGACATATCAGAAGGTGTTCTTATGGGCTCCACTGTTTCAGTCTCTTGCCTTCATTTTGTCACACTAAAAGAACAAAATAGTATTTCATAAATAAAGTCTCTTATCATGATCAGAATCATGTTGGATGCTTGTTGTCGACTTGCCTGCATTGTGAACTATGTGAGGTTATTTTCATTGTTTTTCAAGTCACCATTCATCAGAAATTTTCTGGGTAAAGGTTATTATAGTACCGAGATATGGTTACTCCATTATTGGTAAAGCTTCAAGCTTGGCCACATATTACAGAAATGAAACATCAGTTCAACTAACCTAATTTTATATCTTATTCTTCTTATCTGGTTTTCTGAAGGGGCCTATAAAGAGATTCTTGGTAGATTTTGACGTTCCAATGTATTTAGTTAATACGCAAAACATGAGCCTTATTAAGAGTATACATTATTTACATATATGTTTAATCTGTTTTGGACGTTCTATGTTCAATGGAATGATTATTTATGTATTGCATTTGAAATGATGAAGAAATAAAAGATACATGGGTCTCTACATAAACAACAACAAACAAAAAAGTCTTATCCCACTAAGTAAGGTCGACCATATAGATCTTATGATGTCATTGTAATTTATCAACAACCAAGTTTTTGGATAAATGGTTAATTAAAAAATCCAACTCAGTAACTTTTATTAAATGTTCTCTTTGGCTTTCCTCTCTCTCTCTCTTTTTCTCTCCAAAAAAGTTCATACTGCTCAATCAACCCTCTCACTAGTGCATTTAATGAATTCTCTGAATGTGTCTAAACCACTCTTGAACAGCTTTCTATTTACAATTAGGTGTTTTTTTATGTCATATCATAATAAAATATATGATAGTATGACCATTAAAAATCTAATTAAATTAATGCATTGCCTTTCTAAATCATTACTGGAGAAAGCTCTGGGATTCAAATAAAATTAAGAGATAAATTGATTTTACATGAGAAGTTTGAGGAGCCTACAACTACAAGGAAAGGAATGTGAAACATGAACTCAGTTTGACAATGGCTACAAGTATTTGAAGACAGATGAATCAATCTGTGCCCTACTTGTGGTGCGCCACTTGTCGTGTTTGCATCTAGTCATCTTAACTAATATCTCATATGGTGACTTCGTCCTTTCAATCTTTCCATACATAAAAGTAAATATACAAATAAAAACATAATATTCCTCCGGTCCTTAATGTAAGACCCATTTAACTAATTTGATTAGATTAAGGAAGTTAGGTAAGTTAGTTAATTATAAGAAAATTGACACATTTTTCCTAAAACACCATAATCATCTTTCTTAATGCCCCATCTCCCTCTTTTACTTAATTATGGTTGAGAGAGTATTCATAGGGGTAATTTAGAGAAAATTGATAAATATGAGAAATGGGTCTTATATTTAGGACCAAAATCAACTCAAGAATTGGGTCCTACATTAAGGACTGGAAGAGTATATTCAAAGAAAAATTTTAAAAAATCAACATGAATTTTATTTGGGTTAATATAATCTTTGATCTTTTAAGTTTTCTCTCATTTTGGTTTTAGTTCTTCAAATTTTAAACACAAGTTTTAAATCATATCTTTTAGTCAAATACACATATGGATAGACAAATGTATATCTATCTAGAAGTCTCATATATTTATGTAGATAATTTATAGATAAATGATATTTTTATCCTGAAAGTATTCACAAAGGAGTTATGAGTATTTGAAAGTTTTTTGAGCTCAATGTCTTCTTGAAAATGTTAAAAGATGAATAATATTAGTTGTTTTTTGTGTTACAAAACTAATGTTAACAGTTAAAAAATTAATATTAATCATTAATATTTCTAACAAAAACGACAACATTGTTTCACCTTTAATACTATTGGGATAGTAATAAGTTAAAATAAGTTTTTGGATGCCCATGATTTCTTCCTAGGACAAAATTGACTCTTAACCCTAATTTTAAATAATACAATATGCATTAGATTTAACAAAAGAAAAAATGATAAAAAAATACTTAATGAATTTCAAAATGATAAATGGGTGATTTTAGCACATCAAAATCTTTATAAAAATAATCAAATATCTTTATAAGAATAGTCAGCATTACTTATTTATCATTTTGAAACTCAAGAGGTTTTTTTTTTTTTGTCATTAGTTTAACTTTCGTTTATTAACCAATATAAGTGTGCAGTCTAACCTGAATTGATTCAAATTAATTGCCCGTATGACCTATAATATATATATATATATATATATATATATATATATTCATGTTGATGTTTATCATGAACAGAGAAATGACTTGATAATTTTGGCAGATTGATGCATGTTTTCGAGTTGGTTTGTTGCTTTCTTTTAATAAGCACCGTGCGTTGTTAAAGTGATGATTCATGGTCATGGTTGCTCCAAGAGTCGCATCTTATTGTTCGTGTTGAAACTTTTCCCCCAAAACGACATGAAGTCATCATTGAGAGGATGCGTTTGATGAGGTGTGGGGCTTTTGATGCCTTGGTGGATTTTATGTGTAGGCCTTAGGAGTTATCAAGGCTATGTTTGAACCAACAGCCTCATTAATGCATACAGCTTTCCTAGGCCCATCAAGGGCTATAACTTTCGTTTCCACGGGATGAAAATCCATTCCAATCCTGTACTGAGAGTTGTCCATATTTAGTATCTAAATATATTTTTTAAAAATAATTATCCATTTTTTAAAAATATTTTTTAAAAATTTTCCAAAAAAAAAAGGATACATTATTTTAAAAAGAGGGGGAAAATAATTGAAATAATATAAGGGACATATTTATCCATCTTTAAGCTCTCTTCTGTTCTGCTGAACCAAACAGGAATCCTTACCAACGGAGAACATTGACTCAATGAACTTAAGCAGTGATTCTGTCAAAAGACCTATACATGTGAAAAAAAAATTAATTCTTTTGATTTTGGAGAAAAATCCTTGTTAAATTTAGTTTTACTTTTTTTTTAATAAAAGACAGTTTCATTAAAAATAAAAGGTTATACCAAAGAGGCCGGCCCATTACAAATCCACTTGAGCAAAGTCCAAATAGATGTAGACCAGAGGCCGGCCCCACAGAAAGAGAAAGATGGCAATTGAAAACAAAAAAGGAACTTGAGATCTAGTTAATAAAGAGTCAGCTCATATCTATAAGGTCGTGAGTTCGAATCCGACTATCGATGTGAGGAACTTGTTGGTGGGCGATTTGTAAGTACCTCTGTAAGTACTGTCTGAGCTTGGAGACATGCCTTGGCCCTATGAGCTCCTGGAACCTAACTCACATAAGCTTTTTGTAACCAAAAAAAAAAAAAAGCAAACACCAACCAACAGGGTTTAGGTTTAGTGGAAGGGGCTAGTCTCTCACAACGTGGTGAATTAAGGTTTGAATCCCTGCTGGGAGAAGCACTCACATTTTATGCCTAACAATACCTTAAATAGGATTATTTCTAATAGGAAGATACCTAAATTTTTTTTTTTAGAGAAAAAAACGAACACCAACAAGCCCGACTTCAACAACCTTGCTCTTGACGAATGAAACGGAAGCACCTTCCCATGCAAGGGCTTCCATGGGAGTAACGAAGGCGAAGGAAGTCCTTGCCAAAGGAAAGTCTTTCTCATCGATGATGGAGGACTCTCCTCCTCTGCAATTGTGCTCCCTCTCTCCCTCCCTTTCTTCCCCCCGGGTTATCATCACCGTTGGAATATCCATCGCCGTCAAAACCGAGAAGTTGAGGGAAGCCAACTCAAGCCTCTTGGTGCTGACTTGGACAATTATATTAATTCTTCTTGACACATAGGATGGGTTAGAAGATGACAAGAATAATAATATAAAGTAATGAAAAGATGAGCAGGTCAAGGTGAAGCAGTAAGTCGTGCTAAGTCATAATTGAAAAATTGAGTTAAAAATTGAAAGATAAAAAAAGTAATTTTCTCTTTTTAACTTATAAATAGGACATTATTTTTTTATGTGTCTATTTATAAGTTACTTTCAATATATTTTATAAAATTAAGAAAAACTTTGTTTTATCTTCTTGTAAATGGAGTTAAAACTATAGCAATCAGCGGATTCACTGGACAAGAGTATTGGATACCCTCCATGATCAATTTTGAAGGCGAAATATTATAAAAAAGTCGAAAATTATGATTTTCTAAAAAAGTATCAAAATATCCATATGCGTACTGAATTAGCAGTGAACTCAAAATCAAAATAGCTTTTTGACCCAAATGTTATAAACAATAAAGAATTACTACCTCCGGTTCTAATTGTAAAATTTAGTTTAGAGTACAAATTGTACTATAAACTAGATTTTATAATTAAGAAGGGAGGTGGTATTAAAATATTTCAGCCTGAGAATTATTGACCAAAATGTTATAGGTAAAACAGGTTTAAGCTTAACACAAAACTCATTCTTTATCATTTCTGCATCATACTTTATTTATTATTATTATTTTTTTATAAAGTAGATAACAGGGTAGTCCTGCTACCTGGTTCATAGTTCCTTCTCACAAACACCCCCAGCAGGCCCAATGCTCTCTCCCCTCTTCCCTTCTGTCATAATATTGGTGGATATAAAAACACACACACACACACAAATTCACAAAATATTACAATTAAATATTTTAAATATTTTATAAATTTATAATATATTAATTTATTTAGTATATTAATTGTATGGGCTAGCAATGACATTATCTGCACATGAATGCAACGTAAAAATTCAAAAAATTGACAATGCCATGTACCTCATTAGAATTATAATTATATATTGCACATACCACATTGTTCATCCACATTCCATGACCAAGCCCCTGGAGTTCTGCCTATGTTGTATGATGATTAAAAATGTCCAATAATACCCCTGCGTCAAACATGATGGAAAATAATTGGTCAATATTAAGGGCTACTATTTTTTTTTTTTTGGCATTTCATGATCTTAACCCTCTTTCTACTTACTCTTCCCTCTCCTCTACTGGACACCTTAGAGCATAAGGTATGCAATATATCCTTACCAGCAAGCCTTTTCTTTCGATTATAGGTAGTCGTCCATGGAGATCTTATCACTGGCTTTATCACCCCCTTTGACTTCCCTTTTGGTAGGTGCATTTAGCGTTTTGTCCTTTTTCCTCTTCTCTTTTCTTCTTCACTGTTTTTTTTTTTCCTATTTCTGATCCTTCTTCCTTTGTCTCTTCTTTTGATCTTTCTTCATTTTTATCCTTTTCTTCCTATTCTTCTTCTTTGTTCTTTTCTTCTTGATCAGATTTTTCTACTTTCTCACCTTCATCTTTGTCTGGTCTTGGTTCAATTCTTCTTCCATATCTATTCCATATTTCTCCATGACTACCCCATCTTCCTCCTCCTCTTCAGTTGATTCTTCTTCATTTTCTTCCTTGTATATGAAATCTTCGTCACCCATGTTCAACGTATCTTTTTTAGTGTTTACCCTATCTTCCTCCACTTGTTCTCCCTTGGCAACTCTTCTTCTCTAGCTTCATCCTTTCCATCACGGTGTCCTTGTTCCAATGCTCAAGAGCATTTGTTATTGATGGCACAACTTCTTCCAATGGAAAATCTTGCAAGAAGTAAAGCTGCAAAAACAATTTACAGGTTATACCATTCAAGATCAACAACTGTTATAATAAAAATGACACAATAAATTATAATAAAGAAAACAAACACTTCTTAATACCAATAACAAATAGATGCAGCCTCCAACATTTTCCCCCTCCCATATATTTCATTTCTTCATGTCATCCTTATACTTTTATGCTTTCGCAGCAAACTCGTCTAGAACAAATGTTGCCTAATCAAAATTTTTTCACATATTTTTAGCGCAAGCCATTACCTTTAACAATCTCTCATTTACATTCGAACTTGCACTGGGACAAAGCAAAATTCCTAATGTGTACAATACAAAATAGAACTTAAGCCTATCATCTTCTTCTTTAGATTTGAAACAAGATTTAAACACGTTTTTCAAAATGATAGAGGATGGCAGTCTTACTGTAAGAGCTTCCAAATGCTTGGCAATTGTTCTTACCTTATTCCAGGTAACAACTAACAACACGTATATTTACTTGCGGTTCCAAAACTTTGAAAATCACAAAATGACAAACAAAGAGGTTTAAATCAGAACCTGAATGAGAAGACGAAACTCTAATCGTCGAAAACAAGAGAACACCAATCAATAATGCCCAGAGTCAAAGGATACGGACAAGAATTGAGAACTTGATAATGGCAATAGAATAGAACGGTGCCGACAAAACTGAGAATGAAGCATGCCGATTGATAACGCCGAGAGAACTTCCGATTTCATGTTTCTTCCCCATATAAAAGGTGTTGAGACTAATGTGCCTGGTATATATGAGCAGGCAAAAACCAAAACTGATAAAGACGCTGATAACAAGAAATCTCTGAAACTTCCAGGGCCTGTTAGGCAATGTAAGAAAAATTTCAGAATGGATCGAAAACATACCGGGTCGGATCTCGGGTCGGTCGGTCGGATCTTCTTAGCTCACGCTTAAGCTAGACTATAAAAGTCTGAGCTTTTAAGTGCACAGCAGAGCACCTCTTTTGCAAGAAAGAAAATAAGAGAGAGAGAGAGAGATAGTAGGAAAGCTCTACTACTGGAGTGATTTGAACTGATGGGGGGAAGCCTCTGTTTATAGCTTTTGCCAGGGATATTTTGGGTAGCATAAAAAATCCACTGAGCCCATCAGATAAAATCTGAGATAAGATATAATATATTCTTATCTCATAATATCATGATATTTGAATTTAAATCCAGAATCAATCACAATTAATTCTAAATATATATACTTAATATATATTTAATCTACACAATATAAATTAATTAATTTAATATAAATTAATTAGATTTATATCGTAACCGATTGGATATGATTCAGGGTGTTTGACCAAGTCAAACATATCACAATATCGCTTGGATATTTGACTGATATATTCTCTCTATACCCGGTCAAATAATCCGGCCCATCAAGGGCGGATCCAAGCCCAAAAATCTAACATCTCCCACTCGCACTTGATGGGCTGCCCATCGTGCGATAGCTAAATCTTTCATTGCTTCATACTAGGTGTCTGCCGTGACCGCGTGGGCATGACGTCATCGATTCGGGCGCCTGTGCACTAGGAATCCTTTATTCAGGACCAGCACACAAGAACACCCTTGGTGTACCTGCAAATTATATGCTTGTTGCCTCGAATGCCCTAGTTTTATCCATACACTTTACTTGTGGCATATCTAATCCCTCTCGAGTTATTTTGTTTACTCAGATTGCCTTCTCATACGTATGGTATCCACACTTGCTTAGTTGTTCTGTTCAACCTGCAAGGGACATGTCACAGACACCAACGTAGATGTGTATTTCAGGATAAATCTTCCTTCTGACTATTCATCATTTAGATTTGGCATAGTCGCTTTCTCAGTCTTGACCCGTTAGATCGCATCATTCTTGACCATGGGGTTTAGGCTAGAGTAGCTGCCACTAAACCAAAACCTTGTGATGTTGTCTAAGTCTTAAGGGCATTATGAAAGGTTTATTTCCTTTCTGGGACTCACACCGTAATGGATCAGGGATCTTCCATCACGTCCCTTGTTGCGGATTTGAGTGAGCTCATGCAGTATGAATTGCATGTTACGGTGCTCAATCCACCAAGTGGAGTATGTCGCTTTTGGTTTTAATAGCACCATACAGACTTAAGTTCCAAATGCACTCCAACATTTGAACCAGGAGCTCTTTCATCACAACTATATATGACGTCTCACTTGTAAAGAATTCCTTGTCTGGCTACAGGTCTCATGGATGACACATTATCCATGATTCGGCCCAAACTTTTATGGGTCTCATCTCAGTTTAGCTGAGGTGACATTTGTGCAGTGATTCTTCTCTACCATCTCATGGTGATCATCTGCTGTCAAACCTTCTATATCCCATGAGAACATAGCAAGGCGGTTGCTCGTGTGAGTGAGCCAACCTTGTGACCTGTACGACATAATTGTATTGCATACCTTGTGCCTATGCATGTATAAATACACAAATATACAAGAAAAATTTCTTTGAACTGGATAAAATGCATTGAATTACTAAGTAAGAGGAAAAGGTTCAGTACAACATGCCTTGTGCCTGCATATTTGAACAAAAAGGATCAAAAAAAAAAAAGGAGTTCAATACATCATGCTCTACGCATGCCCAAGGCCTTTACATGCTTAACGAAAGGATCTCTAGCTATAGGCTTGGTTAGGGGATCTGCCAACATCTTATGAGTGGACAAGTATTGAACTGTCACTTGTTTCTTAGCGATCATATCCCTTACAAAGTGATACTTTATGTCTATATGCTTAGTACGATTGTGGTACTTAGGGTCCTTTGCATAGGCTTTGCTGCTTGACTATCGCAGTGAATCAGAGTTGGTCCCTCACTCCCACCATGGATTCCCAATCGTACTAAGAATCTTTTGAGCCACACAGCTTCTTGGACAGCTGCAGAACAAGCTACATATTCTGCTTCCATGGATGAAAGAGACACACACGTTTGTTTCTTGCTGCTCCAGGATATTGCTCCGTTATTCAGTAGGAAAGCATAGCCTGACGTCGAGTGTCGCTCGTCCAGGTCTCCTGCCCAATCAGCATCGGAATAACCCTTCGCACGAAGGCCATTTCCTTGATAGCATAGCTCATAGTCCATGGTTCCTTTTAGATATCTCATAATCCTCTTTACAGCTTCCCAGTGTTTGACTCCTGGATTGGATTGGAATCGACTCACAAGTCCAATTGCGAAGCATATGTCTAGCCTGGTACACAACATGGCGTACATTAGGCTGTCAACGGCACTTGAGTATGGGACTCTCTTCATGCGTTCTATATCGCATTGTTTTGTAGGGTGCATTTCCTCACTTAGGTTATGTCCCTTAACCACAGGGGTATACATAGGCTTGCAGTCTCTCATATTGAAACGCTCAAGAATCTTTGCTATGTATGCCTTTTGTGACAATGATAGCAATTTTCTAGAACGATCTCTTCTTATCTTAACACCTAAGATATATTCTGCTTCGCCCATGTCTTTCATCTCGAAGTTCAAGGATAACCACTCTTTGATCATCTTTATTAGTTTCAGATTGGTACCAGCCAGTAGTATGTCATCGACATAGAGGGATAGAATGACAAAGTTGTCTCCAAACCGCTTGATATAAACACAGTGATCTTCCTCGATCATTTCAAAGTCATAGGAGCTTATGGCTTTGTGAACCTTAAGTACCACTGTCTAGATGATTGCTTGAGTCCATAAATGGATCTCAAGAGTTTACAAACCTTTTGTTCGTTCCCTTTCTGTATGAAGCCCTCAGGCTGTTCCATATAGATTTCCTCATCTAGTTCTCCATTCAAGAAAGCGGTTTTTACATCCATCTGATGTAACTCTAAGTCTAAACTTGCTACTAAAGCCAGTATCAGTCGTATCGAGTTGAAACGTACAACGGGTGAGAAGGTGTCTGCGTAATCCACTCCTTCCCGTTGTGTATACCCTTTGGCAACTAACCTTGCTTTGGGTTTATCAATTGATCCATCAGCCTTACGTTTGTACTTGAGAACCCACTTGCTCCCAATTGCCTTTCGGCCAGGTGGTAGATCAACTAATTCCCATACTTGGTTGGATTCCATGGAATCCATTTCCTCTTGTAAGGCCTTCTGCCATTTTTCCTTAGCAGGTCCTGTTAGTGCTTCTTTAACACTTACAGGGTCTTCTTCATCGTGTTCTGCACTAACGATGAAGGTTGCTCCTTCAATTGAGAAGCGTCTCTTAGGAGTTTTATCTCTATTACTTCTCCTAAGTGGGGTTGTTGTAGGACTTACTTCCTGTGACTGGGTTAAACCTTGTTGTGAAAATGGCTCAACCCTCCCACTCGGATCAGTAGACTGAGGAACACTTTGTTGTACCTCATTGCCATCATCCTCATAAAGACGACTTGTTCGATCAATACTCCCTTTGCTAGGATATTCGGTTTTTATGAATGTTGCGTCCCTTGACTCTATCTCAGTCACTGAGCCGTCATCATTTTCACCAATGAAGACATAGCCCTTAGAGTTCTCAGAGTATCTTATGAAGATACACTTTTTGCCCCTTGGTTCTAGCTTGTCATATTTATGGGAAGAATCACGAATATAGGCCGCTGACCCCCATGGTCTTAGGATGCTTAGATCCGGTTTGCGGTTTGTCCATGATTCATAAGGGGTTGTAGTGACTGATTTAGAAGGCACTCGGTTAAGTATGAATGTGGCAGTTAAAAGAGCATCTCCCCAATATGAGGTTGGAAGCTCAGCTTGTGCCATCATTGATCTAACCATATCGAGGAGAGTTCTATTTCTCCTTTCAGCAACTCCGTTCTGTTGAGGAGTGCCAGGGATTGTTAGTTGCCTAACAATGCCCCTTTCTTCACAGAGCTCCTTGAACTGATCAGAGAGGTATTCTCGGCCTCGGTCAGTTCTTAAGGCTTTGATTCTTGAACCTAGCTGATTTTCCACTAGATTGAGATATTTTCTAAAGCACTCTAATGCCTCAGATTTGTGGGAAATCAGGTAAGTATAGCCATATCGAGAAGAATCATCGATGAAGGTAATAAAATACCATGCTCCATGACGTGCCCTAACACTCATTGGTCCGCAAATATCAGAGTGTACCAACTCAAGAGGATAGTTAGCCCTGGTTGCCTTTCCGAAAGGCTTCCTTGTGCTCTTGCCAGCAAGGCAATGTTCACACAGAGACATTTCCTTTTTGGACACGTTTCCTAGCAAACCCTCTTTTGCCAGTTTGGTCATGCGTTCTTGACCAATATGTCCTAATCTAGCGTGCCATATATCGTAATTGACATCGGAAGAAAGCGCATAGCAAGAACTAGAAAAATTATATTGAAATTTTCTAAAACAAAGAAACCATCCGAAACATAACCAGAAACTGAAAAATTGGTCCCATACGAAATGTCTACTGTGAAATCATGAAAAAAGACATTGAAATGAAATCTAACTAAGGAAATAATAGACACAAGATTTCGTCGGATTTCCGGAGCGTAGAGGACATTTTGCAGGACTAGGGTCTTTCCTCCATGCAGGGTCAGCTCACAAGTATCGATCCCTTTGACTTCTACTCTCGCGTTGTTCCCAACATAAAGCCATCTGCTTCTTGCTGGTAAACGACGAAATTCTGTGAAGTTCCCACGATCCTTGCTCACGTGGTCTGTGGCCCCTGAGTCTATAACCCAAACAGGATTAGTTTCAGCAATAAACGCAGTGCTAGAAACATAAGAGAAATGTATTGAATCTGAATCCAATACCTTTTTCTGCTAGGGCAGTCCTTGGCATAATGCCCCTTTTGTTGGCAAGCATAGCATTTGATGGTTGCTATGTTCCGCTTCTTTGCAGGTTTCTTGCCTTTCTTGAAGGAACTCTTTCCTTTCTTCACTTTAGGGCCGCCTTTCTTATTTTGAGAGCCTTTGCTTCTCTTGGACTGGTTTTGGGAGGTTGCCCCTCCCTTTCCTTCAGTTAAATATGCCTTACTGACAGGCTTCACAGTTTCCATCCGATCATCCTCCAGTTGGAGGTGGCGAGCTACATCAGCAAAGGTTTTTATACTCTCATTATGAGTAATGGTGTGCTTCATGGTATCCCAACTTGCTGGGAGAGATCTCATGACAGCTTGAATCTGTTGCTCATCAGATAAAGCGCCTCCGGCTTCCTTAAGCTCCCTTATTAAGTTCTGCATTGCCCTTAGGTGATGCCTTATGGGAGTGTTAGGACCCAACTTGAAATTATCAAGTTTGACGGTGAGTCTCCTAAGCCTCGCAGCAGAGGTACCGTTAAATTCGGATTTCAGTGCTGCCCACATGGCAGAGGCTGAAGGGTGTGTTTCGAATTGCACCAACACATCGTCAGTCATGGCACTTAGCATGGTTATTCTGGCGATAGTGTCCCTTCTTTTCCAGGCCGCGTAGCCGTCCTGGTCCCTTCGCGATGCATTTGCCTCAGGCTCTGGAAGAAAAGTAGTCAACACATCAGTGACTTCTTGTTCTTCGAGGACATACGATATCTTACGACGCCACATGCTGTAATTGTCTCCGTTCAGCTTGTCACCTCCTACGAGGTCAGCTATGATGGACTTGATTCCTCTTTGAGACATCGTGCTATCACATAGACAACAATGCATTTTAGTACGGTATGCAGTATACACACTTTATTCAAGTGGGTCATAGGTCGTCTGGGTAAGAGTCTCACCATTTTCATGATCAGGAGACAACTAGGTTGGCTCCCATCCCATTACTCCTGATTAGTCTCTTACCTTTCTTACCTTTGACTTTCCTTGAACATATCCCCAATTTGGAGTTTTCCTCATGAAACTCCCACTCAAATAAAGCATTTGAAAATAAAAAAACTTTATTTATTGAAGCATGAATGTTTACAAAAAAATGGATAATTCCAAAAATGAAGTCTCAAGAGTAAACATTAAAAGAAATATAAATGTGAACAAAAACTCATTCGTTCATGATATATTTTATCATTGGTTCTCTCAAACTCTCTTTAACACCTTTCCAGCATCTACAGAGACATTGTTTAAAAAATGCTTCACTAAATATGTGTCCCCTCCTCGCCAGTTCCTCTCTGTATTGGATTGCAATATTTGAGAAAAAAAGTGCGTCTTGCTCATTGACAATTTATTTAGCATAATAAGTCAATTTTGAAAAGAGGCACTTTTGATGCTTGTATTCATCAGCATGCTTTTCTGCTATCTGTTCTATTAAATTTATGTCCTTGGGTCTGCAGACTTCTTCCTCTTGTTGGTCAGGAACACATTTCCTTTTACCACTGCTCCCCTCAGGTACATTAGAGTTTACTTGTGATTGAGGCGCTTTTCTTTTATTTGTACTTTCGGCAGCATAATAATTTGAAGATTTCGAATCATCAGAAAGAGGAGAATAAGTTGGATATTTTCCAAAAGAGGAGTTAGAATTTGAGTTTGAGTTGGCCATTTCCTAAACCCAAAAAGAACAAGTTAAGAAAAATAAAAATAAATATTCAAAAACATTTATTTGTTATTTTTCGTACCCAAAAAGTCATAAAAAATCAGCACATAATATATTAATTCATAGCTCATGATTTTAGAAATATTTCAGGTCAAACAGGGCTCAAAAATAGCCCCTCACGCGCCCTCACGTGCCCCAATAAGCAAAAAAAATTTTTTTTTTTTTTAGGGCTAGGTTCGCCCACTCTCGGGACCGGCGCGTGTACGGCCTCTCGCCGTCACCTGACCTATTCCAACTGATTCCTCACGTCTCAAGGAGTCTATATATGTGCTTTTTATGACCAAAGGGTCCCTAGGTGGACCCCACACGCCCACATGGCGCGTCCAAAAAATTTTCAAAAAAACTTTTTTTTTTATTTCAAAAAATTTTTTTAAATAATTTTTTTTTTAAAATTTCGGTCGGGTCGGTCTACCGACCCGACTTCCAGGGGGATCCGGGTCCACGGACCCTAAACGCAGCGTTTCACTTAAAGTGAAACGCTGCGTCCTGGCCAGCCCAAAACGACGCGTTTTGGGCTGGTCAGGTCGTCCCTGACCTCCAGCCGGGTCGCCCCAGATCCGGCTGGAGCTCCGGCGGGTCCGTCGCGACCCTCCATTTTCGAACCGCCGTATCTTCCTCCTCCGAGCTCCGTTTTATGCATTTTAGGTGTCTATGGACTCGTATTTTCGTGCTCTACAACTCTATAGGTTTATTTTCTTTAAAAAACATCAATTTTAAAGACCCAAAAAATGGTTCGAACGGCCGACGTTGGAAGCTTCAGAAAGTAGACTTCGATCACGTTTTTAAGCCTTACGGAATAACAGGTAATGTTTTCGAACTTCACTTATATAAATGGAGTGTTTATGTGAATTTAAAACACAAGCATATAGAGTTCGAATTGCATACGGCATATTCACGATGCAGCGGAAAAAAAATGAGCGTGTAATATATATATGCACACATATATTGAGAGCCTCAAGAACATCTCGGCTCTGATGCCAATGTAAGAAAAATTTCAGAATGGATCGAAAACATACCGGGTCGGATCTCGAGTCGGGTCGGTCGGATCTTCTTAGCTCACGTTTAAGCTAGACTATAAAAGTCTGAGCTTTTAAGTGCACAGCAGAGCACCTCTTTTGCAAGAAAGAAAATAAGAGAGAGAGAGAGAGATAGTAGGAAAGCTCTACTACTGGAGTGATTTGAACTGATGGGGGGAAGCCTCTGTTTATAGCTTTTGTCAGGGATATTTTGGGTAGCATAAAAATATCCGCTGAGCCCATCAGATAAAATCTGAGATAAGATATAATATATTCTTATCTCATAATATCATGATATTTGAATTTAAATCCAGAATCAATCACAATTAATTCTAAATATATATACTTAATATATATTTAATCTACACAATATAAATTAATTAATTTAATATAAATTTATTAGATTTATATCGTAACCGATTGGATATGATTCAGGGTGTTTGACCAAGTCAAACATATCACAATATCGCTTGGATATTTGACTGATATATTTTCTCTATACCCGGTCAAATAATCCGGCCCATCAAGGGCGGATCCAAGCCCAAAAATCTAACAGGCAAGAATTAGAAGTATGTCCTCTTTTCATTAGTTAAAACCAACCAATGTATTATTGGTTCAGTGCCTTATTCTGTTTTGTAAATGGCTTAGGATACTGTAAAGGAATTTGAAGAGGTTAGTGATACAGATAGTGAAGGACATATGGTGGGTTTGTCTTCTAAATCGAAAATTCAACGCAAACTTCCTTCTCAAGAGGAGTTCACTCGGCAAGCTTTTGCATGTGATAATGTGGAGGAGGATTTTGAAAAGGAGAAACAATATATTCTCAATGAAGAGAATCCTGAAGCAGAAAAGCCTCTACTCGTCCGTGGCTGGGGGCAATGGACAGATATACAGCAAAAGAAAGGTTTGCCATCTTGGATGCTGAAAGACCATGATATTGCCAAGAAAAAGCGGGAAGAAGCTCTGAAGAAGAGAAAAGATGCTCATCTAGAACACCTGATTATCTCTGAGAAAGTTGATAAAAAGGTTAGTAGACTTCATTTTAAGCGTCTAGGGGCCTTTATTCGTGTCTAGATGATTTTATTCAGCTTGGTCGTTTACATATGTTCAATATCTTTCTCCAACAAGTTTGAAGAGTTATCTTTTGATGGGCCTATTGTCACATACTGGTGGTTCACTTAAGACAATTGACCTAGCACCAACGATACACATTGATGCATCTAGAGGGGGCGTATGTAGCGAGAGCATCTTTTCATTGTGTGAGATAGGAACAATGCCTGACCATTGCGTTTTGAATGAGTGTTTGGAATAGGGGGAAATTAAGAATCTAAAAACTGTTTTAAAAGCTCAAAAGATTTTTTGTTTTGGTCTTGATCATTATTGCAGGATTTCATGGTTGGATTATGTTTTCTTCACTTTTACCGTATGGCAAAGTGTTATGAAATTGGATCTTTTACTGTTTTATAGTCGTATTTGGGGAGAGTGACACAAATGATGAAAATATGTATAGGATTTAGTCCTTTTTACACTCATTCCCCCCTTTTTGCGTGTTCTTGATTGCACTATATGCAGTTGAAATGTGATTTCAGAGGACTTAAATTTGCAAGGCCATGATGTTTTGAGTTCTGTGCATGGCAAATTTCATTTTGGTTAAAAAAAAAGAAGAACAACAACAAATGTGTTTGTAGACAAAAAATGACATTTGTGTTTCTTTGTAAAAAAGAGAACAAAAGTACTGAATAATGATAACAAAGACATGCTATATATTGTGTCTCTCATCTTTTGTTGTACTGAAAATGGAATCCGTTTTCCTCAATGGAACCAAACAGGCCTGTGGGGTCTGATTAGTTTACTGATTATTATGTTCAGTTTGTGAGCTTAATCCTTTTCATTTAAGGAAGTTAATAACTTTGTTTTCGATATGTCAGGCCAAGAAGCTTCATACAAAAGCATTGCCTTACCCTTTTACGTCCCTAGAGGCATTTGATCAGAGTCTGCGCATCCCCATGGGACCTGAATTCAATCTAGCAACTACAGCAGGGGCTCTAAACCAGCCTGAAGTAAGTACTTCAGAATATTTCCTTAGCATGCTGGTTATCCCTCAATCTACCTTGCATAGCATTGAATTTGTTTTGTGGTTACAAAATTTGCTTTCTTGTTTTGGATGGATGGCAAATATGCGCTTCACACACACTCACAACTAGATTGGCTTCAAATGGCTTTCTCAGTTCTCATTATCAACCTAGGATAACTAATTCTTCCACTGCTGTTGTGCAGGTGGTAAAGAGGCCTGGCTTTATTATAAAAATTATAGGTCCCGTTCGGTAAGAAGCGTTGAAAATTAGAGATAGGGATTGAGACTAGAATTGAAAAAATCTGTTAAAAGAGTGTTTAACATAAGAGATTGCTTGTTATATGGGATTAGCCAAAGCCATGTATATGAGATTAGGAAATACCATGGGCAGAAGTGGTATTCCCTAATCCTACTTCTATAGATTTGCCTAATTCCATATAACAAGTAATTATTCATGCTAAATATTATTTTAATGATTTTTTTCAATTATAATTTCAATTTTTATTTCTAAGGACCCACTTGAGAAAACGGGGCGGGGGTGTAGGGAAGCTTAAGTTGAAAAATAAAGGCAATGGTGGCAAAACCATGAAAGACTAGCCATCAGGTCAGGGTGTAATTTGAGAGTTTTTATTATTGCAGTTCTTGAAATATTCCCAGTTTTCAATGTTTGGGAAAGGTGAGGTCGTGTGGCGTAAAAAGAAGGCCAGATAGCTTGAAAAAAGCCTGGGAGTTATTTTGCTGCCCAAAGGAAAATGATAAGAAAATAAAATTAAGGGAACAAGCGAAATTTTTTTAATTCTATAATATTAGCATTAGTGTTTTTCTCCCAAACAACTTTTACTGGGACGTTGGTGTATTTTTTAGAACGCAAAGAAATCTGTAAATTTTTAATTACAACCCCATGTAAAAGGAAACTGCTTGCACAACGTAATAAAATTTAAATTTAATGCAAATCATATCATAAAATAAATGTACTTATATTTTTTGTGCATGTCAATTGTCAAGTGTAAAGGTACCATGGAGGAAATTAAAACTATCATCTCAAAATAATAGAGGTTGGATTTATTTGGTGATAAATAGTTTATTATTTCTTTAATGAATCACTTGAATAATAAAGTATCCAATTAAAATTGCTAATGGTAAAAAAATAAAAATCCATAGTTCTAATTTCTTACTGAAAAAATCGTCACACTAACTTATATGTATAATACTACTAGTTGTAAGAACAAAAAAAAATAATACTACTAGTTGTTTACTAAAAGCTTTATTCATTATTTATTCACATAAATAAATGGGCTAGCTGATCTACCGCAGCAATTTTTGGTAAAATAAAACCAAATGCAACAATTATTTTTTGAAACACACATACACACTTTCATACTCGGCAAGATCAGTTTTCGGCATTTGCATTAGCAAAAAAAAAAAAAATCAAATGATTTGGCAAAAATCTTATATTCCAAAGTAAAAAATAAAAAGTAGGTATTTTTTGAAATTAAATATAATCAAAAATAAATTATACATTAGCTAGCATCACAAATAAAATGGTGAAATTCTAACATAAAAATAGAAGGATATAATAGCTTGTAATTAATATCATAAAAATGTCACCAACAATACCATTAAGATTAATCATAATATTAATACAATAAAATGCCTAACATCAGAATCATAGAATATTATAACCACAAGGGTCAACATCTTGTTATGTAGATCATCACAAAAGTTCTATGTTTTCTTGTTTGTTCTCATTTCTTTCTCTAATTTGCTTTATAAGAAAAAGTGGGAAACTCTCTGCTGTTGTTTGCAGGAATATGCGAGAACTCCATACAAATTCAACCCACAAATGTTGAAATCAGTCAAAATATCTCCACTCATGGAGAAATTTAAACAACTATGCATACTCCATTTTCTACCTCACATTTCTTTCCTCTCATATTTGCTCTCCTATCCAAATAAGAAAAAACCAAATTTTTTATAAGTTTTAGTCTGTATTTGTCTGATTATTTGATGTATTTTTTAAATTTTAATAGTAATTAATTATATGTCTTCTCATCTATTTCTTCATTTATTCTCGGGAAAATTACAATCAGGTCCCATCTAAAAGAATTAAATACAAAAAAGTCCCTTAAAATTATCAAATTATTCTGAAATATCAAGGGACTTCATTGCAAAAGATTTTATTTGTTTAATTACCAAATTATCCTTATTATTTTTTTTAATTTTGCATTGACATCTAAAATTGCAGTCATTAACAACTTAAAATGTAAGGGTTAAAAACTATCGTGACAACTGACAATTCATGCATTATATTTTTGTGATGCACTAAAAAAAATGTGTTGCCAATACATGCCGTGATAGTTGTTAATATATCGCTACGCCTTAAGTTGTTAACGACTGCTTTTCCAGTTATGCAAGATTAAAAAAAAAAAAGACAATTTGATAATTAAACAAATAAAATATTTTGCAATAAGGTCTTTTGGGACTTTAGAATAATTTAATAATTTTAAGAAATATTTTTATATTTGATTCTCTTAGGTGGGATTTTATTGCAATTTTCCCTTTATTCTCTTAGGGATTTAAAAAAAAAAACTTACGTTTTTTTACATATTTGATATTTTCAACTAATTTTGACCAATTTTTTTAATTGCATAATTTAATTATTTGAAGCTTATATTTTAAATTTAAATATAGAGGGGGAAAAACTGTATCAAATTAAAAATTTTAAAAATATATAACTACAAGCAAAATGATTTTCCCAATTGTTTGGTACAAGTGTCTTAGGAAGCTCATTGTTGAAACCGATGCTTTTGACTTTATTCACTTTATTTGTTGCATTAATTTATATACCACTCATCAAAGCGGTCAAATTCAATCTTCATTGAAATCTATTTACTTCAAATATGTCTCTGAAGTTTATAATGTTTCTGATAATGCTTTGGCTGATCATGATTTTACCGATACTTCCAAACTGTATAAAAAATTCTTCTTCATATTAATGTACTTGGAACCCATTTCAACGTGGATAAGTTATTTTAAGGTGAGATAAAATTATTAAGAAAATAAATGAATTTGAGCCATTAAAGTTTGGTTTCAATGTTTAATGTTTTACAACAGGGAAATAAAATAAATTTTATCTTTTTTTTAATAAAATTTTCTATCTCATTATGCGCATTGCATGGGAAAATTTGTCAATTGCTTCACCCATTTATAAATTTCCTCCCAGACCATTCTTATTGATTGCATATGTGAATGCCTGAATGGGGATTTTCATCAATGGGGTAAAGCGTAACGATGAAAGAGCATTACATATTTTAGAAAAATTAATATATATTTATTATAAATAACTAATTTAATTAGTTTTTTAGTATTTATAAATTAATTATGCAGCTCTTACATTTAACATCAAGGGAGAAGTTAATCTTAAATCTTCAATGTGTTTGTAGATTAATCTGTATTATGGGTGGTAGCTGCATGAATTGGGTCAGCCCATTTATAAGACATTAACCTTATCTCAAGTCTGTTTTCTAACTTTTGGAAAAGACACAGTCCGAGAGAATGAACCAGGCCCACTCTTTAAATTTTAGGGTTAATATAATTTTTTGTTTATAAAATTTGGACCCATTTTTATTTTGATCCCTCAAATTTCAAACACATGATTTTAGTCTCTGAAATTCAGTCCATCTTAAAATATCAGTCTCTAAAAGTGTGACGATATTGCAATATGCTAAACTGTCATAAACAATGTTAAAGTGATAATGCAAACTCACCAAATGACATATAACTAAAACTTGTGGGGATCATTAAAGAATAGGTTCTCAAACAGATAGTAAGCAAAAAAGGGATTGAGCAACGGCATGTTGAGAACCTGTCCCTTTCTTTTTCCCTATACACAAGATTTAACCACGTGCTATCTAGTGAGTCAATATCACCACTTTAACGCCGCTTACGACATTTTAGTAGATTTTACTGTCATTATACTTTCAAAGACTAATATTTTAAGACGAATTAAATTCCATGAATTTCACCCATGAATTTGAAATTTAAGCGACTAAAACCAAAATAAGCCTAAATTTCAAGAACAAAAAACTATATTAACCCTAAAATTTATTTTCGGAAAATTGCTGAAAAACTCCCATCGTAAAATTTATTGTTCAAAAGCACTTCAGATCTGTTTAAAAACTCAAGTGTAAAACCTATTTTCAGTAGACATACCCCTTTTTTAGTTATGTGTAATATATTTTCGGCATTTGCACATAGTCAGGTTGTACACATGTGAAGAAGACTTGCGTTCGATGAAGACGAGCTACAACCGCTTAAATACCTATTTTTTGAGATATCTTTGGGTAACAAATTTTGCAAGGAAATTTTTCAACCATTTTTCCACATTTGTTTTTTTTTTTTTTGACCTGACCATATTTGTTCTTATCTATATTTATGGCCTTTTTGAATTTTAAGAGTAGCGCATTTGCTTCATATATAGGAGAATATTCTATCTATGTACACACACATATAGTTTTCATTTTATTCATAATACTAAAGGACCAAAAATATATTTATTCTCCTACCACTAAAACTCAAAATTTTAGAAAGGCTCGTATGACTCTCTTTCTCTTATAAATTGGATTTTCTAGAGTTACTTTGCCAGGAGAAAAATTATTTTTATGTGATCTACTTTTTTGTGTCTAGATTTTGATCTATATAGTTTTAAATTACTAATTTTGGTCCCTTTAGTTTTATAACTTTTTAGGCGAAGTTTAACGAATGGTCCTATATTCTTAATAAGTTTTAGTTTTGGTCCCTGTAAATCCTTATAAAATTATAAAAACCAAAATCAACTAAAACTACGTAAACTAAAACCAAAATTCAATTAAACTGAATCAACAACAATAGTATTAACAATAAATATATATATCAGTCGATAATCATGTAATTTAGTGACATGAAAGTATTCTTATAAGAAATAAGTCACTGGTTTAATCCTACTTGTGACCTTATGTCATTACTAATTGTCTTTCTAATTAAAAAAATAATAATTACATCAAATTTGTTATGTTTATTATGTTAAATTCTTCAATCACACATAATCATATGTATCATTTTTAAAATATTAGCACTTAATAATGCTTAACTACGAACTCGCATTAAAAAAAATTAGGACACTTGCTTATGTAGGATTCAAAAATTTGATATAATAAATATAAGTAATTTAACCTAATTATTTTGCTTTAAAAAAGCATATTACACGTGGCAATACCAGAGTCACACATGGTGTTCTTGGACAAGAACGCTCTAGTGACAACTAATAAACTCTTATTAGTCCCAAAAAGGCATAACAAATTAAAAAATATATATTATAAACTTTCTTGCCTCATTTTGGGCACCTTATCCACTACTGCCTTCATGTCTCCTTCCTTTTTTCCCCACACGGTACTTCTCCTCATTCTTCATTAAATAGATTTATTTTCCTTCTGTTGGGAGATAAGGTAATCAACAAAACAAAGAAACAACAAAAGGGAAAGAAGACATTTCCATTCTGTCTTCTTAAAAACGGCTTTTCTCTGACTTCTGATGCTTGCTTCTTCTGTTTTTCTACTCTTTTGTTTCATTCTCTGTAAGACTTTGTAAATATCTTCGCTATTAATATACTACCTCCTGTCCTAATTAAAAGAACTAGTTGACTAATTTGAGGAGATTACGAAAATAAGTTAAGTTAGTTATTGGTCATAAATAGGAGTTGTCTTTCTTAAAATATCCTTGTTAATTAAGTGTATTAGCTAAAACTACCATTACTAGAAGGATTACCATAGAAAAAAATGTATAAATATGAAAGACAAAGTAGATTGGAGTCTTATATTTAGGATCAAAATAAAAATCAAACAAGATCTTATATTAAGGACCGGAGGTAGTATTATTCAAAAAGGAGGGGACAATGGCTTGTCTCATGTCACGAGGTGTCCTTTGCAAGAAATGGAACATTATTCCATAACATAAAATGTTAATTCCTGCGGCAATAGATAACTAATTTACAAATATTAAAAAATTAATTTTTTAAATATAAAGATAAAATGTATTAGTTAAAAGCAGCTCTATGTGAACATAGATAAAGAAAAAAGAGTAGGGAGGAACCTATAAGGTCTACCTTAAAGAAGTTGTTTAACAAAAATACAATGTCGTCCCATGCTATCGATTAATGCGATGATCCTGCATGGCATGAGCAGAGGAGCTTGGCCTTCATGCCTCCACACCAAAAGGCAAATAACTATCATGTAGATTTAAATGCCAAGTCTAAATTAATTCCTTAATGACATCATGTGGCTTATGAGTCCTCCCTCCATGCAAAGCTATATTTCCTTTTGTTTTGTATTATATTCAAGAGAGTAGTTATTCCTCTTATAAGCTCAAATAAATCAGTCTGATTCAATTCAATTATTTTAGTTATTTGGTATAAATATTTGTTATTCTCTCTAAAATATCTCATTTAATCATTGCTCTCATTAATGGAAACCCTCTTTATATATTATAATTAATAGAGAAAGTTTAAAATAAAATTTATAAATTCGAGAGGCAAAATAAATTAAGGTCTTATAATTACGATTGAAAAAAAGTCCTCAATTAGCTCCTATATTTAGGATAAGAAGTTAATAGAACATGAAATATAAGCAAAAATAATAAAACAAATCAATTTCATATACAATGTCACTTTTCATATTATATTAATTTCTTTGGATATATGACGGCATAACTATGGGTAATATAATTTGATAATCTTATAAATATAATCCATTGATCTTTTGAAGTCTTTAAGCTATGAAGTAGCTACGTAAAATATCTAATCCATTTTGATAAAATGTTGAGACATATTTGGATTTAAAAAAAAAAACTCTATGTTTATTAGTAGTGTTAGCAATTTAATTAAGAAAAAATATAGTCTGATTAATCCATGTGACCGTATACTTGAATACCCCATGGCCATGTTTAATGAGCTGAAGAGAAATTAAAAATAAGGTAAAAAGAAAAAAGAAAACTAAAGACAATCATTTTTATACCCATTGTTATCTTTTAACATTTGAAAATAATCCAAATGCCAAGAAAATAAGAAATTATATGTAAGGATGTCCGATTAAAATATTGCTTAATTATTGGAATTTATCATTTTTTCCCTTTATACAAATTATTGGAAGTTACATTGTACGTACTACTTTTTTTCCCCCTTTTCGCATAAAATGCTACTCAATCCACACTATGTTTTGGAAAGCCAGGCTGGGCCTATTTTAGGGCACCTGAGGTGCATGTTAGCCCAATAAACTCTAACAGGCCTGTTTTGGGTCTCTGTTGCGCAAGTTCTGGGCTTCTGGGATTGCCATACCATGGGGGCTTAGGGTGTGTTTGGATAAAATCAAACCATGGTTTGGAGAATAGTTTCTGGAAAATAGATTCTGGAGAGAATAGATTTTAGAGAGAATAGATTTTATGAAAAAGTGATTCTGAGAAGTGAGTTTGGATAGTTGTTACCAGAAGCACTTTTTAGGCATAAATTAATATTATAATTATATAAGGGATAGATTTTATAATATATTTTGATTTGAAGAAATAAAATTGTTAATAAGATAATTTTTACTAACATAATTAATAATATATAAGATAATATAACTAATAAATAATTAATATGTGTATATATATTTATAAATTATAAGATTAAATAGTGAAGAACTGAGAGTAGAATGAAGAGTGAGGCATCAATTATGGGGGCTGCTTTGTCATATGTTGTTAGGCCCACACCAATGTCTGGAAAATTTGAGTCAGAAGCAACTTCAAATCACTTCTGCCGAAATCATGGTTTCACATTTTCTGCCCCTGTTTGGCTGGTTTCTTTCCCAAACCATGGTTTGGAAGGACATCCAAATAGGGCCTTAGTCAAAACCCATATGGGCCCGATTAAGCCATTTTGCACTAAGACAACAAATGCTTTTACACCAACAAGTGTTGATCCAAGTAGAAGCGATTTGGGCACCTTAAATATCATATCTTGAGTTTGATCATTGGAACAGTGTGTATGAAACAAACATTATTGGGAGAGATTAGTTTCTGACCGTTCAAGTGGGAGGGCACTCTGGGCAACCCAAAAAGAAAAATGCTTTTATGCCCAGTCCTGATGAGTTTTTGAAACCTAATTCATCTAAACTTATTTAATATTAAAAAAACTTAAGTGCTTAAATCTAATAAAAGGAGTTAGTCCTTTTCATAACATAATGGATCAAAGTTCAAATCCCTATTGAGAGAAAATATGATTTTTTTCTAATAGGAAAAATACTTGTGAAAAAAAGTAATTTTTTTCTTGTTTAAAAAATTTGTGAAAAATACCCCTTCACAAAAAAATTTAGCTGAAAAAACCTTAAGTACTCATATCTTTGAGTATTTTTAATGAGTGTAACTTTTGGGACTACAACTGTTTCAACCTATCTTCAACTATACGTAAAACAGAAGATATAAAAACTCGAAACGTGTAATTTAAAACTGTGTGTGTGGGCGCATGAAGAATCTGATATAAATCCAAATATTACAATAAACGCACCTTTAAAGAATATTGTCAGGATGATATGAAGCAAACCAGCAAAGTGACATGACTCCCAATGCTAAGGGAATGAGCTTCCATTCTTTCTTTTCACTGTTGAAGATCCTCATCTTATATTATCAAATATAACCAAAATAATTTATATAAGTTTTTTTTTTATTTGCAGGACCAGGACTTGCTCTAACTCTCTAGCCAAATTTTAGAACTTAAATTAGCCACTTAAGTCAATAACTTTGTAATATAGTAATCGATATGAAATTGATACCACTATGAGCTTAAATGGTAGGGTCTGCCCTTTTAATTTTAAAAGAAAATTGGCTACTTAATATTCACTTCATTCTTACTTTATAAGTCATCTTTTAATTAAGAGATTTTCATATTTATATTTATAAGTTGATTTGCAAAATTTATGCCTGATGTAATTAAAAGTTTTTCAGCAGTGTTATGATAAGAAAAGGGATTGAAAGTTACAGTTAAAATTGAGTTATAAATAGGAAAACCAACAAAATACCCCCTCCGATTCTTAATGTAAAACACATTTTGTAATATAAATTACACTACAAAATGAATCTTATATTAAGGATAGAAAAAAATTAATATTGAATTTATGAAAGCAACGGATCATAAATTACAAGGTATTTAATCAAAATATTAAAGGGTGTTTTATTTTTTTGAGAAGGCATTATAAGATCTTCCTTTAATTAAAAGAATGGAGATATAATTGAAATATTGGAACATTTAAAACAAATAAAGTAATATAATCACTTTTTATATTAACGAAGGAATGAGAGGGGGAGGAGGCCAAGGAGAGGGCAAGGACAGAGCAGTGGGAAGAAGCGGGGAGATAGGAGCTCAGATCAGATGCGATAGGGGTGTCACTCAGGGAAGGGTAAGAGCCAATCATGTGTCGACAACGCATTTGTACCTTGCCCTTCTTTACCGACGCCTATGTCTCTCATTCCAAGCGTCCTTGTCTCCTTGTCCCTCGTCATTATGAACTCCTCTTTAATTTCTGCTTACCGAACCCTAAACCCTAATTATAATTATTCACCTTTTCTTTTACCTTTTACATTTTTTAATTGACCAAAAATGACCCTTCCTCTAAAATCAGAAGAATAAGTTAATACACGTGTCACAACGACCATATTCAAGCATTTAATATGCAATAATGTATTTTTATTTTGTGTTAATATTATTCTTAATTTTTACATTTGACTGAAATTTTATTTTATTTTTTGTTATTTCAAATCGTAATTTTTGGCCCTTATAATTTCATAAAGACTCAACATGAGCTTAAAGATATATAGAGATCAAAATCAAAACTCACTAAAAGTATAAAACTAAAACCAAAACTTTCGAAACGGCTATAGGTTTTGATTTTGTATTTTTAACGAGTTTTGATTTTGATATCTATATTTAACAATATTAACTCAAATTAAATAGTTGTAAAATTATAGAGAATAAAAATCACGATTCAAAATTATAACAACTAAAATCAGAATTTAATCAAATTGGAATTGGAAAGTTAACAATGACATTAATCTTTTTTGTTTTCCTCATTGAAACGAGAATGTCAAACATCAATATTGAAATGAACAGATGCTCAAGGTCGTTACCATTAAAAAAAAAAATTTAACGAAAACGCACATTGATGACATTAATCTCCCCCCCCCCCCTTCCAATTGACACGCACATTCAAACAAGCACATAAAAGGAACAATTGGTATAATTGATCTTATGATATAAATACCAAAAAAAAAAAAAGAAACAAAAAAATAAATTTGATGATGTAAATCAATGCAATTTCAATTTAATTCTTAACATTTCATTTTGACCTATTTCTTTTCATTTTAGCTCCGCAAGGTATTTTTAATTTATTATTGTTGTTGTTATTTGCCTGAAATTTTTTCACTTTACTTAAAATCCAAGCAGTTGCATGGCATAATACTTGTACGAAATTTCAAAACAAAAGAACCGTAAATCCACAATCCATAAATTTATATATATAAAAAAATTTCAATATATAAGTCATCGCATTTCTTATGAAATATGAATAATACTATGATAATTTATTTCAGAGTCCTACAATGCACGTCATCCATACTAATTTTTAGAATTATTTTAGCTCTCATACTATTTCATAAAAATTTGTTCTCTGATTCTCTCTTTTATTGAGATATATACATATATTATGACTGGAATTAATGTACATCCAATGTCTTTTCTATCTTACGCTCAATATTGCTTTTTTTTTTTTTCCTTCCCAAAACCAATTGCTTTTAGGGCAATTTGGTATAGTCCGATTAAACAAGATGCAAAGTATAAATTTTTTTAATTCTGTTTATCATCCCACGACATACACAATATTTATTATATTCAGGTTATTAATTATATTACATTTGTTTACTATTCTTTATTAATGATCATATGATATGGGTGTCTTTAATTTTTTTTTATTATAAAAAGTAAATTGGGTCATGCAGATTCAAATCATTCCAGCAACACTGGAAACTAATCTCCCTTAAAATACGTGAAGCAAAAAGTAAACTCTTTTAAAACTGTTCCTAATTAACATTGTTAGCCGCCTAATCGGTTGATTAGATAAAATCCTTAAGACTTGTCTTGAATTAAATTTGCAAAGGTCCTACCTAACCACCTAGAATTCACATTAAGAGCATCAAGAATATGGAAGCAACCACATAGCCGAAGGACTAAAAGGTAATCAGAGCCATTAAGCACAAATCCAATACAAGTACTAATTTCCAATTACACAAACCAGTAGTGATCCTCACTACATACACCAATCAAAGCTCTAGGACCCTAGCTAACTCTAATCAGAGTACATAAAGAGTGGAAACTAACATTAGGTACAAGCAAACCTCCTTAATAAGTAGCTCAAGAAACTTAGAACAGCTTCATTAAACATCAAGAAACGAGGAGATCACGAGTTCATGACTAAAGAATAGCTGCATCGAGCCTTAGGTCCTACAATGGCCATCGAACTGTGAAATAGAGGTGGCAAAGGATCAGACAATGGAAACAGAAGGAGAATGATCAGTGGAAATGGATGAAAACGGCCGACAATGGTGATGGAGTGGTGGATCTGGATAGAGCAAGATTGGAGAGAATAGAGAAAAAATAATCTGGGATGAAAAAGTCTAAATGAAGCTTCTTGTGTGTGTTCTAGATTTAAACCAAATTTCCACCTAAGAAGCTATTTACCATCCTCACTGAAAAAGATATCCATATTTAATACTCAACATACCTCAAACAGGCTTCTAATAGACCTTTTTATTGGAGAAACCTCTAATATGTCTCAAGCAGGTGACTTATTTAGTGCCTGTCTTGAACAAACTTCTACTAGGTCCTCCTAGAGAGGTTACTGATAAGAAATATATGTGCTTTTTTTAATTAAAAAAAACCATTAAGCATTTACTTAATAGAAAGTGACTCACACCAACATGATTTAACATTTCTTGTATTATTTTATATATTAAATGGCTCATAACTCGTTACAGCTAACATATATGCATAGAAAATAAAATTAAATTAAAATTAAAAATAAAGTGGTGGTGGAGGCACTTACACTTGAATTTTTGGCAATAGTGAGGTAAAGAAGAGTGCTTTTCTTATCTCATGTGCATGACAAGACCTGCTTTGCTTATTGTAGCATGCCAACTAACAACATGATCCATCAAAACTATCTCCTCACAAGAATTTATTTGGAAAAAGAAAAAGCTGAAAATGATATCTGGGAACCCAACTTATTGGTGACTATGATGAAAAAGCCATTTTATGAGGACAAAAGCAAAAGAAAATGCCAAAAGTTCCTGAAAATGAATACATACACCAATTAAATTACCTAAATTTATGGGCTTCATACAATCCACACAATTCCCATTCAACTCATCCCATCCCTCCTTTACATTTTCAAGTCCTCATTCAGTGTTCATTGTAGCACTAAGCATCATGTGCTAACTATTATGATGAAATTTGAACCATCCAAAATCTCATTTAAATGGTTTAGATTTAAAATTATTAATTTACAAAATGATCATTAATAAATTTATTTTTTTTAAAATTGTAGTTATGATACTATTTTTTAAAAAAAATTCATTTTTTTAACATAAGAATATTTAAAATATAAAAAAAACAATTTAAATTTAAACCATTCAAAATCAATCTGCGAATTAAAATGTTCATTTTATGCTCATCTTTTTAAAGAGTAGAATGTGCTCCCCAATTGAATTTTTGAAATAGTTGGTTTGAGAGCAGTTTTGGTCTAATGAAAAAAGTGATATTATTATACCTATATGCTTATTCTTTGTCTTCCAGCCTTTCATCATTTGGGACATGGAAAAACGGTGCCATAATTTGTTTATTCATTTGGGACAAGGAAAAGTAGGGCCATAATTTATTTTTTAATAATTACCCGCATTTTGATCGATTATCACCATATGGAGTGATTTAGTAAAAAATAATCATGTAATTTAATGTATAAATTAGCCAAAGACACGTGTTGGGATGTGGGAGCCTTATTAGAAAGCAAGGCTCAGGAAATAAGAACATGGTTATAATTTTTTTTTTTTGGGTGTACAGATCATGGTTATAATTTAGGGGGTGTTTTGGATGGGGCAAAAAGCATTTTCAAAAAGTGCTTTTATGAAAATCAAAACAAAACTCTTCTCACTCACTTAATTCCTAAATAAAAAATTATTTTTAAAATCATAGTTTGATTTTTACCCGAATAATATTAGCTTATGTCTGCAGGGCTAAGAGAGTGTCAACTGTCAACCACTAGGGAGATCTGTCAACTTTTTTCTTTTCAATTTAACTTTGCAAGTATACTCAAGAGTTTGATAATTAATTTATTAATATTAAAAAATTACTAAATTAGCTGAATTATTTATTTTTTGAAAAATGTGTATTATTTTTCCCAAATTCTCATGCCCAATTTCTTTACTAAAATACCTTCTTTAATAATTTATATTATAAATATTTTTTTGATGAAAATTCCTTTAACAAATCAATTAATAATGATATACCTTTTTTATCCTAGCGATAAGTTAATTTTAATATATTTTATGGTAATCAAGAAGAAATTTAAATCTTATTAATTCTATTTTAAAAGTTAAAACTTTTTAACTTTAACCCCGTGTTTAATATATACACTTTTTGAGAAACATAACAATTTACAAGTCAATAAATGATGGGTAAAATTCATGATAAATATTTAGTTATGTGACTTATAGATAGGATGAAATAAAATCTTTTTCCTATGCCTTGTAAATAGAATTATAAAAGTATATAGTTTGAAAAAAAAAACTATAAATTTGAGAGACAAAATGAATTAAGATACTCCTTCAATCCTTAATGTAAGGTTTATTTAACTAATTTAATTAGATCAAGAAAGTTAGGCAAGTTACTTAATTATAAGAAGCATGACATGTTTTTTTTTCTTAAATACCATAATCATCTTCTTTAATATCCTCCATTCCTCTCTTCCTTGATTATAGTGGATAGAGTATCAATATAGGTAATTTGGAAAAAACTATAAATATGAGAAATAAACCCTACATTTAGAACTAAGATCAACTTAATAATACAGGAGGAGTATTATATATTTAAAGACCGAATGGTTGTATATGAATCAACCTAACACTATATTTTAACCTATGATTTTTTGACATTATGTTCATTGGTCTTTCTACATGCACATACACATACATATACAGTCCAAATTTTGTTCAATGTGGGGATTACTACCAAAAAGATCTCTCAACCAAGTGTGAGTCTATCACTTGGCTCCTTCAGTCGAGTTTATCACTTACTGCATTCACAAGCAGATGTTCTCCCTTCTCATGATGAATATTCCCTCAATAGCCTCATCACTTGGGAATTTCTTTTGTCTTTATGCCTGTTCCTTGTGAACCTTGACTTTGATGTACGATTGTTGGGCGTATGGGATAATATCATCCATTGAAAAGATTTATTCTTTTCTCCTATAGATTTGACATCACACCCACTGGAAAATGCATTTTGTAACAATATAATTTGTTGGATTTGTAACGGTTGCTAATATCCTCAAATTTTAAGATAATATATGCGTGTATATGAAGACTTCTCCATAAGTGAAAGGTTGTGAATTAAATCTCATTTGTAATATCGTATCATTGGTGCTTATCTTTCTAATTAAAAAAAAAAAACAAAATCCAATGTGAGATTTCTTTCCACACCATGGGTGAAACTTGTCCCTTTCCTTGCCATACTTTCCACACCAACATCCAATCACTACTACAAAAAAGAGTATTCACGACACTAATTTACGGCGGTTATTAGCAAAAACGTTGTAAAAAATATGACGGTGGCATTTCTGTAATTACAGGCGGACTTTTAAATGTGGTTATTTAAAAAACCGCCTTTAAAAATACTTTTAACGGCGGTTTTTTTCAAAAAACCGCCGTAAAAAGTCTATCAGAATTTTAAAATCCATCGCGCGATAGTTTTCACTCTTTAGAGTCAGAGCTCGTAGTCCCCCATACCACATCCTCACTCGATTTTCTCCCTCCTCCTATATTTGTCAATGTTTATCCATTGCCTCTATCATTTCCGTCATGTTCTTCCATCACTGTCGTTGTTGCTGTTGCCGTCACCATCGCTCTTATTTGTGAGTTTTTCACCTCCATTCTTTCTGTGGATTTTGCAGTTTTTGTGGTTTGATATGATTATTTTCTTTAGTTAAAAATAAGATGCTTAATCTGAGTTTAAAGAGATATGATTTTTAGCAGATCTGAGTTTTTGATTTTATCAGATCTGAGTCTTTGATTTTACCTTTATTAAATCTTAGTTGCTTCGATCTGGTGGCCGAAGGTGAAGCTAAGTGATGCTATGAAGGCAGGAAAGAATCTATATTTACTCCATCAAAATGCTTTTAACTGGCGAGAGATTTCTTTTGAGGCTTTGTTCTCCCGTTCCCTCCTAATCAGTAGGATGAAACGTAGCTTAAAGGAATAAAAATTTTTCACGGCGGTTTTTAAACCGCCGTGAAATCCTCTACATTTTACGTCGATGGCATAGACGTCGGTCTCAAAACCGCCGTAAAAAGCTTATTTTAACCGTCGTTAAATGTATTTTTTGTAGTAGTGAATGCTTTATGTATATGACTTCTTATTCTGAAAACCTAATTAATATAAAGTGGTTGGTCACTTGAGATCCATGGTCCAAATGAGGAAGATTAAACATCATTGTAGTAATTAATTAAAATAATAAGTACTGCCTTTAGTTCTTAATATAAGAGCTAGATAATTAATTTGAGGAGATTAAATAAACGTGGGTTAACTTCCCTGAATTAACCTTTTTAATTATGTTCATTGAAACTATCCCTTCGTGGGAACCTTTTACAATCAATAGGGATATTTTAGAGAAAATATTATAAGTTTGAAAGACAAAGTGAATTAAATTTTTATCAAATCTAATTTTTACTAGCCCTTATACTAAAGAATAGAAGTAATACTTTTGTGAATTCTTCCTCCATAGCATAGATATATGTTTCATTGCTAGAGCCACCTCAATATATGTATGAAGCTATATATTTCTCCAACACAAGTATACTTTTGACACAAAAGGTTCTTGACTAAACAATAATAGTAAGTGCTGATCTCAGCTCATTCCAATAAGCTATAGTTATTTTAATCAAACCCTACCAACCAAACGGATCCTAAATAGGGAAGGAATTGAAAAAGGTATAGAATTGAAAGAGTTATATATAAACAAAGTCTCCACAGGCAAAAACTACATCGTCTTTGAAGAAGAAGAAAATGTGCAGCGTGGATAGGAATGCGTCCTGCTAAAGCATATATTTCATAATCAAATTAAAACGTGACATATATTTCTTTCAACATCACCATATTATAATACACTTGAAAGTTTAATTATATTTTTTGGTTTAATACAATCTTTAATCCCTAAAATTTGATGTCATTTTGATTTTAAGTCCCTTAAATTTGAAAAAAATGGTTTTGATCCTTAAAATTTGACTACATTTTGATTTTGTTTCTTAAAATTTGACTTAAATTTGATTCGCTTAAAGATTTTTGGCCTCCAAACAAGGTTTATGGGACCAAAACCATTGTTTCAAAATTTAAGGATTGCAATCAAAATGAGGTTAAACTTTAGAGACTAAAAATTATATTAATCTTGGATTTTTTTAAAGCGTCAGGGCTTTATATATAATCCAAACCCAACTGACACTAATCACCTCATTCAAGACCTTTTTAAGTGTGAGGTTGTGAGTTCAAACTCTCAATAGAAGATATGATTATTGCGTCAATTATTATGACAACAATTAGATTTTTTTTCTTGGGAAAAAAAGTTTACCTTTACTTTACCCTATTGCTAAACTTTCACAGCAAGTTATGGTGAAAATTATGACATGGTAACCTTCTTGAAGGGAGCATCTTATAAGCATCTTTTTGAAAAAGCATGCATGCATGAAATAAAACAAAACAATGTGTTGGGCTTCACTATCTTTATCTTAGCATCCTCATTTTTCTTTCAATCACAATCATTCTTCCGATAGATTCTAATTAGAGGCATTCTTCATATGCATTGGAATAAACTTGAAGAATGAAGTGCAAGTTCATAACACTTGAATAATAGATCTTTTTAATATATTTTATGTTGCTCCTAGCAAAATGGATTATTAGGTTCTCCTTAAGCATGATGACTCGATTTGTTTTTTTTATAAAGATGATGACTCGAATTTAGATAATGCATAAGAGAAAAGACATATTTAGGAGAGTTACCTCATATGTGAGCATTGACTCTCATAATTAGGGTTAGTTAAGATCCAATATAACTATGAATACCGTATGGTTTGTTAAATGAGTATTTTCATGTTAACCAATAATTATGATTCGATTCGATAGGAAAATAATATATACATTGGTCTTCAACATAAGAGCTAATAAGCGGGTTTGTTTTGATTCTAACTATAAGATTTCAATTTATTTTGTAAATCAAATTTAAAAATTTATTTTAAATTGTCTATATTAATTGCACATATTAGGAATATTGATTTTCCTTTAGAATCAGAAGAAGTTATGCCTTAAGTTCTAAATTCTAATTATTGTACGGAACAATGAAAAATCACTTAAAACAACTAATTTATTTATTTGTCAAAATTATTTTTATTGAATGTTGAGCTTGCTGTGTTTATGTTTAAGCTCATTATTAGTTAGGCAATCAAAAATTTCAAATAATAAATTTAATAGAAGGACAAAATATTATTGAAACAAGTTATTTTGTGAGAAAGGTGTGGGAACCGGATTCTCACTATTGTGCAAGCAAGCTGTTAACTTCAGTCCCTTCAAGTTGAGAGATGATGCATGGCTTCTACCTAAATACTACCTCCTAACCTATTTATAAGACCTTCTTTATAGATTGCAAATGAGGTCTTATAATTAAGACCGGAGATAGTACGCTATTTTAAACGTTAGTATTGCTTCACAATTTTTTTTCTAAACAAAAATAAAATTTTACATAAATTAGGCATCAAGAGTTTACTAAGGCTGAGGATAGTAGCTAGCCTTAAGGTTTCAAAGAACTATTGCAGAGGTATTTGGAAATTAACCACAAATAATATCTTTATATTGTAAAACTATCTTCAGTGATTAATATAAAAAATAGATAACTAATTCAATGATATTATAAACAGATTAGTTAATTTAATTATTTGTAATAAATGTATCTTGATTTTCTTAAACTACATTCTTTAATCATGTAACCTATCCTTTTGATTGGGAGTCATGTTAGTATACATGCAATCAGTGGAGACACTGTGGGTAAAAGGTTATAAATTTGGAAAACAAAATAAATTGAGATATTATATTTAGGATTAAAGTAAACTCTTTGTCTAACTCTTATATTTAGAAACAAAGTTAGAATATAATTTGAATCCAAATGTTCATATCCTCATTCTTAGTTTTTAATTAGGGAATGGGTCTTCTCGTCATGAGAAAAATAAGTTCACACCAGAAATTGCCAACCAAACAGCCTAAGAAGTGTTTGGAAACCCTCAGAAGTACTTTAAAAAAAGCATTTTTATACAAATCGAGATAAAATTTTTATCACATATTTACCTCGAACTCTATAAAATTACTTTTAAAAAGCTAATCCAAACCCTTGAAATGTGGGAGAGGGATGCCAATTCCTACTCCTATTAGTTCCTATATTCTAAGGACTCCCATGAAATGATCCAAATATGCCCTAAAATGTTCAGTTGATCTTCTCGAAATGGACAGACTGTCTCTCCCCCTCTTTATCCGTTCGTTCGTTTGTTTGTTTTTTTTCCCCTTTGGTAGCCTGTGACTCTGTTGTGGGGCTATTTACTCAAATGCATTCCTTCATTTGTGGTCACTGCAACACCAAAATTTTATTTATTTCAGTGATAACTGTTACTTGCTTGAGGCTTCAAAAATCTTTTTGTAATTTTAGTTTCTTTTTCATTTTTATTTACTAATGCGACTTTTTTGTTCACACACACGTATACTACCTCCTGTTCGAAATATAAAAGATGATTGGAAATTTAATTTGTTTTTAAATATAAGACTCAATCTGCTTTATTTCTCATATTTATTTATTTATTTTAAAAGTAGTCCCTCATCATAATTATGGATGATTAAGAAATATATTTTAGGAAAAACAATACTCATTTATTACAAATAACTAATTTAACTAATTTTTTTAATATTTAAAAATTAGTTTCGTTTTTTTTATACTCCTCCGGTCCTTATTATAAGATCCCATTTGACTTTTTATTTGGTCCTAATTATAAGACCCTAATCCATTTTGTCTCTTATATTTATGTATTTTTTTCCAAGATAATCCTTCTAATAATGATAGTTTTAGCCAATATACTTAATTAGCAAGGATATTTTAGGAATGACAACACTTATTTATTATAAATAACGAACTTAACTTACTTCCTTAATCTCCTCAAATAAGTCAATTGGGTTTTATAATTAGGACCGGAGGAGTATTAAGCATTAGCGATAGTATTATATAATGAGTTAGTGAGTCACGTTCAAAATTTCTTTTTTTTTTTTTTTTGGCATCTTTATGGAGCGTGACAAAGACTTAAGACTCGTGTCAATGGTTGTTACTTTCTTATTTTGCATCTGTTTTCATTTTTCACCCCACGGCGTACGGTAATAATGAGACACCAAATTTGATTTTTCTTTTGCCGAATTTTCCTTTTTGTTTGATAAAGTGTTGTCCTATATTTTTTTGACATAGATATTCTCTTATCACAAGCAACTATGTTCAACGAGTACAAAATGTGAGCACTTTTGCTAACAGTATTCAAATCTTTATTTGTCATATTGTGATAGACCAACTAAGATCTTCTCTTAAACCCAAACATATTAGTTTTTTCATTCCTTATTTTGTTTCTTAAAGATTAATTTAGTACTATCTCTAGTCCCTAATATAAGATTCAGTTGAGTGTTAAATTTGACCTTAAATATAAAGACCTAATTCATTTTGGCCACCATACTTACACATATCAATTATTTATGAAGATATTTTTGAAAAACCAACCTATATTTCTAACAGATAACTAATTTAATTAGTTTTCTTAATATATTCAAATTAATCAAGTAGAGGTTATATCACGAACTCATTTAACAATGATAAATTAATTAGTAATTTTTTTGAGTGAGTTAAATTAAAGAAATAGAAGAAAACGATTGATGATAACTCATATCAGTGACAACTGAAAATTTTATAAACTAAAATTTTTTTAAAATTGTAAAATTACATTATTATTATTATTTTTAGTATAACTCAGAGTATTTTCAAGCTACTTTGGGTTTGAGACTAATTTGTCGGGCTAGGAATATTAAGGTTAAAGCCTTCCTAACAAGTGCGCTTCCTAAAATTCGAACTTATGTTATCTTTCTTATAAGATGAGATCGCTTATTATTTTAATCAACAGTTTGTTAGTGCTTTTAGTTACATTATTATTATTACTACTATTTATTGGCTTTGAATGAGAGCCTTTTTAGAAAATGTAAAAAATTCAGGTCATAACTTTAGTGGACACAATTGATAACTTTAAAAAGTATTAATGATAGGTTTTTTTTTTTTTATCGTCTTTGAGAGAAATTTCACTTTTCGAATTTTAAAATGAGATAAGTTAACGTTCTTCAACTGCATGTCATTTCACCTTAAATTGATTGCTGATCATTTTCATTTTATTTTTGGCTCCTTTTTAATTGCTTGTATATTTTTTGGGGCCAAACTCTTATACGAGCAAAATCATTTGGTTGTTTAAGGATCAAAACATAGTTTCTTGTGATATGATAATGAATTAATATAAACGGTATTTTAGTTAATTAATTTATTACTCCTTTTTTTTTTCATTCACTTATTTAACTGAATCTTTCAAATTCTTTTGTTAATAAATTGCGCATTATATTAAATAATATTTTTGACCTCAATTAAAGAATTAAACCTACAAGGCTACAAGAACTAAATAATCTTGGAAAAATTGCTGTGAAATTACAACAAATCCAATGTTGCACAATTGTTGTAAAATTTTTAGTAATTATATTTATTTTTGAAATCTCATATTAATTTTTCTATAAACCCTTGAAATAATAATGCCCGTTTTAGAATATTTTGTAAGTTATATTGAGTTAAAGTTTATTAACTGAGTTAATATGTTTTAAAACATTAGGAACCAAAAATAATAATAATTTTTCCCTTTGAAATAATAATGCCCGTTTTAGAATATTTTGTAAGTTATATTGAGTTAAAGTTTATTAACTGAGTTATAATGTTTTAAAAACATTAGGAACCAAAAATAATAATAATTTTTCCTTTGTCTTCTCTCTCTTTCTATTATTATTATTATTATTATTATTATTAAAAAAGTTACCGGGGAATCAGCTGTAGCCAACTGTTGTCTTCTCTGATTTGTTTTCTACTGCTTTATAAAAAAGCTAAGCCTGTGGTTAAGGCCATGAATGAGCTTTGGTTATCTCTCTTCTTCTTCTCTGAAGCATCACGGAATACATACCAAAGAAAACCCTAAGAAAGAGGGTTAACAGATAAATTTATTAGCCACGAGGAAGAAGCTGAAGGAGATGAAAAATTTTCAGCTCTAACTTTTGGAAACTTCCATATATGTATGTATATATATTTTTATATCTGATTGAATCCTGAGAAGTTTTGGTTCCATATATAGATATTGTAATAATCTCTGTCTGTCTGTCTCTCGCGTAAAGCATAATGGGTAGAGGAAGAGTGGAGCTGAAGAGGATCGAGAACAAGATAAATCGGCAAGTGACATTTGCCAAGCGGAGGAATGGGCTTCTCAAGAAGGCTTACGAACTCTCGGTACTCTGCGATGCTGAGGTTGCTCTTATCATCTTCTCCAACCGAGGCAAGCTCTATGAGTTCTGCAGCAACTCAAGGTTCTTTCTCGATCTAGCTAATATTATGCTCTATTCAGCTTTCAATTTGTGTGCCTTTCGAGAAAAGAAGCATTTTTTGGTTTTTCCCTTGATTCTTTCTTGCTTGTCCTCGAGGATTGCTTCCCGTTTTCTTATGCTTGTGTTGTTCTTGCTGCTGTTAGATTGTTTGAGTGGTTTTTGTGTATGTTTCTTGATCGTTAGATGTTGATCTTACTTCGTTTATTTCTATTGGGTGTTCTGATTATAATAATAGGGCTAGGAGCGGATTTCGATTTCTGTACTTTCCTTCTTTGTTGGCTTTCAAAAGATTAAATAATATAATCACAATCAGAGTACGAAGAATCTTTTAATCGTTATTAGATGATTGGATTAAGGGTCATCCACATATAATTACTTGGATGACGAAATTTCTTATATTTAATAATTCCAATCTATCAATACATGGTTAATATCTAATCTGATTAAGCAAAATTTCATGCTGGGGTTTTTCAGTTTTGATATATGAAGTGACGTTAGCTGTTTCCATATTCATCTACATCATTAATTTTCTAGAATTTTGTTTCGCTTTCTCCTTCATAGCTAGTTAAATTTTGCAGAAGTCTGGTCTGCAGAGGAATATGTTCTCTTCCAATATGTTAATTTTTAATCAAGTTTGCTTGTAAAAGGAGAGGACTGGGAGTTGTTCACGTTTGGAACTGCGAACTTTGATATATGAAGTGACGTTAGCTGTTTCCATATTCATCTACATCATTAAGTTTCTAGAATTTTGTTTCGCTTTCTCCTTCATAGCTAGTTAAATTTTGCAGAAGTCTGGTCTGCAGAGGAATATGTTCTCTTCCAATATGTTAATTTTTAATCAAGTTTGCTTGTAAAAGGAGAGGACTGGGAGTTGTTCACTCATACTTAATTAGTGTTGGATTCTTGTTATTAAGTCCTGCTCCACTGCAAGGTTATGCGATGTAATAATTACAAATCTTAACATTGGAACCTGTAAAATATGTGGTCAGCAGTATAGTTTAACATGAGATTACACTGACATTCTTTTGACACCTGTTTTATACCTAGGATTCTATGCTGTACTATATTTCAGTTATAATTGAGTATTGTCAGAAAAGAGATCAAGTTTCAATATACGGGCAAACTTTAAAATTAAATTAGTCAATTAGATATGGTTGTCGTTTACGCCTATACTTTTTCATTTGTCACGTGTGTTTTAATTTTCTTTAAAAAAATCATTATTTTCAACTTCATTGAAGTGAAAATTTGTGATCTTCAATTGTGCTTCATTTGCAGAAGAAGCGTTCTTGATTATTAAGCGAAAATTTTCAATGATATCTTCCTAAAGCCATTGAATGGCTCTAATTATCACTGGGGTTCATAGATTAGTTATACTTAAAGGTAAAGATAAGCTTTGAATGTAACTTTTTCCATTTATGAGATTATTTGGTTCTTTTTTGTACGTAGGCCTTGCTAGTAGATTAAAGTGAATGACAATGAGAGAAAAAAAAAGAGAAAGCAGGAACACAGGCCACTTGAAGCCTTATGCTTGAAAAGTTAAAAACCAAAACAAAACAAAACTGTGTTTGTTTTATGGGTTAGTAAAATCTTTGGTTCCTCGAGTTTCTCTTTATTTTGGTTTTAGTTCCTAGGTTTCAATTATAGGTTTGGATCCTTAAGGGGTAAAATGGTCTAAGTTTTTATTAGATTATAGGGACTAATATTTTAAATGAAAAGAAACTTAAAGAACCAAAACTTATGATTTGAAACTTAAGGGACTAAAATCACAATAAAAATAAATTTAAAGGATCAAAGTTTGTATTAACTCTTGTTTTATTCATATCACTCTTGAAGAAGCCATTAAGATTAACATTCATCTTCATTGCCTGGCACGAGCACTTTCCGTACTAGAAATTGCTGGGTTTTAATTTTTTGAATGTAAAACTGATTATTCATTTACTTAAACTAACAAAAGAAAAAAGACCTATCACCCTTCTTCATCCGCTGCTTCTAGCTCTTACCCAAGGTGGCAACTGGGTTTTATTTTATATGCGCATGCTCTGGGATATTTCTGAAAAAAAATTATGCTTCTTCTTGGTGCTCATAATTATCTGCAAATGTTGATCAGTTTAGAGGTCCTTGACGATTTTATAGAAATTAAAGTCTCCAACGTAACTTGAAGATTTTAGAGGCTTATGCACAGGTTAGTGTGAAGATCAAAGAAAGAGCGAAACCTTATTGTTGGCTCAACTGGATTTTTCCAGTCGAAATATTTTAAGCAAAGTATGATCATTTAACCAAAATCTTTACTATTCTCCCTATAGTTACGTAGGCCAAAAAGATAACTTCTTGCATGCATTAGCCTCTTGGTTAAGGCAATAAGAGTAAAAGAAAACGAATTTTGCTTAGTGATGACATCAGGAAACTGGCCTTTCCTTGTATTGTACGAGGGTCATGATAAAAGTAAAATCCTAAATAGAAGTAAAGTCATAATATATAAACAAATTTCTATAAGCCTTGTTGAGCATTATCAAGTACCAGGATCAATTCATTTCCATCACTGGTCTTTGAAGAAAGCAAAAAGTCCTGGACGAAGATGAAATCATGAAATATCATCTTCTTTCAAGAGAGAGAAGAGGTTTACTACTTGAAGACGCAAGATGTAAAATCAAAACTAAAGCAATTTACTTAAAGTTTTGGACCAATACTCACCGGCATTCTATCACAATTAATGAGACACATACACTTCTTTCGATGTCCGATCCATCACCAATCAAGTTAAAAGTTATTGTTTTTTAAAGCTCATGACAAATTATCTTGAGGAACATCGGAAGAAGTGTAAATATCTCACTAATTAGATCAGAATTCAGTTGATTAATTATTTATCCAAATCTTTATGAAAGGGTTCTTTGAATAAATTGCTTTATTTTTGTTTTTACATCTAGCGTCTCCAAGTTGTAGAACGAGTATAAGTTGTATAGAAATGCACAAGTTTAAAGTCTTACCCATAATTATGGAGCCAAATTCTTTCTGAAGATGACAAAAACCTAATCTGTATAAAGGCTGTATGAATATCAACGGAAGCTCAAAATGATTTTCCTATAATAATGTTGCACATGTTTATAAATGATATAGCGAGCTTTATAAAGAGACGAAGTTTAGGTTTTCTTGAGCTTGTATTATTTTTAGCAGCTTTATTAGTTTAAACTCATGATATGATCGCTTCAAGTAAATGTTTGATTCGTGACAAGAAAAATACCGTGTGCGCACTCGCATGCATGCATGAGAATGATGCTCTATTTGCTGCAAAACATTAAGATCCCGTCTTCTATTTGCTGCTTGTAAAAGCTTATTAAAACAAAACCTATATTCTAATTTATGGATTCCTTAATTATTATCAACTCTTAATATGTTTTGCCATAAATGATTGTTATTACTCGTTTGGTCTATGAAGTGGGTCGTGTCTAACTCGGATAACTTTCTCCGTTCCTTGAAACCTTCTGATACGGTGAAAGTAACTCTGATTCTAATGCCAAATGTACAAAGGACTATCCCTGTAGAGCTATTTAGTTGGCTCAAAATGAATATCCGTCGTATGAATAGCTATATAATTCAGCTTAAAACATCACAATGAATGATTTCTCAGTAATTTCTCGTTTTATATGCAATAAATACAAAAATGTTTGGCTTAGATTCAGCTGGGTAATACGTATTGGCACTGGCTAATAAGTAAATACTTGTCATATGCTGCCCTTTTAATGCATGTTTTGTTTCATCTTAATCACTTGCATTTTTTTCCTTTTATTCATGTAGATCAAGGCCATTAACATTTTATACACAATAAAGAACTGGAATTAATTCCATCTATGCGCTGGCTGTTTCATTATTTCAGCATGGCTAACACAATTGAACGGTACCAAAGATGCAGCTATGGTGCCTTGGAAGCAGACCAACCGGCAATGGAGACACAGGTTGGTTCAAAAGAGATTCATAAACTTTATCATCCTTTTTGCATTTGTAATTATAAACTCTCTCTTTCTATTTAACGAAATCCAGTAATTCTGTTTAGTTTACTCATTTTCTTGCGCTAGTGCTTTCGAAAGCCGTTCTTCTTTTTTACGTACATATGTGCTTGGTGAAGTGAGGTTTAGATGCCCCGCCCCCCAACCCCAAAAAAATAGATGGGGATAAGGTCCATCAAAGAGGTAAAATCTAAAAGTGACTATACAACATAAAAGTAAATGATACAAGAATGTCATTCACGCCATGCATCTAAGAATTATCGTTACATGTTAAAAAAGGCCAAGTACAACTAAAAATGAATTTCATTAATTCTTGTCTAAAATCCAAATACTCCCCAACACGGCGGTGTTATATGGCATATCTTGCTGTGTCGTTGTAAAAGCTCACTTCGATTCTTACCGGGGGCTCTTAATTTGTTGGTAGTCCTATCATTTTTCCCAGCTAGTTTTTATCTAAAATGCCCCTCTTTTTTATGGTGAAGAAAAGGGCTAAATGCCTCTCCTTTTTTTGCTTTTAATTTTTGGTTGCCTTCTTGCATGCACTGTTTCTCTTCCCTTTTTGAACTGTAATATCATGTAAACTTTGGTTCTCCCACGTCTTCAATGATTTATGACGAAGTCTATTCTTATTCCCTGCTATATATATATGCACTTATGCAGAGGTGCTACCAAGAGTATCTCAAGCTGAAATCAAAAGTTGAGGCACTACAGCGCACTCAGAGGTGAAATACGTACAATTATGAATCTGAAGCGTTTTTGAAATAATAATAGTCAAGTCGATCTAAAGATCAGCAGATCATCATGCTTGATCATGAATATTAGAAATTTTAATTATGTAAGCAAATAATTTAAGTATAAAATTTGTAGAAATTTGCTTGGGGAAGAATTGGAGCAGTTGGGCATAAAGGAGCTTGAGCAGCTTGAACGTCAGCTGGACTCTTCATTGAAGCAAATCAGGTCCAATAAGGTACGTAAATTCGGTCACGTTAAAGTGAAACATAAGCTCATGATATAAAACATAGCCTCTTAATAGCCTCTTGTTTTGATCTCTTCAGAATGATCACTATAATTTTATATACATAGAGATGAGCAATAACTATTTTTATCTTCCTGTTCCTTATCTGCAGACACAACATTTGCTTGATCAACTCGCTGATTTGCAAAGGAAGGTAAAGCTTTGATAAATAACTTTTAATATTTTCGATTTGTATACGTATGCTGATTACTACTGCATTTTTTTTAATGGGCGGGCAGGAAGAGATGCTTCTGGAAACTAACCGTGTCTTGAGGTGCAAGGTAGCAAAAAACACCTTAATCTTTCATGTTTTACTCATAAAAATGTGGTTATTGAATCTGATTTGTCAATTCTTGACGATTTTCTTATATCTGGGAATATCTGAATCATTAATTATTCAAACTTATTATCAATTCTAAATTATTTACGGTATACGCAGGTCAAAGGATTACATTTAAATGCGTGGTTAGTTTGCTCTAAGCGTCCTTTTTCAATATAAAACAAAGAATAAATCAAATTTGAGTTAAGCAACCACTTTGTAAAATATACTTCGATAAAAATAAGTTCTTTCAGATTTCTCAAGTTATGAATTTCAGGTTTTCATGAACTTTTCTTTAATATTAATTGAATAAAGAAGTAATGTATGTAGACCTTATAAACTATAAGCATTCATTTTGAAGAGTCTTGAAATATCAACGGTATGAAACTTTCTTGATGGGAAATGATTTTTTAATTCATTTTTTATGGATTCTTTTTTTAATTAGTTTAGTCTCTTAAATATTCTCATTTTATTCTTTCTTCGTCTAACATTCTACGTCAAATTTAATAGTTTGTAGACTTAGGCATTGCCTGCTACTTGGCACCGCTATCTTAGACCCTCGGAGTTAGTTAGACAGAAAGCTAACATCATAACAGCATTAATTACAGTTTTAATTTTACCTAATATTTTAACTGCACTTTTCGACCATTGTCCCCCTAATAGGCTAACACCCTAAGTAGTCTTATAACCTAGAGCCTAAAAAAAGAAATTAACTATTTATTATAGATGAGAAAAGGTAGTAGGGGTCTGATTCATCACACTCTTGCACTTCTCTAGGAATATCAATCATATAATTGCAATAATTAAGATTACTGTAGAAGCTTACAAGATAGCAAATAATACAGAAACTCAGCCTTCTCTCTCTCTGTTTTTTTTTTTTTATGCTATTTCCTTTTGTCTTCGTCCATGTGCCTCTTCGTCGTCTCCAACTTGTTTATATTTTTGCACAGTTGGACGAAATAAATATATCCTTTCAACCATCATGGGAAGCTAGGGAGGGAAATGATTCATACGGCCGCCAGCCTCCACACTCCGAGGGATTCTTTGGGATTGCACAATGCAGTCGTACATTGCAGATGGGGTAAAGTACCTCTCCGCCACTGATGAAAATCTGTATGAAAAGTATATGATTTATTTTTGCTGTTAACGCCTGGAGGCGTTTTTAGACAGTTTATTTTGAGGCACAATGGATTTGTCTAGGTGAACACGAGGTAGGCCCATCTGGAGGGGCCATATCTTGGGACCTAAATACAAGCTAACCCCAATTATTTCAGGCTCAAGTTTCTTTTTCGGCAGACACTGAACGTATCATATAATGGATCATTTTCGAGTTTACTTTGTTGTCTAATTTATTAAATCTCTTATATCTGATTTGATGCATATAAGATTTTTTTTCTCAAAATAACTCTCAAGATTAATCGGGTGATCAAGCTTGAATTGACAGGAGAAAGCTGCTGATTCCTTACTTGCTTTTCCAGGTACGGTTCTGCTGAAACAAATGAAGCTCCTGGAGCAGGAGCTGGAACCTCAGCCCAAAATGCTAGTGAATTTCTGCCAGGATGGATGGCATGACACATACATATATATATGTTGACTACTCAGCTTAATTCACCGTGTAATTCTCTAAAGATGATGATGATGCTATATGATGCTTTTGTAGTGATCTTGTTGATGAAACTGTGTCACCTGGAATAGCAGGGTACAATAATAACAAAAGGTTAATGAAAACCAAGCAACATATAAACCATTCTGTATTTGTTCCTAGCAATAAGCTTGTTTCTTTGACAAAGTTCGATATGGAGAATTTGTGGTGCTCTCTAGAAAATTAACCTGTGGACCTTATGAAATCTTACGTGTTCAATTATTTAGTCTGTGTGCAACATTATTATTAGTTTTTACATGGGAAAAAAAAAGAAAAAAGAAAAATCAAGGTTGTAGGGTGATGCACAATGCCAACTCATATGCGAGAATTACTTTTATCTTATTGATATTGGAGTTGAAGATTTTATCATATACTCACTCCACTCCAGTTCTATTAATATAGAAATATTTTTGGAAGAGTATTGCTTGATTGTTATTATAACATCTCTAATTTGTCTTAACCATGTACTCTTTTATTTTGCCCTCTTCTACTTTTTATTTTGATAATGAACTTCTATATATCAAATGAGACATATTTTGATATCTTATGGTAATTAAACTGTAATTTTTCGTTTTTTTTAATAATAAAATTTTTCAAATGAAATAAATCAAAATTACACAATCTTAGGACATTTTTTAAAAATATATATATAAATTAAAACTATGCGGTTTAATCACCAGAAAATATCAAATTGTATTTCATTTTTTGTAAAATCTAATTAAAAAAATAATTGAGAAATTTAGTAAAGGGTTAAGGCATCTAGCATCATAAAATATTTTGTGGTACGTTTAGCATTCTGAAATATATTTTTAGGTGCGTCCAGTACCGTAGAGTATTTTTTAGTGCATCCAATATCTCAAAGTATTTTTTTAGGCAAGTCTAGCAGCCAAAAATGTTTTTCGTTGCCTCCGGCACCAAGGCAAGAAAAAAAAAACTTTAAGGTGCTGGGTTCCCCTAAAAAATATTTCAGGATGCTAGCCGCACCTGAAAATATTTTACGGTGTTAGATATACCCTAAAAAAATATTTTCAGATACTGGATGCACCTTAACTTTTTAATACACTTGAAGGATATTTCCAAACTTACTAAAATTCTGAACAATGTCTAACTTTAACTAAATTTCTCGATACTCGTAAAACCAGTCAAAAGGCGGTTGTCATGTTTTCGTGCGGAAAATCTAAAAAAAACAAAAATACCTCTTAAATATTAAAGTTATAAATTAAGAATTAGTATAAAAATATATTATCATTTGCTCTTCAAATATAGTCAATTGCTATTAAAATATAATAAATAAGACTGATTTAAAAATTTGAAATTCTAAGAGGTTTTTTTTTTATTTGGATTTTCTCTTTTATATGTGGTATGATACAGGCATAGCAGATAGTAGTATACTACTCATTTTGCTTAACATAAAAGCTACGTAATTTCTTTATAAATATTAAAAAAATTAGCTAAATTAGTTATTGTCTTCTCTAAATTATTCTTATTAATCATGTGTAGTAAAACCATCCTTTGATAAAAACCTTTTAACATGCACAATCACTACATGAACTAATTTGGAGAAAAATAAATTAATGTGAGAGACAAAATGTATTGGACTCTTATATTTAATACTAAATTGAATTTCTAAGTGGTTCTTTATATCATGAGAACTGAATGGTACTGAGAAAACAAAGAGGTCCCTTGGCATTAATTAGGAGTGGCCCTAATTTAATTTGATTGACAACATCAGGACAGGAAACATGAGTACAGAAGTAGTTCAAAGATGAGCATCATGTGAATATAAATTGTCCATATATTTAAATTCACATTTGGGGTTTTTAGATTTAGCTTTTTGATCGATGTGTGGACTGGATGCATTAGGAATGATGCTATATGTGGAAAACAATATTCCCTCCATTTTTATTTATAAGCCACTGTTTGGAATCGATTATTAGTTGATTAATGATTAGTAATTGTGCAGTTTCTCGCCCACTCAATAATTTAAGGCTCTAGTCTTTACTCCTTCTTATCCACAATGTAAGTTATTTTAACTAATTCATCAATATCAAAAAATGATAATCAACTCATTAAATTTGTTTCAAGTTGAAGTGTTTTTACAACTTTACCTGTATTAAATGAGGTTGTGAGGGAGAGAGAGAAATACAAAGAGTTACTCCTATGATTCTATTTGTAGGATACTAAGAGAAATTTTTTGTATAGATGTATGATTTTACCCATTATTTATTATTGTGTTGATTTTATTTACATGAGACATAATGTATATTAAATAGGGATAAAGTTGAAAAGTTGTTAAATTTTAAAAGAGTTAATAAAGTTTAAGGTTTTTTTATTTGTGTGAAATATATTGAAAGTAACTTATAAATGGGATTAGAAAAGTACATTTAAGCATCAATTACAAGAATATATTAACAAAAACATTAATTACTCTCTAAATGAGAGTTACATTTTAGTTCAGATTATTGTTTTAGAGAAGTGATTTATATTGCGGATCGGAATGAGTACAAAAACTCATTCACTTCATGCATAGCCCTCTTGCATTGAATGAGGATGGTTAACTTCGTTCCAACCTCAAGTACTACCCTAGGAATTTGGATAAATGTCTAATTTTTCTATTATTTATAATTTTGTCCTTATCCTTCGTGACAATGTATTATTAAATCAAGGATATATAGGACTATAATTATTGCGCTCGTTGCATCTGATAATTACCTCTCTAGATCTCCCAAAAATGACTTCTTCAGATTGCTGCTTGGAATTAAATTATTAAAACTCCAAAAACTTTTTTTAGCTAATTGATGCTGAAGATAAACAAGTTGTAGTGAAGAAAAGTCATATGTGTCATCAATATAATAGCGGAGTTGAAAGTAGTGAGGTTGGAGAGAATTCCAAGTTGAGTTGGAAACCAGGTAAGCGCAATATTATTAAATTTTTTGCCATATAAATTGACACATGAAGGATAGTCATAAAATTATTAAATGATTTTGATGATATTTATTATATAGTTAAAAATTATACTCCTCCGGTCCTTAATATAAAACCCATTTAACTAATTTGATTAGATTAAGGAAGTTAGGTAAGTTAGTTAATTATAAGAAATGTGACACATTTTTTCTAAAACACCATAATCATCTTTCTTAATACCTCCTCTCCCTCTTTTACTTGATTATGGTTAAAGGAGTATCTATAAGGGTAATTTAGAGAAAATTAATAAATATGATAAATGAGTCTTATATTTAGGACCAAAATCAACTCAACAATTGAGTCTTATATTAAGAACCGGAAGAGTATTATTTTAATTATAACCGGTCTAACCTAATCTGACCCTGATCTGACCTATTAACCCTTGACTCACTTTTCTAGACAAATTCAATAACTGGTCCGATTTTTAGTATCTTGATTATAAGACGGGGATGGCATCCTATGAATGGGACATGATAGTACCGTATTCTGGATGGTGATTATGCTGGCAGGAGGAGCAAAGGAGTTGTGACTGTTGATGATTAGCAAGACCGTTCCGGAAGAGGATGATTTTTGTACTTACTTTGTAGTTGCTTCTTTTACTTTGGTTTTGAACCTTCGGTTGTTTAATTTGTGTTTTTTCCTTTGTAGTTTCTTTACACTGGTTGTACTTCTTTTTTTTTTTCGAATAAAATGTCCTTTCTGTTAAAAATAAAAAGATTGGTTAGTGAGTTTTAAACGAGTTAAAAGCTCAGAAATTAAGTCCTACCAAACTAGGAGATTGAGCTATAAGTGAATCAATTCTTCAATGATGAAAAGATATATTTTTCCTATATATTTTGAAAAGTTTTGATGTTTATACTTATGAGAGGTTATGTATTCCTTTTGATTCTAAAAATAAAAACTATTTTACCTAATTCACAAATATTAATAAAAATAGTTATATCAAATATTAATATAATTATTTTAGGTTGTTAAAAATCAGATTGGACCGGGTAGTTGAATCAAATGAGATTACACTTAAACCCTAACGGGTTGGATCGACTGGCAAGAGTCGTTCCAGTTTAACCACGGGTATTGAGTTTGAGGGATGAGAATACGACACCCTAGACTAGGTGCTAGGGGTGCTAATCTTAATGGTTCCTGATCATACTTAATTTCAAAATGAGGTCAAACATTGACCGTGTCCGGTTTCCGTACCTGTCTTAATATTGCACTGCCAAGTTTGCATTATTTTCACACCATTCTTCCATTTTCCCACATTATAATGATGTTTTAAATTACATTACATCGTGTTTCTATTGGAAAAAATTTAAAATATGTCTTTTCGTACACACATTAGAAATGATATTTGAATTTTAAATATCACTCTCACCTCAATTCACTCAACCTCTTCTCATCTCTTCTTACTTGTTTCAAGTGACAAATTGTTAAAAGATTATGATTTTTAAAATCATTAACATAAATATTTTAATATCTGAATTCATAAATATAGTTTGACGTGAATATATTTAATTGGCAGAATAAATTTTAAGGTATATTCATAGTTGTTATTTTATTAATTAGTACTCATAATTTTAAAATGACACTAATAAAAGTATATTTTTCATCTTTATAAAAAAAGTATCTTTTTCATCTTTATTTTAAAAAAAAGTATATTTTTCATCTTCTAACTTTATGTATATAATATTTCATTTTATAAAGTATATTTTAGATCTTTAACAGTAACACGTTAAATTTGATTAATAAAAATATAAAACAAAACTGGAAAAAGCCCCTTATAAATTTTTTTTAAAAAGATGAATTACAACTAGATAGATTTAATTATCTTAAAATGTATTAACAATCTAAAAAATATGTAATGACAAGTTTTACAATCGCCGTATGTTCAAATTAGTCACTTGTTATTAAAATTTGTTAGTAATTAAATCTTTTTATTAGACTGTACTCCTCTGATTTTATTTATAAGGCACAGAGAGAAGAAATTTTTTGATCCTCTTTATAGGGTACTGAAAATTTTTTTTTTATATGGATGTACAATTTTACCCATTATTTATTATTGCATTGATTTTGTTTACATGACGTATAATGTCTATTAAATAGAGATAAAATTAAAAAGTTGTTAAATTTTAAATAAAAATTAATAAGATTTAGATTTTTTAATATGTATAAAACATACTCAATGTGTCTTATAAATAAGATCAAATTTTATGATAATTATCCCTTTTTTAAAGGTAGAATATCTTTAAGCTCACGGTTATTTTACAACAGAATCTAACAAAACTCAATAAATGCTCTGATATGGACAAGACATGGCTGGTGTCAGAGATTAATTGAAAGTTGACACTTTGTGGATAAAAGTGACAGCATGCTACACCACAACTTTCCCAAATTTACGAATCACCAAACTTGGAATTTTAGCATATTAACTGTGTCTGTGTGTGTATATATATCCATGTAAGATGATAATTCAAGGAAAGAAAATGTACTAATAGAGTTACAAGACATCTTCATTATCATATGAAACAAGAAAAGCTTAAAGTACGACCAAACTCTCTTTTCATTTCATTAGGTTCTAATTTTCCTATCATAATCAAAATTATATATCACTCAAGGATAATTACAAAATTTTTAAATTTTTATTATGTAATTCACATTTTTGTAACTTTTATTAGTTATATATACACGCACACACTTTATAATGCGTGAATATTGGGAGTGACTGATTGTATAATGATAATTTTATAAGTTTAACATTTTTACATAAATTATATTGTTAATTTCATGCTTTTATATCAATTGTAAGGCGAGTCATGAGATTTATGTAATTTTAATACACTGTAACTTATAATATATTAATAATTTTAGAGTGAATCTCATTTCAATTCCGGAAAGGAGATTAATTTCAATTCTCTCGAGATTGGGAAATATATTTTTTTTTTGGGCAAAACGTTTGTGAATAAATGTTTTTATTCTAAAAAATTAAAATAATCGAACTATCCTTCTATTTTTTATCTTAATCACACAAAGTTTATTTTATTTTAAAAACATACATTTTAATCTAAACCACTAATACTGTTAAAAGAATTCTTAAAAGTTAAAAATGTTATTTAACTGAAAATTTTGTTGACTAATTTAGCCCTCATGTTATCAAATTTTTAATTTACCTTTTGACCATTTGATAGATTTACAAATATTAAATTGCAAAAAAAAGACTAAAATTGTTTGGTTAATAATCAGAACAAATAATTTGAGCCTGTATATATACATGTATATGTAAATATGTCATGTAGCTGCTTCGGCTCCCATGCCAATTACCATGATGAAGACAGAGGCAATATTTCTTTTTTATCCTCATTATTAATAAGCTTTAAATAATCAATTTGGGTATAAAAATCAGTTTAAATTAATTAAAAATATATTTCTGTTCTGAATTTATCATTATAATAAATAAAAAAGGTCAAAAAGAATGTATGGAGAAATATAATAAGGGAGCATCAATACTAAATAATTAAGAACAAAATTAAAAAAAGTATTAAATGTGGAGACGAACTCAAATTGAAATTCATAAAATGAATTGCAAATTTCTTTCCACATTTGAAACTTATAAATAAGAATCAGGAAATATTTTTAAAAGAAGTTAAGAATATTTTGATAAATATATTTTAAAATTTCGTTAATTGATATTCCCCTAATTTGATATCCTTGATTGAATTAATGCCGTTCCAAACAATTAAAATTCTTGTAATTTTTTCTTAATTCTACCATGTATTGTATTCATTATTACTATCTCCGCTCCCTGATATCATTTTTTCCCCCAAAACTGTCACTATTGACTACATATTTAAAGAATTTTCTTTAAGAAATAGTTTCAATATAAATGATTTAATAGGCTATTTTAGAAAAATCAATAAATCAGTATATGTTTTCGAAAAAAACTAATTTAATTAGCTTTCTGAATTTATCCAAATTAATTAAATAGATCTTATATTACCTCCAGCTTTAATTAATATTAGAGCTAAAAACTAACTAATATGTGGATACTAGTTAAATTAGTTGTTTGTAATAAATTAATGTTATTTTTTTTAAAAAATATCCTTATTATTTATTAATTATGTCCATTTAAATGACCCCTTAATGAAATCATTTGATATGTGTAATTATTACGAGATTATTTTGGAGAGAACATTATTATCTTGACAGATAAAATGAATTATGATATCATATTTAAGATAAAATGAATCCATCTTCTGGCTGTTATAATAAAATTCCGACATCGTATTAAGTACATCCATGTAAAAAGGACTTGTCAAACTAAGGGCAACCACGCCGTACGGCAAGAACCTATGGACAGATTTACGTTGATGTTCTTGTGTGTACGACAAAGACCATCACAATTATTTTCCTAACTGCTCATGAGAGAGACAAAAGAAGACGAAGAAGAAGAAAGCAAGATCATCATAATTACGAAAAGACTAAAATAGGAATAAATAAGAAATAACTATAATAATCTCCCCACATGTGGTCGACACTAAAGAAGGCGACCCTTTGCAGAGGTCAACCAATGAGAGATCGACAACGCATAATCGCCCCTCACAAACCCTAATCTCTTTGCCCTAAAAAAGCTTAAAAACCCCTCCGGCCTCCTCCATTCTTGTCCAGAAAACCCTAAACATTCTCCTTCTCTCTTTCTCCTTCAGCCCTTTGGGTCTCACTTGTTTGGGAAATTTTCTCAGCAAAAAAGAAAAAGGAAAAAGGAAAAGGGAGTTCCAGTATTATATTACTGTCACTTTATCAGTATCATCAGTGTGTGTGTGTGTATACTATAAGAGAAGCTTATATATAGTATTATATATAATTAAGGAAATGGGGAGAGGTAGGGTTGAGTTGAAGAGGATAGAGAACAAGGTGAACAGGCAGGTTACGTTCTCAAAGAGGAGGGTTGGGTTAGTGAAGAAGGCCCATGAGATCTCTGTGCTCTGTGATGCTGAGGTTGCTTTGATCATCTTCAATAACAAAGGAAAGCTCTTCCAATATGCCACTGATTCTTGGTATATATGTACTTATAATATATATAGATGTGTGTGTGTTTCTTTCGTTTTTGCTTTCTCGCTTGTTACCTTTATGCCTTCTGTGTGAATCTGTTTGTGTTATACTTGCTGTTTCTGTGCTTTCTTCTGATTAATTTGGTTTTCAGAGTGGAAACTGGTTTTGATCTGGAAAGAAATCTGTTGAGGGAAGCAATCAAGTTTTTGCTTAATGACTTAAATTTTATTTTTGTTCTGATCAAACTGGATTTCTTATCTTTTTTTTGGGTGGGGGGATTGGCTGTATGTAACATGTATTAGTGTTTAATGAATTACTCCAGCTTGTTTTCTTTTAGTATTTTTTTTTCCTTCCCCTTTTTAGGGCTTCGTCTCTGGATTGAAAGATATAGATGGTGAGGTTATTAAGGTTTTATTTTTAGTAATAGTTAAGTTTGTGTGTGTGTGTGTGTGTAAATCTAGCTGGTTTGTGCATTTCTTAATTAGGAGTACTAGGCATGTCACAAGTGGTATACCTATAACATTGATGTTTTTTGCTAATTAATTTCCATCGGAGTTATTAATAATACTGTTGTTTTCCTTTAAGAATTACTACCTCTGTCCTAATTATAAGATCTTGTTTACAGTCTACAAACGAGATTTATAATTAGAATTATAATCGAAGGTAGTAATTAATGACCATAACCATGGTTTTCGTTTTGGGTTGAAATTAACATGAGGGGGAAAACGTTTGTTCTATATATGTATATATGTGTATGTATTATATTGCTTTAACTTTGATTGTGCTCATACATAAATGTTGGAGAATAATTACACGAATCATTTTTATCTTATTTCTTCTATTGTTTTGTTTTGCATTTGATGAGTGTTTTGGTTCTATGTTTGATAAATAGAAAGAACTAAAATAAAATATTTCGGTTAATTATAAATTTATATTTTCGCACAGATCAAACAAACACAAATATATACTTTTGGAAATCAATTTAAATTATGTATACACACATGCTTAAATATACTGAACTACAATCAAGAAAATAATAAGGAAAAAGGGAAATCTACTAAAAATACCCTTTTATTATATAAAATTTCACTTTTAGAACTCCACTCTTAACATAATACCAAACAATACCCTTCACCCTTCTCTCTCTCTCTCTCTCTATATATATATATATATTATATATATTATGAAATCAGACATATTTCTCACACACACACATAATTCTATACCTCCATAAATTCACCCACACACAAAACTAAGACATTCACACACATAATCCTAAAAGAGAACATAATATTTAATCTTATATTTATCATTTTTTTCTTGAATTTAAATATGTTTTCCTCTGTACTCCAAGACATGCTAGTGATCTTCCAGTCATCAATTTTGGGTGACTTGATTTTTAAAAAAAAAAGCAATTTAATCTTCATATATAGTCTTGGATCCTTCAATTTCTCTATTTTTTTTTGCTTACTTTCTAATTGTTCATTTTAATTTCCTCTTTCTAATGCTTGATTATTTCTGCATCTTTCTTTTCTAATTTCATTCAATAGCAATAAATTTAGTCATAAGAAGCTCATGAAGATTTAATTAGAAGCCTCTCAAGGAATAAAAAAGAGACAACTGATGTAGAAAAGCAAAATTGAATTTGAAGGAGCAACAAATCTGAATTGTTTACTTTGACCAAAAGAAATCTGAACATATATATTAGACCATTCAAATTCTTTATACATTTTTTTATTTTAACCTTAAAATATGCAAAGTACAGACTAAAATAATCTCTTAATTATTAATTCTTAACAAAATAATGATTAATTGTAAAATAAAAAGAGATAGTAAAATATCACTAGTTTATATTATTTTGTGATTACCCTAGCAACTGAGATATTAAACCAATTAAGTCCATCATTCTCATTGCATTAATATTTCTTTGTGTATCTTCAAGTTTCTCATCTTTTTGACTCATCACTAGTCACACTCTCAACACATTCCTTTTATTAAAATAGTATATATATATATGGAGATGCAAACCTTCTTCTTTTCTCTCTTTCCTTTTACTCAACTTTGATACCAATTTGTTAGAACAAAGAAAATAATATGCTTGATCAACAAGTCAAAGTTACTCAAATCTACTATGAAGAACTCAAAATTCACTCATGTCATATCTATCTTATCATACAACTCAACTCCTATCTTAACAATACAAAAAATTTAGGCTATTTATACTATTGGGTTGATATAATGTCTCGTCCTTACAGTTTGCTTCATCCTATAATTTTAAATCATAAGTTTTAGTCTTTTAATAGCTAAATGGTCCAAGTCATTATTTAAATATACAGAGACAAATGATTTAGACAAAAAGAAATTTGAAGAATCAAAACCTATGATTTAAAATTAAAAAAGACCAAAACCAAAATAAGAATGAATATTGTATTAATCCTATATTATTTTTATCAACTCTTAAAATTGCCTCCTATTTGGTTAACAAGGTTTACTAAAACATCATCCTTGAAACACGCAATTCAAGAAGTACATGTATAAATTCGACCGAAATAATTTTAGACACACAAAGCTATGACTCACAATCCTAAAAGACACATATAATATTAATATAATAACCATTTCCAACAACTTACAGGTACATCAACAGTTCAGTAATTTCGTTGCTACAACTTTGATTCAGAGCTCTGTCCTCTTCTAGGTTGAGAAAATCATACTGTACCTATGATCCTTGTAAAACCATTACTTATGTTTCACTTCATTTCATGGTTCAATAATTCAATTCATCATTGATGATGGAGTGGAGAACCTTAATTTGTGGATTAGTTTCTTGTCATGTTTCATTTTAAAGCTCAAGTCCTTTCAGCTCAGGACATGGATGCAAAAGCTGCATTCTGCTGCAACTGCGAGCTTTTATTTGTATTTTTCGTTTTCATTTGACATTTTAATTTCCTGTCAAAAGTTGATTTTCATCCTCAACTTTTTGTTTTTTTTTGTTTTAAATTTTTTTCTGAAACAAGTGCAAGTTTTCTGCTTTGATAATGTTTCATCCTTTTCTGGTCTAGCTTGCTTTTTAATGTCTGGTCTGGGAGTTTCAAGTCTAGTCCTTTCAAATGATGGCTTATAGAAATTAAAGAAAGCAAGAAGTATGTTCTCTAGCTTTGATTTTATGCCCTTTTGATATATGGAGTACCTAAGGATGTCTTGTCAGGGTGCAATCTCCTAGATGAACATGTGTCAACACGAGATTACCTTAAAGCAAATTAAAAGTAGTACTCCGTACCTTATTAATTTTTATTGGACAGGAAATATGGGTTAATTGTAGTACTTAATTGACCCTTTACTTTTAGGTTCCTTAATTTCATTGTAGTAACTTAAAATAGTGTTGATTGCCATTGATTTATTAACCAGCGTTTCATAGTCACTCGCATGATTGATTATCTAGCTGAAAGGAAAAAAAAATCATGGATAATAACAAACGCTTCATCCTATGCTTAGTAGGATATATATGTCAACAACAATTCATAGAATAAAGATTTGATAAGTTTTTTACCCAAAAAAAAAAGATTTCATAAGTTTTAAATTAGTTAATAGTTTAAAAATTTTAAAATTTTTCTCAATAGATCTCATGAATTAGAGGAAGCTGTTTAATTAGTTATGAAGTAAAGGGTATTATTTAGGGGAAAATAATACTTTAAACAAATGATTTTTTTAAATTAATTAAGGACTATAAAGAATGGCTTATAATAATAAGGACAAAGGAGTTCAGAATGTGTTGCACAAATATTTTAGCTGAAAAAGTCAAGGGTGGATTCATTTAGGAAAACAAATAAGTCTAAGAAGAATTATTACTACTACATACATGTAGTTATATACTACATCAACTTCTTAATATAAAATTTAATTAACGAATTTCAGAAAATTAATGAAGGGAAATAAATTACTCAAAGTATTGTTATTTTTCTTCAAACTAATTAGCCTAACTTAATGATACACATAAATGTTTAAGAGAAATCATGTAACATATGCTAAAAAATTAAGTAATTTATTGATCTTCCTTGACCTTTATAAATTAATCAACAAGAATGTTAAGTGAACTCTCTCTTTTCTTCATCTTTTCCCATGTTTGAACTGCCCACTTCTTCTTTTTGGCTTCATGGGTGGTCAGTTCTGTTAAGATGGTTAAGATTAGTTTATGATTTAGAAGAGGCAATTTAACACACACATATAGACCACAGAATTGCATGTGTTATGTTGTGTGGATTCCACATTTGGTACACAAATAGGGGGGTGTGTGTGAGAGAGAGAGAGAGAGAGACATGGGGAGAGAGAAATGAAGAGATTTAATTAGTGGCCATTTTTTTTTCTTGTGGGAATGAAACAGCATGGAGAAGATACTGGAGCGCTATGAAAGATATAACTATGCTGAGAGGCAGCTTGCTGGAAATGATTCCGGGACGCAGGTTTGTCTTTAATCTATTCATATTTGGATTAATAATAATTCTGATTAAAAACAAACTTAATAAAAGAAAACGATGAACATGGAAGACTCATATTATCATATATTACCTCCGGTTCTAATTATAAGGTCTCATTTATAGACTACAAGTAAGGTTTTATAATTAGGACCGGAGGTAGTATAATCTTGTAATTTCTCCAGAATTTCCATTACCAAATGATCCGCATCCTTAAAATAATCAAGACGTGTTGTGAAATTCTAATCAATTGAGCTATGCACATTATTGTTAAATCGTTCTGCAGGAAAACTGGACCTTTGAGTATTCTAGACTGAAGGCTAAGATTGATCTCATGCAAAGAAACCAAAGGCAAAGTTCTACCATTATACTAACCAATCAATAATTTTACCTCTTAATTATTAGTCTTAGTTATCTTTATCTGTGTCTGGTTTGATCTCAGCCATTATATGGGAGAAGATCTTGCTTCACTCAGCCTCAAAGAGCTTCAGAGTTTAGAGCAGCAATTAGAAACTGCTATCAAACATATCCGTACACGCAAAGTATATATATACATACATATATATATATATCTCACATTCTCTCTTTCTTCTTCTTCCTTTAGTGGAACTGAGATATTTCAATTTACGTCTTGAATATACTGCAGAATCAGCTGATGTACGAGTCCATTTCTGAGCTTCAGAAAAAGGTATCGTAGTAGTGTTGTTGCGTGATGCATTAATTTTGACTCTGTCTGCCATGTCATTTCAACTTAAATTCATTTTTTGTGAGATTTCATTTTGTTCTGACAGGAGAGGGCCATACAGGAACAAAATAGCATGCTTGCAAAGAAGGTAATTATTATATTCATGCCATAATTATTTTTTTCCTTTCATTTTACTGATAATTAATATATATAATCATTGTAATGTTACCCCGGAAATTAAAGGCCGTTTATTTTCTTGTGTTATTGGCTTTCTTTCTTGCATAAGACTAATTTAAACAAGTAGAGTGCTTTGCGGAGAAGACACCTTACTTTCCACAGAGCATATATCATGCTTTTATAGTTTGATATTTATATTTATATACGATTGTGTGTGTGTGTGTGTGTACATGCATTGTAATGTATGTGAATGAAAACAGATAAAGGAGAGGGAGAAGGCTGCCGCAACAGCAGAGGCACAGCAGGCATGGGAGCAGCCAAGCCATGAAGCTGCTCCTAACCCTTCTTTCTTACTCCCTCATCATCCTCTTCCCTCTCTAATCATCAGGTACTTCATCTCTCTCTCTCTCTAGATACACGCACATGTCTGTGTGTACAAAAGCCATCTTACAAAGAAACTTATGTTTGACATGTTTATATTTAGGAAAAAATTAATATTTTGCTCCCTGTAGTTTTAATTTGAGTTAGTTGTAATTTAGTATTAAACTTTGACTTGGTACGACCAAGTTTAGATAGTTTTCGCTCAGTTTAAACTCTGTCGTTACACTTTTACTCACCGGAACTTAGACCCTATATAGTTTTAACAATTTAAAACTCAGTTTTATGAAGTATATAATTTTTTTTACTATAAAAACGTAGACTAATATTTTAAATGGCCAAATCATAGAGATCAAATTATATTGACTCAAAATTTACTAACTAAGTTATAATCAAGTAAAAAATAGAACAACAAACAAAAAGATTAATCGCTGATTGGTTTCTTGTTTTGAAAAGAATGTTATGTTTTTAAAAATAAAAAAAATAAAAACAATGTTTGATAATTTGTTTTTAATTGGTTGTTTTATAAAAAAAATAACAATATGTTTTTGAAAACTTAAAAAAAACAATTTTCGGATGTTTTCTTACTTTTATTTTTTTGTTTTGAAAAAAATGGAGAAATTTCCTTCTTTTCTCATTTATTACCTGCCAAGTATTATCGCCAGTGACGGCCACTCCCAGCCAAATACGATTTTTTATGTTTTTTGTTTCAAATGTGATTTTTTTAAATAATTATCCAAATATATTCTTTTTGTTTTCTATTCTCAAAAACTTATTTTAAAAAAATTATAAATTTGTTGTAGGGAAAAAAAACAAAAACAAACAAGTCCTAACTTTCTCTCATACACTAGTGCTTGTTTTTATGATTAACTCAACCTATATTCTTGTTAATTAAATTTTTTTTTTTCCGTGTACTTGTAATGAGTCCAAGATGAATCGCACTATAACATAAAATTCAATGACAAGATTCGCGACATCTCCTCCAATTAATGAGATACTATAGATTTTGTGTTTACGAAATTGTTGTGCACCATATGTGGATTTCCTCCTTTGTGGTGCTGATTTTTTTTTTTTGGGCCTTGTGGTGCTGATTATTATTTGGAGAGTGTAAGCATACACATTTGCATATTTCATTTATGTTGATAAGATTTAATTGGAAAGGTTTTAATTTATATTAAATTCTTAGCTAAAATTTAATAATGAATTGATGTGAAAAATAATATAATGCTACTAATTTTCTAACTAATAACTTATGAAAAATAATTATTTAAATGGAAGCAATAAGGAATTGGATTATAAATTGAAATTTTAAAATAATTAAGATGTGCATCATCCAACACATAATTATAAAAATCATTTACGTTTGATGACAATTAATGATTTATGTAAATGCAGTGGTAATTACGCTGAAGAAGAAACGACGATGGGAAGGAACGATCTTGACCTGACCCTGGAGCCAATGTATGGCTGCCACCTCAGCTGCTTTAATTTCAAATTATAATTATAATTATTAATTAATGTTGTTATTAACTAACCAGAATCTCTTTAATTTTTGTTTGCCTTGTAATACTGTTTTTTTTTTTTTGGTTCATCAGATTGCTTTGTTTGCACTGTAACTGTGGAGGCATGCGTCATGCGATTGCATGCTTCATTATATATGTATCAGTACTACTAAATAACTATGGTTATCCTTTGGCTGAAGACTGCAAAACTTTTTACCCTTTTCTATTTCAATGTATTATACTACCTTTGGCTCTAAATATAAAAGTTAGTTAGTAGTCTTAAATATAAGACCTCAATCCGTTTTATCTCTTAAATTTATATGTTCTAAAAAATTTCCCTATTAATTGTAAGGTATTTTCATCCAAGTATAGTTTTGATGTACATGATTGAATAAAAGTAATTTAAGAAAGTCAGCACACATTTATTACATATTTATTACAAATAATTGATTTATATAATTTTCTTAATATCTCTAAATTAGTTATCTAGCTGTTGACCGGAATATATAACAATTGTTTATATGTGTGTGTGTGTATATAACCATCTGAATGCATTACATACGAGTATTGTTGATTCAGTTTCACGCTGAGAAAATAAACAAAAGAGAATGATGGCTGCTAAAATGAACAGGTACGAAAATACTTATATAGAAGGAAAGATTAGCTGAGTTTATTATTAAGCAATCTGATGAACTATATTGGATTTTAAAGACATACTGCACAATACACACGCTTACACACGCCCCAAAAAGCAAAAAATCCGAGAAAATAGGAAAAATTTTAAGTCCCACTCACACTGTCGGCGCGTGAACTACACACGCCGCCATGTAGCTCGCCACCGGCGACACGTGCCGTGTCGGCAGCCTCCACACGCCACCATCTCTCAGGTGGTGGTGCCCCCGTGTCGAGTGGGCATGCCACGTGGCGGCACGTGCATGTGGCATTGCTGCCATTTTTTCCTCCTATTTTTTTAAATCACTGGAAAATTTTTTTTTAATTGGGTTGTTTTTTTTAATGACAGAAAACCCCCTTTTTTATTCTGGGCTGGATACGATCCGGCCCAATTTGGGGGGTGTTTGGGTAAGAATAAAACCATGGTTTCATAAGTGCTTTTACGGTATACGAAGTAAATACATGGAGGAGTTTGCCTCGATTTGCGGAAAAGTGCTTCTCAGCCAAACACCCCCTTGGTCTCCCTCTCCTTTTTTCTTAAAATTATTCTGGGTTGGATCCTACGATTCGGCCTAGAACAATTTTTTTTTTTACAGAAGGGCCAAAATGACGCCGTTTTGGCCTTGAAGGTTATCTTCAACCTCCAGCCAGATTGTCTTGACTCGGTTTTCGCAAGCGGGTCGGGTCCGATGGACTCGAAAACTTCTCTCCTCCATATCTCCTTCGTCTGACTTCTAAATTTCACGTACTTTATATCGTTTTCTTTGTTTTTTCGTCCTCTACACAATGAGATAGGTTTTGGAGGCTAAAAACTTGATTTTAAGAAAACCCAAAAACGAAAATGGTACGGCTGAAAAAAAACAATCCAAGAAAAAAAGTGTTCATGGAGGTAGAGTAGAATCTAGCATCTATAATCACAAATATAAGATACAGAACTATGATTTTGAAAGTAAGATAAAGGATTTGCATAATTGATTGAAGAAAATCACAGAACCCAATTATCCACCGAAGCAGTAAGAAAAATAAAAAACGCAGGCTTCATACACAGATAGAGCAACGGAAAAAATGCAGGTTACTAACTAGACTTTGATACCAATAAAGGGTTTTTGGGTATACCTAGAGTGTTTCACGCCTTCAGATAGCCACGCGGAGGTCCGGTTACGGTAAGATTTTGGATCAGTGTTACACAGCAAATGTATCGGTGGGTGAGAAAAAAAGAGGACCAAGGGAAGGAGTTTGGAAAACGCTAAAAAAAGGACCAGACGGAACTGATACCCTCTCGTCAGTTTTAACTTCATCTTCCCTTTTTGAGAAAAAAATAAACTGCCTCCTCACGGTTATCCTTAATTGCCCTACCTTTCTTTTTTTGTAATTTATGTAAAATGGTGAAATTCACCACTTAAGACCCAAATTTCCTATTTATTTGCATCAGAGTCCTAATACAAATAGGCTTGGGTCCAATCCACCAAGGGTGGATTGGTCCATTTCCTACACATATTAATTTACGGTTTCTTCAAAAATTGCAGCACGTTTTTTTGGAAAATTGTCTCACACATACATGCTATCTTTAGTAATTTCCAAATATTATTTAGGGATTTAGTATCCAAATGACCAATCACCTATTTGTGCTACTTGGTTTATTTTCTATCTGTTTTGATTTTATTATATTTGTATTTTAATTTTAAAAATTTTCACTGCAGGGTAATATAACTCATATTGAAGATATTGCTAATTGTGATAAAAGTGAATCTCATATTGATAAATTATATACTGATTCTGAAGAAGAGGATTATGATGATGATGAGCTAGGAGAAGGGAAAAGGGTGAAAGGATTGATGATGATTCTATTTTGAATAGTGTAGAAGACAATGAAGGTAGTGAGTCTGAAGTTGATATTGATGGTAATGAAAATTCTATAAGTGGTAGTGACATAGAAGCCTAACTTTCTAGATATTTTTAAGAACGTTAAAGGAAGAAAATTTGAGTATGATGCTAAAGGTAAAGTGCATTTGGACAGAGATCTGTTGTTTATTAACGTGAATGAGTTTAGGAATGTTTTAAGGGATTATATAATCCAAGAGAATTTTAATATAATCAGATTAAAAAATAAAAAGCAAAAGTAATTGCTATTTGTGTTTCAAACAGTTGTTCTCGGAGAATTCATGCTTCTCCCACACTGGATAGTGTGACTTTTATGATAAAGATATATGAACCTACGCACAATTGTGTTAGATTAACTAAACAACCCAATACTATATGTACTTGGATAATAGATAAACAGAAAAGGTCTTTGAATGATAATCCTAATTTATATAATTTATACAATTTTTTGAAGATTTTTTTTTCAATTCCATTATTATAGAATTGAAATAGAAAAAAGTTCCACCACATATAGTGACATATATAGTGAAACGATACACTGGGTTCTCAAGAAAAAGAACTGTTTCCTTAATATCCACTCACTTGTTATTAGTTAATAATCCTACTGATTGGATTTATATACTTAAATCAGGTTTAATAATAATATTTTATTTGGTGTTGATAATATTAAATTTGTAAATAACAATAAATTTTTGTTAAAATTTTTTATTTGACATTTAGTAATTTTTAGTTTCTTTTTTGTCATTTTTCTAATCTTAATTTAAGTATATATATTAAATGAGCTGAATTGTAATTTTAATCATTTTTTTAGTGACTGTAACTTTTCTACTGGGCCATTGATTGGGCATGTGGCCATGTATTAATTTTTGCAGTCCAGAATTTTCCCGAGCTGGACACTGGGCGGTCCAGTCTTATTGAAACCCGGCCCCGTCAGCCTGTGAGCTCTCTTCTTCGATTTCGACCGGAACAACGGTAGAAAAATGGAAAATTGCATGCGAGTGCCTATGAGACGAACATACTCGCTGAACATCAGTCGTCGTTGCGCCTCATGCGGCTAGCGTTTGTTTCAGCTTTCCCTCCGTCTCTAACGCCGCCGTTTGCTACTCATCGGCGTGTTTGTTGTAGAACTGCCGCCGCCGCACCACACCAAAGGGGGCTGCTATTAATCGGCCCCGTATCGAGCTAAGGAAGCAGGGAGGGATTTCCTTGACAGTTAGTTTGGTCTCTGTGCATTTGTTTGCTCTTTCTCTTGCCTTTTGTCTTGGGAGGTTATGAGGTGATTGAAATCTGGCGGTGTTATTGCTTAGGCTGATTCAAATTTGGGGAAGAAATCAAGCGAAGTTGAGCCCTAGTATATCTCTATTGTCTTTGGTTGGCCTGCAACTCTCTGTATTTTTCCCATGGAGGTCAATCCACCAGAGACCTCTGCTCAACACCAAAAGCCTAAGAGAAAACGAAGCCGGGAAGACCCAGAACTCGAACGGCTGAACTCGTTGTCGTGGAACCCCTCTTTTGTTGAAAATGACGATCCTTTTTCTTTGCTTGTAGGCTCAAATGAACTTGAAGGAGGTTTGAATTTATTTTTAACATTATGTAATTTTTGTTCTGCTTCTGGATAGGTGAAGTATGGGGCATGGGTTTTTCTTCTTTTGGAAGAATTTTCTAAAACTATGGTTTGGTAGAAGCTGAAAGTAAGTTAGAGAAGTTTTGTGCTTTACTAGAGTTCAGACATAAACTAGAGAAGGTGTGGGAACTTTCTGGTGCTGCTAATTATAATCTGAAGTCTATGTACGCACTACAGGCCTTATGTGCAAATAGGGAAAATTTTGTTCTTCAACTGCAAAATTTTATTTTATTTTTTGAAACTTCACTTTTTTTTCCTCGGGAAAATTGCCCATACAGGTTTTCTTTCACTGGAAGAGATTGACGAAGCTGAGTATGGCTTAGAAACTCCTGATCCCAAAAAAGGCAAGAGGAAAAAGAAGTCTAAACATAAAGCAGATTTGAAGAAACAGAAGCTAAGTGAAGTAGAGGGTGCCTGTGATGATGAGGCTGGGACAAATTTGGAAGAAAACAAGGATGAGAGTGTAATGACTGTAAAGAAGGAAAAGAAGAAGAAAAATAAGAAGAAAAAGGAAGCTGCTGGTATGTGCCAGATCGTGTTCAAATTTAATCCTAAATTATGTATATATGCATTCATCCGTCTGTACTTGCGTGTGTCAGTGTGGGCTTGAGCATATTGAGATTGGTTAGACTACTGAAGGGCCCGTTTCCTTTGGTTAATTGGTGGTTTGTTCCAATTGCCATTATTTATCTTCTGTTTTCTGTGTCTTATCAATATTTTCAGTATAGCATACATATAATAAGAGGCCCTTCTAGTTCCTTAATCTTTCCTTATACCGTGAATTTTACCTTGATGCTGGTACCTATCATCCCCATCTACCAACCCTATTTAAGCTTAACTTTTGATATCAGTACATATAGAGGCTCATCACAGACCTTACCAGCGTACGTACTCTTATAATGCTCTTACTGCTAACTAATTTTTTGCCGCCATACTAAGGGTTGGACCCCTCCTCGTGTTCAGAGTGCTGACCAGTAATCCAATAAAATCACTGGCATCTGCTGCCTCATGGTCCTACATGGATGATTCCCTCTGTTCAGAGTTTTGAACAGCCATACCGAATAACATCATTGCCGTCAATTGTCTCATGGCCCTGCATGGCCCTCTCCCCGTGCTATCTCATTTTGCTTCTGCCCAACTTGAAAATCACTAACGAACATGTCTCACATCATTTTAGCGACATTTTTTGGTCAGGTTTTGGTATATCAAGTCTAGTCTGTGTGGAACGAAAAAGAAAAGAAAATAAAAGTTAGTCTTGTAAATGTGAATATATCCCTTTGTGTCCTTAGGCAAAAAGGGAAAAAAAGAGTAAACAATTGCTAGATATTTTTATGCTGTATTTTTTCTGCAAAGAAAATGAACTTTGTTTAGACTAACGGAAGGATGCCATGAGGTAAGGAAGAGGGTTTGAAGTGGCATTTGTCAGAAAAAGGATAGGTTTTTAAATGCTACCTAAAGGGTAAACATTTAAAGGGCTAATTTTACTATTTAAGTTGAGGACAGTGTTTGCAAATAACTGAAGTTGAGGGAATTTGCTTGCATTTTTCTTGATAAATATATCAGTTTTTTTTAAAGGTTTTTTTAGGTGGTGTTCTCACTATCCTTTTGATGAAGGATTCCTGTTATACTTATTAGTTGTTTAGTTTCAGGTTTTGGTTTCTTTTCTTTCTTTATTTCTTTTTTTTTTCCTGCGTGCATGCACGCACCTGTGGAGATTTTACAGTTTTGTTCCGTGTTATCTGGCTATACATATCATCCTAAAAATTTCTGGATGCTAAATATTTTTGCAACATAAGTACTTGGGCAAGAGTAAGCTGTTTCACTAACCACAGCTTGTGCTTCCAGATCAAGTTATTAACGTGAAGGATGACAAAGATGAAGAGGCCATCGACGAAATGGAATTTTATGCATGGAATGAGTTGAGACTTCATCCTCTGCTCATGAAAGCAATTTACAAGCTTGGGTTCAAGGAGCCCACGCCAATACAGAAAGCTTGTATTCCAGCTGCTGCTCATCAAGGGAAGGTTGGTCAAGGTTTCTCTTAAAGGCACCAGGTGAACTTGATTCAAACAATTAGTGTCTATGATATTTATTGTTTGTTCACTTTTGGCAGGATGTTGTTGGGGCTTCTGAGACCGGATCTGGGAAAACGCTTGCTTTTGGTTTGCCCATTTTGCAACGCCTTTTAGAGGAGAGGGAAAAAGCTGCCAGGATGGTTGAACAAAGGGGTGAAGAACCTGACCAATATGCTCCTACTGGCCTTCTAAGGGCTCTTATAATTGCTCCAACCAGGGAACTTGCACTTCAGGTATTTGTCTAGGGTTTTTGTTCAGTTATGTATTTTTAATGTTTGAATGTTAAGTCCTGCACAAATAGATGATGGGGGAACTTGTTTATTTTTAGTAATTAGTGTGTTATGGGGCTAATAATGGGTTTCCTAAGATTTTATGGTTGTTGAATAAACAAATTATCTGACGAAATAATAAGGAATACAAACCTCATGTTTAATGATATTGAAGAAAGAATGCTGCTTGAAATTGAGTATCAGTAAATGACAAATGGGTGGAAGTTACAAAGAAGATGCTAGAGTAATTGAGAAGTGTTTCCAAGTTTTATTCAAACCAAACTTGGCCTTGTACAAAATCTGGCATTGAAATGTGGTTTCTTGGCAAAAACCGACATTTTAAAAATGTCTACTCTATCTTACTTTGTTCTTGGGGTATTTGATTAGAGCAAAATGCTCAAATTGCTAGACTAGGACAATGTTTGTGGCTTTTATTTGGGTTTTGGCTTTGCTTTTTCAAGGGAGTGTCTCTCTTGGATAGGTAGAGAATTAGGCAGCTTGGCTGCATGTTTAAGTTATAGCATCTTTGTAAATACTCTTTGAGATGTTTGGTTTGTTTTGTCCTTGATGAATAAACCTCCAAGACCCAGCTCATTCATCTAAACTTTTTTTTTTTTTGGGGAAAAAAAACGGAAACAAAGTTTCTTATTTTCTATTGGGTTGTTAATTAGTCTTTTGGCTTTGGGGGATACTTATTCTTCCTCAAATAATTTTTTCTTTATATGTATAAATTCCTAAGGAAAAATTTCTATTCTAGCTTAATTCCATGATACAGTATTTTTTGAATCACTAGCTTAAATTTATATTCTATTCTATTCTAGTTCTTTTTAATTTTTCTTTTTTAAACCAAAACACAGAATGATGGAATATTTTAGAATCACTAGGTGCCGAATCTTACCTGGTTCACAACTTCCACATATCTCTTTTGCTTATGTCACGAAATCATATTGCTCTAGAAATAGCTATTAAATAACACGTAAAATTTTTTAAGATAACAGTTAATATTATTTAATTATTTAATATATTAATATAATAAATATTGCAAAAATATTTACTAAATCATATATTTCTCAGATTATTGAGTTCTCAAGCGGATCCTTATAGTTTGGCATGCTTCCTTGTGACCCAAGGGAAATAATTATTCCTAATGATATTATTTGTCAACTTAATTATTCTATGTGTAAATTTGTTTTCAGGTCACTGATCATCTGAAAGCAGTAGCCAAATACATCAATGTTAGGGTGACTCCTATAGTTGGGGGCATTTTAGCAGAAAAACAGGAGAGACTCTTAAAAGCACGGCCTGAGATTGTTGTTGGGACTCCAGGGAGGTTATGGGAACTGATGTCAGCTGGAGAGAAGCATCTAGTTGAGGTAATTGTTAAGAGTGTATATCATGAAGTTTTAGCATGATGGAACTTTTAGTTGTGGAGATTTAATAATTGTTTCAAGGAATAATAGCTTGTTACATAGTTGCCAAGGTGGAAACTAACGTGCAAAAGAAGGTTGAATTGTTCAACAAGAAACTCTCTTATGTTAATGCAAGTCAATTAAAAGTGAAGAGCACAAAAGAGAAAGCCCAGTCATAGGCTGATGGTATTTTTAAACCCACCACGCCATGCAATACATGAGCTACTATTAGGTTGCACATAGTCTGAAGCTTTTAGGTTGAAATGGTTGTTGACGAAAGATGATAAATGAAAAACACAAAAGTGCTTTATGTTGCTCATGTTCAAGCATGTAGCAGGGCCTAATATAAATATTTATGGACAAAAATTTTGATGTTATGTTACCTCAAATCTGGCGCTCACGTCCTTGAGATATTGTTTAAATTGAAACTTAGTTTTTTCACTTTCATGATTTGTTTTTGCAGTTACATTCCTTGTCATTCTTTGTGCTTGATGAGGCTGATCGAATGATACAAAGTGGTCATTTTAAAGAATTGCAATCAATAATTGACATGCTTCCCATGTCCAACACGTCTGGTGTGGATGATCCTCAATCTGCACAACATTGTGTTACAATTTCAAGCTACCAAAGAAAGAAAAGACAAACTCTAGTTTTTTCAGCAACTGTTGCATTATCTGCTGATTTTCGCAAGAAGCTAAAGCGTGCTTCAACAAAACAAAATCAGTCAGTGTTAGATGGATTTAATTCCATTGAAGCCCTGTCCGAACGTGCAGGAATGAGACCCAATGCTGCAGTGATTGATCTCACTAATCCAACAATATTGGCAGCCAAGCTTGAAGAATCATTTATTGAGTAAGTAATCTCATGTCTAAATATAGAATTCCAAGTTTCCGAAATTGCAAATATTATCTTCTGTCTGAAATTTCTTCTGTTGGATTATTGATAACTTTTTATATGACATCAATTATTTGTTGTGGAACACAGATGCAAAGAAGAAGACAAAGATGCGTATCTGTACTATATCTTGACTGTCCATGGACAAGGTCGCACAATAGTATTCTGTACATCAATAGCAGCTTTGCGTCATATCTCTTCTCTACTGCGCATTCTTGACGTTAACGCTGTGACTCTTCATGCTCAAATGCAACAGCGAGCACGTTTAAAGGTTTTGTTTCCTTTCCCTTTTCTCATTCATGGTTTCTTGTGAGTTTTGTTGTGCTGAATTATCTGGATGACTTTCTTGTAAGTTTTATTTTGCTGAATTATCCGAATGAACATAATATATAATTTTCTTTGAGTCTGTCTCTATAACTTTGTGATTTTGGGGGGAGGCAAGGCAATGGGGATTTGGAGGGAGGTGAAGATGAGGGATCAAATCATTCTTCAAGTATCTAAGTTTAAATATCTAGGATCCATTATACAAGAAGATGGGAAAATTGATGGAGACGTTTCTCATAGAATACAAGCTGGCTGGTTATAGTGGAGGAAAGTTACGGGAGTTATTTGCGATAAGAGGGTACCTGAGAAATTTAAAGAAAAATTTTATTGGATTGCTATAAGACTAGCTATGTTGTACGGTAGTGAATGTTGGTCAATAAAGGGTAAACAAGAGCACAAAGTCAGGGTAGCAGCAAAAATGAGGATGTTGAGATGGATGTGTAGTCATACAAGAAAAGATAGGATTCGAAATGAAAATATCAGGGTAAGAGTCGGTGTGGCACCTATCCAAGAGAAAATGATTGAAAATCGCTTAAGATGGTTTGGACATGTGCAGAGAAGGCCATTGGAGGCCCTAGTGAGGAGGGTGGATCAGACAAGATGGAGTCCTATAAAAAGGGGCAGAGGAAGACCGAGAAGAACGCTTAATGAGATCATTGAACGAGACCTCCTAATCAATAACATATCTAAGGATTGGGTTGTTGGCAGAGCATGATGGCGTCGTGTGATTCATGTAGCCGACCCTACCTAGTGGGATAAGGCTTATTGTTGTTGTCTGTCTCTATAACTTCACAATTGTTTATTTTAGCAATATAAAAATATTTGACTTTGATGATTAATGCAATAAATTATCAAATGCCTCCTCTATGTGGATCCACTTGAGCATCAGACCTTAGCAATTGAGGTTATCAAAATTTTGGGATCAATCAATGTCACAAAGCACCTCTGCTAAAGAGGAAAGTTGCAGGTTCTACCCCAATGTGAGAATGGTGTGTGCGTGAGTGGATATGGGTGAGTGGGCTTATAATTGTTCCTTTCCAAAACAAAAGGTATACTTACATAAAAGTCACAAATAAGTCTTATACCATCAAAATTACGTTTAACATGCTTAAGCAAAATTCATCATGAATACTTGTGAGCAAAAGCATGATAGTGAAAAAAGGAATTTTATAGCCCGAGCCAAACTGCACTACCTGTTATATGATCCTCTTTTGCTGTTTCGATATCCCTTGTTGCATCTATGATCTCTTCTTTCAATTGAAGAGATATATGGTACTACATCTTGTCCTATGATATCTCATTGGCTGTCAGCGAATCAGGCTATTGTAGAACAAATTAAAGACAGGCAGGCTGTAAAACTACAGTGTTTATGATGGTTTAGCATTGCCCTTAAATTAACGTCAGTAATGAATTCAAAATGCTAGAAACTTTGTTCTATTATTTTCTAAAATTGTGAATTTGCTTTCGTCAAGTTTCTAATCCATAATATATGATAAGAAAGTCATTCTGTGTTTGGCCATGTCTTACTCACTAAGATGCCCCAAAACAGGAAAATAATCTCAGAAGAATTACTTAAAACTTATGCATTCTGATGGGTACTTAATTGGGATGAGAAACCCTACCCCAAAAGCTAGTTGTTGAGGTGGGAGAACGAACCGACTTAAATATCCTGTTGGGCATCCCATTTTACTCAACGTGGGACTCAGTATCCCATACTACCAAGTGCCCGTCAATTGGCCTCCCATGGAAAGCTGATGCCCCGACGGCTACATTCCATGACACTTCACTCGGCATCTTACCGGTCAAAGCTCTCCATGGGTAGCCCTCTCTGGAACTGCTAACATCCTGGCTCTCATATCGATTGATGGTTACCTAAGTAAGATGAGGAACCCTACCCCAAAAGCTGGCTATTGAGATGAGAGAATCAACACCCTAAAATACCCTATCAAGCGTCCCATTCTGCTTAACATGGGACTTGGTATCCCATAGTCGGCTGTGCTGGTTATAATGTGAAGTCAATAATTAAAATAACAATCACACATAGTCATAAAGTTAAGGTGATAGATGGTTAGCTAACATGATATTTGACAGAACCAACGGTATAGCATGGAAATTAGATTTGATGGTTCAGAGCATGGAAGGTTGAGATGATTTACATAGAATGCATATAGAACAAGGTATGATTGCAAAAGATACTGTCTCTGCTGTAAAGGATACACTTCTCAGATTGTATAGTAAGGAGTTGAAAAATATCAGGTTGTTATGTAATACCCAACTCTTAATTAAACTTTTATCATTAAATGTACCATCTTGGTAGACAATTAATGAACAATTTGATATTGTCTCTGCTGTGATACTTGCAAATATGAATCAAATTTCAAACGTATAATCCCGCTTCAATGTTCTACTAATCAATTCAGTAGCCTCGAACAAAAGGGTGACTCTTCCGATATTTACCCCACTTATATAGGATTCTTTTGAATGAGTAGTTATATCATGTTTAATACAAGTTATGTGCACTCAACATGAACATGCATTCTTTTTGAAGTTGTGTGCGTTTCATAGTATACCTACGTTCTTCCCTGTATTGATTAGTTGTGTTCATGTAAGCCTTAAAATATGAGTAAAGTATGGTCATTCTCACATGATGATGCTACTAATATCACAGCCAATGGGATTCACAGCCGTCACTCAAGATTATCTTTAGCATTTGTCCCCTTCCCTCTCAGATCCCTTGAACAATGTTTTTGGTTTACCTCATCGTGACATGCATGACTTCTAAGTTCTTCTCTTATTTAATGCAGGCCATTGATCGCTTTCGTGAAGATGAAAGTGGCATACTTGTTGCTACTGATGTTGCAGCAAGGGGTCTTGATATTCCTGGTGTTAGAGCGGTTGTCCACTATCAGCTTCCCCATTCGGCAGATGTAAGTCAATATCAGGCTTCTTTCACCCTTGGTTATATACACGCACCGGAAAGCCACTTGTGCATTGCATGAATTTCAAGGAAAGAGAGCTGAAAATTTAAAATAAATCTATGAAATAAGAGAAGCATTACACGCAGCCCAAAAACTAAAATGGTTCATAGATGACTTGTCAACAGTAAAAACTCTTCTAGAATCGTATGTTTATAATATGTTTGTTTTATCATCTGAAAGTTATTTCCTATCTTTAGGTTTATGTGCATAGAAGTGGAAGAACAGCTAGGGCTTCGGCTGAAGGATGCAGCATTGCTTTGATCTCACCAAAAGATACATCAAAGTTTGCTTCATTGTGCAAGTCCTTTTCCAAGGTTTTTTTTTTTTTTGGCTAATCCCCAGAAATACAAAGTTGTACTATTCTAATCCTCTAAATTTGAGAATCTTAGTTGAAATAGTATTTGAACCTCTGCTAATCTTTTGATAATAGCACTGTGTTATTAGGTTCTTAAGAGTTAGTTGATCCATGTATCTGGTATACGAGAGTTCACTGGACTTGCTGCAAAGTTGAAACGAACAAGTTCTGGATATTTTTTTGCTTGATCTGGACTTGATGAATCACTTACATTTCTACTTCTTGTTTGACATATATAGGACACTTTTAAGCGATTTCCTTTAGAAAATTCATTCATGCCGGAAGTTCTGAAGCGATTATCCATTGCCCGTCAAATAGACAAAATAATACGAAAGGATTCACAGGTAAATAGATTCACTTGTTTGCACCAATGGAGTGCTAATGGCTGACTTTTGAAGCATTATTCAATTTATGGGTACATATGATTGTTGGGATCATTTCCTATCCTTTCCACTTCAAATGAACCAATAAATAAAGCTTATCATTTAATCATGCCACACATTGCATATAATCAGGTGAGGCCTTGCGTCTGCGGCCCAGGGACCTGTGCCCCATCATTCAAAAGCTTTTTCTTGTTAATTATAATTTTATACATAAATGTTTTATTGCTTGTTGTAGAATTTTAATATATGATACCTTGCCAAATCCATATCCTGCCTTTTTCCCCCCCAAATCCGTGCACTGGTTTAGGTATAATTTTGCATCCTGCACAATGACTGTATAATTTTCTTTTCACTTCACATTTTGCTTCAAGTCTTCAACCTTTTTTTCTTTCCTCTTGCTAGATATGTAAAGTTTTATATGCCAATGCACTTTTTACTCTGTATATTTTAGGAAAAAGCTCAGAAAAGCTGGTTTGAGCGGAATGCTGAGTCAGTGGAGTTAGTTGTGGAAAATTATGACAGTGAGGAGGAAAGGGTGAAGAAATATAGGCAAATGAAAGCCAGCTCTACTCAGTTGAAGAAGCTGCAGCAGGTCTGGTTCTTAGTAATTTTCCATCTTGAACTGGTTTGGCCGCCACTTTCTTTCCCCCCATGTTTCCCCTCAGGTAAAATTTCCTCTGACTGTTAACTCTTCCCTAAATGAACCATTGCAGGAACTCAAAGCACTTCTTTCTCGCCCCTTACAGTCAAAACAATTTTCACACCGATATTTAGCAGGGGTATTACACTGTAGACCTTCATCTTATCTTATATGTCTTTTCAAATCTACAAAATTCTAAAACATATATTCTCTTTGCAGGGGGGGATCACACCTCTGATGCAGGAACAGTTCCAACAATTAGCCAGACAAAAGCAAGGAAGTGCAGGAGTAACTGGCAAGGGAAAATTGGTTGTGATTGGTCAAGATTGTGTAGAAGCTCTTCAAGCTTTGCGGAATGCTGGTGAGGAGGTAGACTTTTGCACCATTTCCTATAAGCCTAATATTTATGATATTTTAGCTTGTGACAATACAATCAGCCCTAAAACTGAGACTGGAACAAAATAATGATATAATTTGGTTTTTAGATGGGGTCATATAAAGTTATCATGTCAAAAGTGTATTTTGACTTTCAACTAGAGTGCGTGTATAATTTGTGTTTTTTCTTGAGTAGTTTAATCTGCATAAATCCTGTAAATTATGTCAGGATCTGTCCAGAAAGTCCTTGCTTTTGGGGTTTCATTTCTTTCATGGCGTCCTTTATCGTCTTGATTTGAGAATGGAGAAGTTGAAATATGATTTTGTTATGTGATGATATACTATATTGTGTGAAAGAACTTGAGAATTCCTTGAGTATCAAATGAAATTTGGTTTATATCTTTCAATATCTTCATTTGTTTTTTTTTTTTTTTCCTACTTTCTTCTCACAGGTGCGCATGGCCGTCAAAGACACAGGAAAGAGGATGGAGAATTTGAAACGAAAGAGGAAAGACGAGAAAAAACGTAATGTCGTTTGATGATTATTTTAGTTTTCTCATAGCCACCCCAATTGTGCTTTTTTGGTTTATTCTGACTGAGGATGTTGGTTTTGCTGAATTATCTGATAAACTATGGTCATTTCAGGTTTGCGTGATCAGCGAAGGAAGCAAAAGAGAAAGATGAAAAATGGAGAATGAATCGAATTTGAATATTTGTGTCTTCCATTGAGATGTTGCAGTGAAAAGGTTCAGAGAAGCTTCACCACTGAGTTTGCAACAATGGTGGACTGCTCAAGCCCTCACGACGCCAGCCTCAAAAAAATTCTTCACAAGTTGAAGTTATCCTCTAGTACGAACGCTAGAGTTTATACCTGTACCATTTTTGTTAGCCCCTTAGTTACAGTCGAGTTTTGATATATAGAAAGATGGTTGTGTCCATGTAAATTTAATCAATCTTTTCTATTATTGTCGGTTTTGATTTTTTTTTAATTTTTTTAATTTTAAAATATTAATTTATAATTTCAGAAGACATAAGTGACCAATTTTATGGTGCCTCTATTTCATTTCTTTCTGGGAAATGAGTTTTATTTTTTTATCTCATTTCACAGGGAAACATCAGTAAAAGAAGCCAATAAGTAGTTTCATTTTTTTATATAAAAATCTATAATGACCTACCCTTATCCTATGTACGATTATTAGCTCTCTATTGAAATTTTTCTCACATAGACATGTCTTATTCAATGAAAATTGTACTTAACCTTCCTAGTAAGATTAATCTAAAAAATTATTAACATTATTGCCAATAAATTTGAATCCAAAATATTTTTCCTTAACTGCATGTAGCTTCAAATTATAAAGCAGCTTTTTTGCCTTCAAATCATAAATCATTTTACTCGCTAAATTGTTTCTCCATATTTGACATATCTCGTAATGAATTAAATTGTAAATCCAAGTTTGCATGTAAAAAGTACATCCTACTTGTCTGAAATTTACCCCAACAAAAAGAATAATCAATCTTACATCGGAAATTGATATTCTGTAACATTCTCACATGGATTACTCTTTTTCTTTGTTTTAATGGTTACAAAGACAGATTACTCTTTGACGCCTATTTTCTCTTTTGTGTGAAACCTTCGCAAAAAATGTATGGTAAGCTTATTCCATTTTTCAGGTTGCTATAGTCTTTGAAAACAATTCATATTTATTATTTTTAAATAATTTTAACATTTTTTTTAAATCACACCATTTGGTTATTTGCATGATTGGATCTTATAATAAGAAATGTAGGAATATACAAGTTCCTATATTTTTACCTGATTTTTAATAAAATTTGTATAGTTTTTTCATTTTATCAATTCTTTATGGTATTATCTGTTTTTAATTAGGTTCTTGCAAATTTTTTTTTTTCATGTTCTTCTAGTTTTTCACATAATTTTTTTATTAGGTCACAGGTTTTTAAGGGCTGAGTAAAAACCATGCCAATACGAGAGGACTTAGGCCCCGTTTCTCCTATAAACACGTTTCACGTAAATCGAGACAAAACTCATCTCACATACTTGTCTCGTATTCTGTAAATCACTATTAAAAAGTAGTTTATAAGATACTTATAATTTGTTCCAAACGATTCCTTAATGAGAAAGAAGAACTAGATGATATTTTTTTTAGTGTACTTTATTTGCCTTCTCCATATTTTTTTGGGTGAATTTTTCTGTCTACATTGATCTGCTTTATATCGAAAAGAATATAAAGGACATGATAAAGTCTGACATGACATCCCACCTGCACTCCGACTGGGGAAGACGATTAAGGAGGTGTTTGGGTGTCATCCCAAACCATGGTTTGGGAAAAATTTACCCAAACACCCATAAAAAATCAATAACCATGGTTTTAGGTTAAAACTATGATTTGGCCTAAAAATCATGGTTTTGTGAGAAGCATTTTTTATCTGCTTCTGGAAAAAAAGTGGGAGACTGTCAGCTGGTTCTAGGGAGAAGGATTTTGACCAGACATATATACCCTTCGGTCCTTCACTGTTCAGAGGTAGTATATTGTCTTCGGTCCTTCATTGTTCGAGGTAGCATATTTTTTTTTTGGGACCAAAAAAGAGGTAGTACGTTGTTATTTATTGTTTTTTTAGCTTTTTTTTACCAGAAAATATTTAAAGCAAATTAATATTTTTCTGTTAGAAAAAAATAATCATTTTTTATAAACATATTTAATCTTATAATTTATAAATATATATACACATATTAATTATTTATTAATTATATTATCTTATATATTATTAATTATGTTAGTAAAAATTATTTTATTAACAATTTTATTCCTTCAAATTAAAATATATTATAAAATCTATCCCTGATATAATTATCATATTAACTTATGCCCTTTTTAGTAATTTGTACATGTAAAAAGTGCTTCTAGTAACAACTATTCAAACACTTTCACTTCTCAGAATTACTTTTTTACAAAATCGATTCTTCACAAAATCTATTATTCCCAGAATCTATTCTCCAGAAGTTATTCTCCAAATTATGGTTTGGTTTTATCCAAATACCCCCTAATTTAACATTTACCAATGACCTATAATTAAAGAGGCCCTATTGCCAAATCACACTGCCTCTCACAGCTACACATAATTGGGTGTGTTTTTTTTTTGACCAGCCATAATTGGGTCTTTTTAAACATTAAAAGGGTGTTTGGCAATACGATGAAACCATAGTTTTGAGATTAAACCATGGTTTTGGTCTCAAATTTGCTAAACAGGAAGAAAAATTAACAAATGGCGGTTTCAAGCCAGAATCATGGTTTTGGACTCAAAATCATGGTTTCAAGAAAAGTGATCTATTTTGCTTCTGGTTTAAATTAGAGAGTATGATTATGCCTGTCAAAGTAGATCTCAACGATAATATGACTTTAACACCCCTCAATTATTTTTTTATAAACATATTTAATCTTATATTTTATAAATATATACACATATTAATTAATTATTAATTATATTATCTTATGTATTATTAATTATGTTGGTAAAAAATATATTATTAACAATTTTATTCCTTCAAATTAAAATATATCATAAAATTTATCTTTTATGTAATTATCATATTAACTTATGCCATTTTTAGTAATTTGTACATATAAAAAGTACTTCTGATAACAATTATCCAAACACTCTCACTTCTCAGAATCAATTTTTTATAAAATCTATTCTTCATAAAATTTATTTTTTCAAGAATCTATTCTCCAAAAGCTATTTCCAAATCATGGTTTGGTTTCATCCAATCACCCCCTAAAGTTAGGGATTCAATTCATGATTGTATATATGGAGAGGGCCTTATAATTAATATTAAAATTTCTTTTAAAAAAATCTATAATGCGAGGAGGGAATTGAATACCAGTACCAGCAGTGGATGTACTGAGTCCAACCAAAAAAAAGCCACTAACAATATAAATTATAAGGAAATGCTTAAAAATTTAAAAGTCTTGGGGACTAAAATACAAATAAGCACAAAATACAAGGACTATAAACTAATTGTTCCCGCATATATAAACTAAACCCACACAGAAGGAAGGCTAAGCAGAAGAGTGAACTGTGTTCAGATCGATCAGTAAGAAAATGAGTTGGTTCGACAGCATCAAAAAATGGTTCGAGAGCACCAAGGATTGGTTAGGGGAAATCTTTGAAACCGCCGGGAAAAACGACGTCGTTAAGAAATATGCTGTGATCGCAGGAATAGTTCTTGCTGTTGTTGTTGCTGTTGTGTGTTTGTACAAATGTTGTATGTGTTGTTGTGGATGTATGTGCGGAAGAAGAAGAAGAGGAAGAACCATGAAAGCTCCTGGTCGGGATGGCTTGCTCATACACAGAGACCCCTTTGAAAGAAACCCTAGAGGCTACTTTCAAAGCCTGCGCAACAAAGAGCCATGGATCGATGAGCTAGTATAGATCTGGATCATCATGCACCTTAAAGTTCTCAAATACATGCATGCTAGGTTGTCTTGTTTTGAGGTTTCTTTGGCTGTTGATCTGGGTTTTATATATGTCTTTTTGGGAAATATGGAATCATGATCTGGTTAGTTGATCTAACATCTCTGCTTATGTACGTTTCTTGTTTGATGATCTATATAATATCATCAGTTCATATATAAATGTCTTTTTATTTCTCCAAAATCAGTTGATTATTTGATTCTGGTTCTGCATAATAATAGTAGGAGGCTGGTGGGGCTGGTTCTTCTGTTTATGTTGTTTAAGACATGGGTTCATCTTGATAATTTTTGTAACATCTGGTTCCAAATGCTGAGGCAAAAAAAAACAGGAATTATAATTTTTATTTAAAATGAATTTTTAACATTAGTGGAAAATTGAACTAGTAAAGTCAAGATTTGTATAGAAAATTGATGCTTCATACGGCACTTGATGGTGATTGGTTTTATTAGATAAAGAAGAGGGAATAAATGAGTAGACAAAATTGGTGGTTCGTACAATTGAGGTTGAAAAAAAAAGATCCACAGTACTATTTTTAAAATAATAAAAAGGACATTAAAATGATGGAATCTGGAAATTTGGCCACTAGCCCAAGTATCAATGTTCCACGTGTCAGGTTGGAAATCTGGCCCCCCATATAATTATTCGGAATTTTGGCCCAAAAAAATATAATTATTCGGAACAAGAAATTTTTTTACATAATTGAACCAAATCATCATCGTCATCGACTATCGAGTTGTTGCAACAAAAAACAAAAAAGTTATCGACTGTCGGGTTAAATTTTATATAATATTTTATGTTTAGGTTAATTTGTCGTTGAAAGAAAATAAATCATCCCAGTTTGTAAGAATGTTTTTTTTTGGTGTCATACTTTGTAAGAAGAAATTGAAAGGACTGATATTTAATATTGAATTTTTTTTATGAAGTACTTTTAACCTCCTCAAGAGAAACAAGAAGATACTATTAACTCATTAACTATGTTTAAAAATAAAAATTTCAAAATTTTATTCATATCAAAACACATGTTTTAATGAAAAGGAATTAAATTGAAAAAACAATAAATTTTAAAAAGGAGCAATACTAAAAAATATAATAAATAATTTTTATGATTTTTCATGATGTCCGAAAACTGCCAGTTATAAAATAAAGAGAATAGGAATTATAGATAGACTATGTGACGACGCTAAACAGGCTTTTAACATTTTGAACGCATTTTAACATTTCCACCTTGTTCATAATTTTCTTTGACGTAATTAATAGGTTTTTTTTTCCACGTATTTTCATTTTTCAGTGGAAATTCTCCTTTTCTTTAAAAAAAAAAATTGGGAGGGATAAGATTCTTAACATAGAAGGCACTAAAGGCAATTATGTCATGTTCACATGACTTAGGAAGGGAGGATTCCAAGATGGGAAAGTATAAAGGGAAATCAACAAAACATCCCAAGAAAATAATAGAAGGAGACTGAGTATGTGACAAAATAAAAATTTAATTACTAAAAAATCTTAATAACAAGTGAGTAATATAAATTAAACTAAAGTATATATTTAGTTTGGTTTCTTAATTTAAAAAAATATGTTTTTAGTCTTTTAATCCCAAAATTTTTAGTCTTAAATGATAATTTTTTGTAACAATCATGGTTATTTTGAATATTAAATTTAATATGTTAGCATTTAGTAATATTTATCAGCATCCAAACACTTAATATCATCATTTTTTGTTAACAGTTTTAAAGTTAGAGAACTAAAAATTTACTTTTTAAAGTTAAAGGATCAAAATAAAATCTTATACAAAATTAAAAGACTAAAAGTATACTTTAACTTATAAATTAATTGTTATTTTTCATACATATGTTGTTATTGAATTCTTTTCAGCTATTAATAGATTTTTGAGTGATTAAATCTCTTTTTTGAAACCTGACATTAATTCCCAATAATACAATGAATAGTGAATATAAAAAATGATACCAAAATTTTTCTTGTACCCCAAGAATAAAAGGAGGAAGAGAGTGGGAGGACCTGTCACCAACAATAGAAGATTGACACGTCATATAAGCTAGCCAGTTGGTCCTCGAGAAGCCGAAAGCAATTTCTTTTGTTTTTTGGGCAAAAAAGCAAAAGGCTATTTCTTTTCTTTTTTTTTTTTGTGGGCCACAGAAGCAAAAGGCAATTTCCACGAACCCCTACCCAGTACCCACACATTATTTATCACCACCTGTACGAGAGTTGATTAATTTTTAAAAAAAGAAAGCTAAATAATAATATAATTATGACATATGTTATATGATGTTTTTTGAAATACATGTATTTATGATAAAATTATATATCAATTTATAAATTAAACAGATTAGTTTAAAAAAAATGATAAATATAGGTATTTAAAGTATTACCAGTCCTTAATATAAGATTAATTTGAGAAAATTAAAAAAAAACTAAAACAATGACTTGATTACAATATATACTACACGATCTTTTTAAAATATTCATGTATATCATTATTATATATCAATTTATAAGATAGAAAATTAATTTTAATAAATAATAAATATAAATATTTAAAGCAATTTATTTAGCTCTTTAACCTTTTTGAGCTAGTCACTTAGATATAATATTTAGACTTGGAGGTAATATTCATAGACACACACCAATACCGAGCTCTTTGAGCAGCAAAACAAGGGTAAGTACCGTTGTTGTGTCTGAAATGTAAAAGAAGATTAAATAGTTTTGAGAATGGTGGAGCAGTCGAAGCTGCAACTTGAACAGAGAGTGATTTGCCACCGCTTCTTCTTCTTCTAATTCTGAGCTCGGAAAACCCATGAAAGCTTCTGGCATCATGTACAGGGACAACTTTAAAGAAAGCCCTAAAATAGACTTGAATGATCATCCTGTGATGAATTACTACCTCCAAATTCCAGTTCTGAATATAAGAGCCGGACAAAGAGTTTATTTTGATTCTAAATATAATATCTCAATCCATTTTGCTTTTTAAATTTTTAATGTCTTAATTTACCCAAATGTCCTTATTTATTACACATATTAAGGGGTTTCCAAATTGTTGGTAGTTATAATGAACATGATTGAAGATGATAATTTAGAAAATCAAGATATATGTATTATAAATAACTAAATTGATTAATTTTCTTAATATTTAAGACTCCAAAAACAATATATACTGTCTCAGTTTTAATTATAATATATCGTTTATAGTTTATAAAATAATATCTTATAATGAAGACAAAAGATAGTAGTAAATAAGGTAAATGTAAATTATTTTCTTGTTCTGGTTTCTAATCCATAATATATGATAAGAAAGTCATTCTATGTTTGGCTATGTCCTACTCACTAAGAAGCCCCAAAACAAGAAAATAATCTCAGAAGAATTACTTAAAACTTAGGCGTTCTGATGGGTACCTAGCCGGGATGAAGAACCCTACCCCAAAAGCTAGTTGTTGAGGTGGGAGAACCAACCCACTTAAATACCCTGTTGAGCATCCCATTTTACTCGGCCGCTACATTCCACAATGCTTCACTCGGCATCTTACCAGTCAAAACTTTCTATGGGTAGTCCTCTCCGAAACCGCTAACATCCTGACTCTCATATCAATTGATGGTTACCTAACTGAGATGAGGAATCCTACCCAAAGAACTAGCCGTTGAGATGCTCCATCAACACCCTAAAATACTCCATTGAGCATCCCATTCTGCTCAATGCGAGACTTGGTATCCTATAGTCGGCTGTGCTGGTTGTAATGCGAAGTCAATAATTAAAATAACAATCACCCATAGTCATAAAGTTAAGGTGATAGATGGTTAGCTAACATGGTATTTGACAGAACCAACGGTATAGCATAGAAATTAGATTCGATAGTTCAGAGCTTGGAAGGTTGAGATGATTTACATAGAATGCATATAGAACAAGGCATGATTGCAAAAGATATTGTCTCTGCTGTAAAGGATACACTTCTCAGATTTTATTGTAAGGAGTTGAAAAATATCAGGTTGTTATGTAATGCCCAAACTCTTAATTAAATTTGCATCTTAAATGTATCATCTTGGTAGACGATTAATGAACAATTTGATATTGTCTCTGATGTGATACTTGCTAATATGATTCAAATTTCAAACATATAATTCCGCTTCAATGTTCAACTAATCAATTCAGTAGCCTCGAAGAAGAGGGTGACTCTTCCGATGTTCACCCCACTTATATAGGATTCTTTTAAATGAGTGTTTAATACAAGTTATGTGCCCTCAACATGGGCATGCATTCTTTTTAAAGTTGTGTGCGTTTCATAGTATACCTACGTTCTTCCCTGCAATGATTAGTTGTGTTCATGTGCAATCCTTAAAAGATGAGTAAAGTATGGTCATTCTTACATCATGATGCCACTAATACCACAGCCAACGGGACTCACAGTTGTCACTCAAGATTGTCTTTAGCATTTGTCCCCTTCCCGCTCAGATCCCTTGAACAATGTTTTTGGTTTACCTCATCGTGACACGCATGACTTCTAAGTTCTTCTCTTATTTAATGCAGGCCATTGATCGTTTTTGTGAAGATGAAAGTGGCATACTTGTTGCTACTGATGTTGCAGCAAGGGGTCTTGATATTCCTGGTGTTAGAGCGGTTGTCCACTATCAGCTTCCACATTCGGCAGATGTAAGTCAATATCAGGCTTCTTTCACCCTTGGTTATATACACGCACCAGAAAGCCACTTGTGCATTGCATGAATTTCAAGGAAAGAGAGCAATGACTGTATAATTTTATACATAAATGTTTTATTTATTCTTGTAGAATTTTAATATATGATACCTTGCCAAATCCATATCCTGTCTTTTTCCCCCCAAATCCCTGCACTGGTTTAGCTATAATTTTGCATACTGCACAATGACTGTATAATTTTCTCTTCACTTCACATTTTGCTTCATGTCTTCAACCTTTTTTTCTTTCCTCTTGCTAGATATGTAAATTTTTATATGCCAATGCACTTTTTACTCTGTATATTTTAGGAAAAAGCTCAGAAAAGCTGGTTTGAGCGGAATGCCGAATCAGTGGAGTTAGTTGTGGAAAATTATGACAGTGAGGAGGAAAGGGTGAAGAAATATAGGCAAATGAAAGCGAGCTCTACTCAGTTGAAGAAGCTGCAGCAGGTCTGGTTCTTAGTAATTTTCCATCTTGAACTGATGTGGCCGCCACTTTCTTTCCCCACTATGTTTCCCCTCAGGTGAAATTTCCTCTGACTGTTAACTCTTCCCCAAATGAACCATTGCAGGAGATCAAAGCGCTTCTTTCTCGCCCCTTACAGTCAAAACAATTTTCACACCGATATTTAGCAGGGGTATTACACTGTAGACCTTCATCTTATCTTATATCTCTTTTCAAATCTACAAAATTCTAAAACATATATTCTCTTTCCAGGGGGGGATCACACCTCTGATGCAGGAACAGTTCCAACAATTAGCCCGACAAAAGCAAGGAAGTGCAGGAGTAACTGGCAAGGGAAAATTGGTTGTGATTGGTCAAGATTGTGTAGAAGCTCTTCAAGCTTTGCGGAATGCTGGTGAAGAGGTAGAATTTTCCACCATTTCCTATAAGCCTAATATTTATGATATATTTAGCTTGTGACAATACAATCAGCCCTAAAACTGAGACTGGAACAAAATAATGATATAATTTGGTTTTTAGATGGGGTCATATAAAGTTATCATGTCAAAAGTGGAACAAAATAATGATATAATTTGGTTTTTAGATGGGGTCATATAAAGTTATCATGTCAAAAGTGTGTTTTGACTTTCAACTAGAGTGCATGTGTAATTTGTGTTTTTTCTTGGTTAGTTTAATCTGCATAAATCATGTAAATTATGCCTGTTTAAGAATCTGTCCAGGAAGTCCATGCATTTGGGGTTTCATTTCTTACATGGCGTCCTTTATCGTCTTGATTTGAGAATGGAGAAGTTGAAATATGATGTTGCTATTTGATGAAAATAGTATAATATATTATATTGTGGGAAAGAACTTGAGAATTCATTGAGTATTAAATGAAATTTTGCTTTTTTGGTTTGTTCTGATTGAGGATGTCCGTTTTGCTGAATTATCTGATAAACCATGGTCATTTCAGGTTTGCGTGATCAGCGAAGGAAGCAAAAGAGAACGATGAAAAATGGAGAATGAATCGAATTTGAATATTTGTGTCTTCCATTGAGATGTTGCAGCGAAAAGGTTCAGAGAAGGTTCACCACTGAGTTTGCAACAGCGGTGGACTGCTCAAGCCCTCACAACGCCAGCCTAAAAAAATTCTTCACAAGTTATCCTCTAGTATGAACGCTAGAGTTTATCCCTTTGCCATTTTTGTTAGCCCCTTAGTTACATTCGAGTTTTGACATATGGAAAGATGGCTGTGTCCATGTAAATTTAATCAATCTTTTCTATTATTGTCGGTTTTGCTTTTTTTTATTTTATTTAAAATATTAGTTTATAATTTCAGAAGACATAAGAGACCAATTTTATGGTGCCTCTATTTCATTTCTTTCTGGTAAATGGGTTTTATTATTTTATCCCATTGCACAGTGAAACATCAGTAGTAGAAGCCAATAAATAGAGTTTCATTTTTTTATATAAAAATCTATGATGACCTGTCCCTATCCTATGTACAATTATTAGCTCTCTATTGAAATTTTTCTCACATAGACATGTCTTATTCAATGAAAATTGTACTTAACCTTCCTAGTAAGTTTAATATAAAAAATCTATAATGGGAGAAGGGAATTAAATACCATTACCGGCGGTGGATGTATTGAGTTCAATCCAAAAAAAGCCACTAACAATATATATTGTAAGGAAATGCTTAAAAATTTTAAAAGTCTTGGGGACTAAAATACAAGGACTATAAAATTAATTTCTCGCGCATATATAAACCCACGCAGAAAGAACGCTAAGGAGAAGAGTGAACTGTGTTGAGATCGATCGGTAAGAAAATGAGTTGGTTCGATAGCATCAAAAAATGGTTCGAGAGCACCATGGATTGGTTCGGAGAAATCTTTGAAATCGCCGGGAAAAACGACGTCGTTAAGAAATATGCTGTGATCGCAGGAATAGTTCTTGCTGCTGTTGTTGCTGTTGTGTGTTTGTACAAATGTTGTATGTGTTGTTGTGGATGTATGTGCGGAAGAAGAAGAAGAGGAAGAACCATGAAAGCTCCTGGCCGGGATGGCTTGCTCATACACAGAGACCCCTTTGAAAGAAACCCTAGAGGCTACTTTCAAAGCCTGCGTAACAAAGAGCCATGGTACGATGAGCTAGTGTAGATCTGGATATCTTGCACCTTACACTACAAAAAAACATTGAATCACTGACGGAATTACCGACGGAATCCATTCTGTCGCAAATATCCGTCGAAAAACTGTGGAAAATTCCGTCAAAAATTACCGACGGAATTTTTCCGTCGGTAAAAAAGTTTTCCGACGGAATTTGCCACGGAATTCCGTCAGAAATTACCGACGGAATTTTTCCGTCGGTAAAACAGTTTTCCGACGGAATTTGCCACGGAAAAATTCCGTCGGTAAGTTCCGTCGCTAAATTTACCCACAAAAGTTTGGACGGATTTTTGACTGAAATTACTGACGGAATATTGTCTGTGGCTAATTCCGTCGGAAAAGTGAATTTTTTTCCCCAAAATTTCATATCTTTATTCTTAAAATAAAATGCAGTGATTTTATTTTTTGTGAGGTGAAAGACTACATTATGTAAGAAAAAAACAAATAAAAATTTTGTAAAAGAGCATAGTGAAATCCTAGAAGTGTGGTGAATCATAATAATTCAATCTATGCATTTGATTGCCTTAAGTATGAAAAAGTGAAAATTACTTTTGAGTTATTGGTTGATTGTGACTATTTCAAATTAACTGAATATTATTGATTATAATATAGAAGAATAAATTTTAGAGACAAAATTGAATTTTAATTTACTAATCTTGAGATAATATCATATGAAGAATATAATAGGTGCAAAGCAAATATTAACAATATTGCTAACTTATTAGTATTTAGTTTCATAAAACTGAAAAAAAAAATTTCTCCTACCAAATATTTAACATATAGTTTGAGAATTTAGACTCAACAATTTTGATTAAAAAATTATAAGTCTTGTTAATCAAACAAAATGCTTGATGATTTGATTGTACATGATAGTGATTTATAGCAATCCTTGTTAAAATGTGAAAGATGTATGAATCCTAAGCATCATCTTTTGTAATTTATTCATGACAACATTATTCTTCTTTTTTACTCCATAACTTCATGTAATTAGATATTGTCAATATTATATTATATATAAATATATTATCTATTTTTAAAAATAGATGGACATTTTTAAATTAAAAAATATCAAATCATTTGAAAGGATACCAAAAAAAAATTAAACTAGTATTTGATAGATCATAATTTAGAAAATTAATATTAACAACTGTTTACAAATAATATAATTAGAAGGTTCTACTATAACATAAAAAACATATATTTAACGAATTAGTAATAAATAAAAATTAGAATGTTATGTAAATAAAAATAGTAAATATGAAAATAGCTTATTCTTTTTTTCTTGCTTTTATTTTTTAAAAGTTAGTCCACCATATCTGATAGCCAAAGCACATTTTTAATACAAAATAATATTAATAAAATTATACCCAAAAAATATGTCCACATTAATATCAAGTTGGCTAGATATAGATTGAGAAAAGGTTAGCGAAATATTATTATATTATTCTAAATATAATATTATTGTTCTTATATGAGAAAAATAGTAAGACTTAAATTTAAACTTGGAATTTATAAAATGTAATTTTGTCCATTTTTTGTTTGAAGAAACCATAATTCATTTATTAGAAGGCTAAATTTAGTCTCCCTCAAAAGATTTTCACCTTCCCTCCGTTAACCCATTTAATTTGAGACTTAATTTTTGCAAAAAATGTTAACTATTTTGTTCTCTTTCTTCCAATGATTAACTCTTCTTTTGTAACACTAATAAAATCATATTTTACCTTATAGTTTTATTTAAAAAAATTAGAAAGAAAGATCTGAAAAAATAATATTCATTGGGAAGGATCTTAATAATGATGATTGTTTACAGGGACCAAATATCAAAATATAAATTTAAAAATACTAAATTATCCCCAATTAGATTCCTACACTTCCTCTTATCATACCCCCTTTAGTATATTTTCTATAATCTTTTTAATTTATACTAAAATTCTTTATAGTTTGTTGTCATCAATATTGAAAAAAAATTATGCCAATCAAATAAAAATTATTATTATTAATAAAAGATATTTTATAGAAGTAAACAAACAATTAAACAAAATTATTCGTGTAGATGAATACTGCTAGCAATAGTTAACTTTTATTTTTGCCTTCGTGGGGCTTTTAATTGGACTTTCTTCTTTCTTTATTTTTTTTTAATAAATTAGTGCGATGTATGTTTTTTTATAAATATATTTAAATGTAAAAAAACATATTTTAATTTATTTGAATATATACAGTTGAAAAGTTTATAAATATTTTTTCTTAAATTGTTATTAATTTCAGTTTCTTAAAATATTAAATGCTTAGATATACAATAGTATTCAGATTTATTTTTACATCTGAATTTTCCATTCTCTTAATTTTAATAACTTCTATTTTTATTATTATTTACTTTAAGTGACATATCCAGAAAAAAAAATTCTGAAAAATGATTAGGGAGAAAAAAAACGAAACCATAAAAAATTTAATGAGTATCATCAATCAATTTGATTTTCATATTATTTGGATTTCACCCTTTGTCTACCTGAAAGATGATACGTAGCTAATTCTTTTTGGTGGAATTTAAGAAGCTGGAAAAAGTTAAAAAAAATAAAAGAAAATGAGTGAAAACCAAAAGTGCAGCGTTTTGAATGAGCTCGGCTGCTTGCTAGGGTACCATAATCACTTCTTCTTCTTCGGCGCGACTGCTAAGGGCGAAGGTAACGACAACTTCTTCCTGTGGAATCCTAGCCACCAGCACGCCATTAATCATCCAGATTGTTCATCATCGTCACCGGCCAACATTCACATTCCCTTCATCCACACCAAAAGCCGTGACTTCTTCCTCCATCAAGCTTCGACGGTGACGGCATCCCTCATTATCACCATCAAGCTTGACTTCTTCCTCCAGTACTTCATGATTGCTGTGTTGTCTTCAACAAAGATCTCTGCTCTTCCCCTTGATGTGGAGATTAATTAACCCCTGGGCCAGTTAAGAGAGTTTGAGGCGTAGATCGATTGCGGCTAGGATTGAGGTACGAAGTCACGGAGTTCAGGCTCCAGGGGAATGAATGCTTTTTAAGCTCAGGTTGCTATTCGTGCTTCAGTGTTCAGTAAGTTATATATATGATTTTTGGTCCCCAAATCTTGCTTCTTCATTCAATCTGTAATAATTTCATATCTCTGATAATTTGAAATCTTATTTTCTTTTGCTATACTGGGTGGATGAGAGTTGAGGACAAATTTTCTTGTTGGTTGTAGGAGTTTTCTCTACAGTAGCTACGGGATCTTTTCTTGCTTCAAGGCCAGCTATTCTCTTCTTGTCACAACCTTTTGCTGAATGTAAGTTATACGATTTGTGGTCCTATTTTGGTGAATACATTGGCTCTGTTTGCTGAATGTTGTTGTGTGCAATTTTAGACCAGCAATTCTTTTCTTGTCACATAAGTCGTGTTGAGTGTTGCTTAGTCTTGAGAAGGCTTTCTGTTATCATAATGCCAATCTGATTCTATGCCCCAACCCCATGACTTTGTAGGATTAAAGTCAGAGCATCTTTGAGTTGAACATTCTATTTTGCTGAATCTGATTCTATTCTGCTGAATGTATAATATTCTTCTTATCTTAGAGCATCTTTCTTCCCACTAACAGCGTGTCTTCGAGTTGAACATTAATTCAACTTTTCCCCTTAAATGCGTTCTCACACAAATGATTTCCTAATAATTTTAAGTTAATTTCTACCTTTTTAAATTGACTCTAAATGATACACACACATATACGCTTCCTTATCTTCTCACATTTAAATCCATCCCTGTTGTTGTTTTTCTTTTTTGGCCAACAAATCCATCCTTGTTGTTATCATTGTTTCAGCATACACCTTTTTAAACGCAATAGGTATTTTAGGCAGAATAACATTAATTATACTTCAAATTATTTACTATTACAAAGTGCTTGAATATGTAGATGGCAGGTCGTGGTTCAAAGCGTGATAGAACACACTTGAGCTCTTCATCTTCTCCACAATTATCTGACCAACTCAACAAATTCCCTATTCAAACATCTTCTCTACCTATGGGTAAAGCATCTACTAGATCTCCAGTTATAAATGAAGAATGTAGCAGACCCTTGTCATCCCACGGATTATCTTCAGTTATGACTCAGTCATATAATAGACTTTCATTATCATCTCGAGCATCATCTCCTGATATCCCATCTCCTGGAACTGAAAATTCGTATCCCCCCACTTCTCCAGCCCCTCCTACCTTTTCACCATCAGGTTATGATTCTTCAGATGGTCGAACATGGATATATCCTGAGAAGAAAACATACGTCACCATTAAGTTTATATTATTTCACATCTTCATTTATTATATCAATGCCATTCTAACAACATTTATAATGATATTTTGTATAAAATTGTTATTAGGTTTAATCCTGCTGTTGCTACTGTACGAAATATTCTTCCTGTTATTCAAGAGAAATTTGACCATCCATGTTTCAGCTGGAAAGCGACACCACCTGAATATAAGAAAATGTGGTTTGATGAATGGGCGGTAAATCATATCTATGCTTGTATTTGTTTTATGTCTTCAAATTTTTTCGCTCAACATGTTTAATTTATATTTTTCTTTTGTTTCTCATTTATGCAGTGAAAATATAAATGGTTACCACAATATGATCATGCTATTAAGAAAATTTGGAATGCAAAGTGTGCAGAAATTTTAAGAAATACAATGCACACTGTTAGGCAAGACTTGTATCAAAAACAAGTTGGGGCTAAGTGGATTCCACGTCAAGTGATGACCGAGCTAGAGAGAATATGGGCATCAGAAGATTACAAGGCTAAGTGTGAGATTGCCAAGGCTAATTGAGCCTCAACTATAGGAGGCACTCAACACAAAGGTGGAAGTATTCCTAATACTAAGCATAAGAGGAGACTGGTAAGAACTTATCTTCAAATTAAATTGTTATTTGTTTAATGCATATATAATACATCTTGGTAAATAATTGCAGGCTTTGGAGTTAGGAAGAGACCCTTCTATGTTTGAATTGTTCAAGAGGACACATTTAAATGACAAAACTGGAAAATTTGCAGACCAGCGAGCGGAATTAGCTCATGTGAGTATATGTTTTTAATATTTGACATATTATTGGATCATTTTTTCACGTAAAACCAAAAAGTAGTTTCTTTCATATTAGATCCATTTATAAATCCATATAGTATTACTTGCCTTTTAAAAGTCCCCTTGTCAAGACTGTGACACTACAAGCTAATTTTCTATTTAATACGGTTTCGTATATTAATAAAAGTTGAATATAGGCATATATTTTGCATGGAATGTGAGGTAACTCATTATATATATCCTTGCACCTCTTTGACGAGTTGCTTTTTCTTGAGAAAAGTATTTATGATTCTATGTATAGTCACTGAGTAGGTCATTTCTTAAAATTTTTTTTAAAAAAATATTATCCCTAGTATAAGGTGAACACGTCGATCTCAGTTGGAATATATATATATATATATATATATTTTCCCGATCCACTATTGATCATTAGGCAATATTCTACCATGCGGGATAGGCCATATAGGTTTATATTTATATATATTGCCAAAACTTGACTTCTTTAACCAGGTTTGAAAAAAAAAGAAGAAGAAGTGTTTTGCTTTGTGTATTGACTCTCCGATATTGTGTTGCAAAGGCACCGATATTGGGGTAGTGGTTGCATATAGAAAAAGAGGAAATGCAAAAGTGGTACCTATATATTAACTATATATCAATGTCCAATAACGTCAGTAGTAGTGTATCAAGTTGAGAAGAATCTTGCCTTCCATAACATGCACTTATATACTCCTGTCTTCTTTTTGTTTTATAGGATGAGTTCATGAGAAGAAAGGCAGAACTTAGTTCTGAAAGAGGCTCTCCAAGCATACAATCTAATCAGGAAGAATTTAACATATGGTTAGATGTTATAGGTGGCAAGAACAAGAAGGGCCGCATCTATGGATTTGGGTATGAGGCTGATGATGATATTTGTACCCAGGGATCTTCTCCTTCCATTAATAGTACAAGTATGAATGCCAATGTTGAAACTGAATTGCGCATGAGGATAACGGAGCTTACACAGGAGAATCAGCAAATCAAACAGGAGCATCAAAAGATGAGAGAAAATTATAACAAAATCATGTCTGCATTGGAAGGAATGGGAATTAAACTATCTGAGCCCTCTAGCAGCAATATAAATTTAGGAAATGATAGTTGATAGTTGTTATTATAATTTTTATCTTTTATTTCACACTTGACACTTGAAGCATTTGGATGTGGGAAAGACTATATATATATATATATATATATATATATCTTTTAATAGCATGTTTGATTTTTTAACAAATTCAATTATCTTTCGTTCCCTCTTAAAAATAAAAAAAATGATTGATCAAATTAAAATAGCACAAAATAAAAACAAAAATAACACAAAATGAAAAAAAAAATTGATAGGTAATTCCGCGAGCAAATCTTAGCTGATTAGCCACGGAATTTTCGGTGGCTAATCAGCCACGGAATGTTCCGTTGCTAATTCCGTGGCTGATGAGCCACGAAAAATTCCGTCTGAAATTCCGTGGCTGATTAGCCACGGAATTTTCCGTGGCTAAATCCGTGGCTGATTAGCCACGGAAAATTCCGTGGCTAATTCCGTGGCTGATCAGCCACGGAAAATTCCGTCAGTAATTTCCAACGGAAATTCCGTCAGAAATTCCGTCAGAAATTACTGACGGAATTTGCCATTCCGTCAGAAATTACTGACGGAATTTGCCATTCCGTCGCAAATCGATTTAGTGACAGAAAAATTTCTGACGGAATGCATTCCGTCGAAAATTCCGTCGGTAATTCTTTTCCGTTGCAATTCCGTCGTTAATTTTGGTTTCCGTCGATAATTCCGTGGGTAATTCCGTCAGTAAATCAGTGTTTTTTTGTAGTGTTAAAGTTCTCAAATATATGCATGCTAGGTTGTCTTGTTTTGAGGTTTCTTTGGTTGTTGATATGGGTTTTATATATGTCTGGTTGGGAAATATGGAATCATGATCTGGTTAGTTGATCTAACATCTTCTCTGCTTATGTATGTTTCTTGTTTGATGATCTATATAATATCATCAGTTCATATATAAATGTGTTTTTATTTCTCCAAAATCAGTTGATTATTTGATTCTGGTACTGCATAATAATAGTAGGAGGCTGGTGGGGGCTGGTTCTTCTGTTTATGTTGTGTAAAAAATGGATTCATCTTGATAATTTTTGTAACATCTGGTTCCAAATGCTGAGGCAAATGAGTCAAAAAAAAAAACAAAAAGAATTATAATTTTTAACATTAGTGGAAAATTGAACTAGTAAAGTCAAGATTCGTATAGAAAATTGATGCTTCATACGGCGCTTAACGTCGATTGGTTCTACACATCAATACAAGACTCATTTAGTTAATTTGCTTAGACTAAAAAAGTTAGGTGAATTAGTTAATTATAAAAAATATAACACATTTTTTCTAAAATATCATAATCATCTTTCTTCATACTCTATTTTTCTCTTCTACTTGATTATGGTTAAAAGAGTATCCATAGGGATAATTTAGAAAAAATTGATAAATATAATAAATGGGTTTTATATTTATGATGAAAACCAATTCAATAATTGAGTCCTATATTAAAGACCAGAAGAGTATTATTTTCTTGGTCTTGACGGATTTTAAATATACCAGGTTGCTTTTACTTAATCCAAAGGCACTATTAAGGGGGTGTTTGGCAATCTTCAAACTATGGTTTCAAAAACACTTTTTCTCAAAATGAGACAAATTCCTTCACATATTTATTTCGTAAACCATAAAAACACTTTTAAAATCATAGTTTGATTTTTATCCAAATACCCCTTAAATCAAAGAAAAGTTGGGGAAGAAAATAAAAGTGGGGAGCAGAAATTAAAGATTTATTAGATAAAGAAGAGGGGATAAATAAGTAGAGAAAGTCGGTGGTTCGTACAATTGACGTGGTCGACAGTACTATTTTTAAATAATAAAAAGGACATAACATGGATAGAATCTGGAAATTTGGCCACTAGCCAAATTATTAATGTTTCATGAGTCAAGTTGGAACTCTGGCTCCCTACATAATTATTCGGAATTTTGGCCCAAAAAAAACGATAATTATTTGGAATGAGAAAATTTTTTACACAATTGAACGAAATCATTATCGTCATCGACTATCGAGTTAAATTTTATATAATATTTTATGTTTAGGTTAATTTGTCGTTGAAAGCAAATAAATCATCCCAATTTGTAAATTTTTTTTTTGGGTGTCATACTTTGTAAGAAGAAATTGAAAGGACTGATATTTAATATTCAATATTTGTTATAAGGTACTTTTAACCTCCTCAAGAGAAACAAGAAGATACTATTAACTCATTAACCATGTTCAAAAATAAAATTTATAAATTTTATTCTTATTAAAACACATGTTTTAATGAAAAAGTAATTAAATTGAAAAAAATTAAAAAATAAGCAATATTAAAAAATTATAATAAATAATTTTTATGATTTTTCATTTTTTATAATGTCCTAATAGTGTCAGTTATAAAATAAAGAGAATAGGAGGAATCGATAGACTATCTGATGACGCTAAACAGGCTGTAAACACTTTGAACACATTTTAACGTTTCCACCTTGTTCATAATTTTCTTTGACGTAATTAATAGGCTTTTTTTTCACATATTTTTCATTTTTGAATGGAAATTCTCCTTTTCTGAAAAAAAGTTAGGAGGGATAAGATTCTTAACATAGAAGGGACCAAAGGCAATTATGTCATATTGTCATGTTGACTTGACTTAGGAAGAGAGGATTCCAAGATGGGAAAGTATAAAGGGAAAATCAACAAAACATCCCAAGAAAACAATAAACGGAGAATGTGTATGTGACAAAATAAAAATTTAATTACTAAAAAATCTTGATAACAAGTGAGTAATATGAATTAATTGTTATTTTTCATACATATGTTGTTATTGCATAATTTTCATCTATCAACAGATTTTTGAGTGATTAAATCTTTTTTTTAAAACCTGACATTAATTCCCAATAATATAATAAGCAAAATGTTCTTAAAAATAGTGAATATAAAAAATGATACTCCTCCGGTTCTAAATATAAAATCCTTGTATTAGTATGTATAAAGATTGTATATTTAGAGCCGAAAGAGTACTAAGATTTTTCTTGTAGCTCAAGAGTTGAGGGGGAGAAGAGAGTCGGAGGACCTGTCACCAACAATAGAAGATTGACACGTCATATAAGCTGGCAAGTTGGTCCTTGAATAGCAAAAGGCAACTTCTTCTCTTTTTTTTTAGGCAATTTCTTTGTTTTTTGGGCAAAAAAGGAAAAGGCAATTTCTTTTTTTTTGGGGAAAAAAGCAAAAGGTAATTTCTTTTTTCTTTTGGGAAAAGGAAATTTCTTTTTTTTTTTTGGCCCCAAAGGCAAAAGGCAATTTCCACGAACCCCTGCCCACACATTGTTTATTATTACCACCTCTTATAGGAGAGTTGATTAATTTAAAAAAAATTAAAAAAGCTAAATAATACTACCTCTGGTACTAATTATAAGAGCTAGTTGACTAATTTAAGAAGATTAAGAAAAGAAGTTAAGTTAGTTATTTATAATAAATATATGTTGTCTTTCCTAAAATATCCTTGCTAATTAAGTATATTAGTTATAACTATTATTGTTAGGAAGACTATCTTGGAAAAAATACATACACATAAGAGACAAAGTGGATTGGACTCTTATATTTAGGACCAAAATAAAAGTCAAACAATATCTTATATTAAGGACCGAAGGTAGTAATATAATTATGACATATGTTATATGATTTTTTTTGAAATACATATATGTATGATAAAATTATATATCAATTTATAAATTAGACATATTAGTTTAAACAAAATAATAAATATAAGTATTTAAAGTATTACCAATCCTTAATATAAGACTCAATTGATTAATTTGAGAAAATTAAAAAAAGCTAAAAAATTGACTTGATTACAACATATATTACGCGATCTTTTTAAAATATTCATATATATCATTATTATATATCAATTTATAAGATAGAAAATTAATTTGAAAAAAATGATAAATATAAATATTTAAAGCAATTTATTTAGCTTTTTAACCTTTTTAAGTTAGTCACTTAGATCTCATATTGAGGCTTGGAGGTAATATTTATAGACACACCAGTACCAAGCTCTTTGAGCAGCATAACAAGGGTACGTACCTTTGTTGTGTCTGAAGTGTAAAAGAAGATTAAATAGTTCTGAAAATGGTGGAACAGTCGAAGCTGCAACTTGAATAGAGAGTAATTTGCCACCGCTTCTTCTTCTTCTAATTCTGAGCCCGGAAAACCCATGAAAGCTTCTGGCATCATGTACAAGGATGACTTTAAAGAAAGCCCTAAAATAGACTTGAATGATCATCCTGTAATGAATTACTACCTCCAAATTCCAGTTCTAAATATAAAAGCTAGACAAAGAGTTTATTTTGATCTAAATAATAAATATAATATCTTAATCTATTTTGTCTTCTAAATTTTTAATATCTTAAGGGGTTTCTAAATTGTTGGTTGTTATAATGAACATGATTGAAGATGATAATTTAAAAAAATCAAGATATATGTATTATAAATAACTAAATTAATTAATTTTCTTAATATTTAAGACTCCAAAAACAATATTTACTGTCTCAGTTTTAATTATAATATATTGTTTCTAGTTTATAAATAATATCTTATAATCAGGACAAAAGACAGTAGTAATTAAGGTAAATGTAAATTATTTTCTTGTTCTGGTTTCTAATCCATAATATATGATGGTTAGCTAAAATGGTATTTGAGAGAACCAACGGTATAGCATGGAAATTAGATTCGATAGTTCAGAGCATGAAAGGTTGAGACGATTAATGAACACTTTGATATTATCTCTGCTGTGATACTTGCTAATATGATTCAAATTTCAAACGTACAATCCCGCTTCAATGTTCTACTAGTCAATTCAGTAGCCTCGAAGAAGAGGGTGACTCTTCCGATATTCACCCCACTTATATAGGATTCTTTTGAATGAGTGTTTAATACAAGTTATGTGCACTCAACATGGACATGCATTCTTTTTAAAGTTGTGTGCATTTCATAGTATACCTACGTTCTTCCCTGTAATGATTAGTTGTGTTCATGTAAGCCTTAAAAGATGAGTAAAGCATGGTCATTCTTACATCATGATGCCACTAATATCACAGCCAACGGGATTCACAGTTGTCACTCAAGATTGTCTTTAGCATTTGTCCCCTTCCCGCTCAGATCCCTTGAACAATGTTTTTGGTTTACCTCATCGTGACACGCATGACTTCTAAGTTCTTCTCTTATTTAATGCAGGCCATTTATCGCTTTCGTGAAGATGAAAGTGGCATACTTGTTGCTACTGATGTTGCAGCAAGGGGTCTTGATATTCCTGGTGTTAGAGCAGCTGTCCACTATCAGCAGATGTAAGTCAATATCAGGGTTCTTTCACCCTCGGTTATTATATACACGCACCAGAAAGCCACTTGTGCATTGCATGAATTGCAAGGAAAGAGAGCTGAAAATTAAAATAAATCTATGAAATAAGAGAAGCATTACACGCAGCCCAAAAACTAAAAATGGTTCATAAATGACATGTCAACAGTAAAAACTCTTCTACAATTATATGTTTATAATATGATTGTTTTATCATCTGAAAGTTATTTCCTATCTTTAGGTTTATGTGCATAGAAGTGGAAGAACAGCTAGGGCTTCGGCTGAAGGATGCAGCATTGCTTTGATCTCACCAAAAGATACATCAAAGTTTGCTTCATTGTGCAAGCCCTTTTCCAATGTTTTTTTTTTTTGGCTGATCCCACGAAATACGAAGTTGTACTCTTCTAATCCTTTAAATTTGAGAATCTTAGTTGAAATAGTATTTGAACCTGTCTGCTAATCTTTTGATAATAGCACTGTGTTATTAGTTTCTTAAGAGTTAGTTGATCCATGTATTTGGTATACAAGAGTTCACTGGACTTGCTGCAAAGTTGAAACGAACAAGTTCTGGATATTTTTTGCTTGATCTGGACTTGATGAATCACTTACATTTCTACTTCTTGTTTGACACATATAGGACACTTTTCAGCGATTTGCTTTAGAAAATTCATTCATGCCGGAAGTTCTGAAGCGATTATCCATTGCCCGTCAAATAGACAAAATAATGCGAAATGATTCACAGGTAAATAGATTCACTTGTTTGAACCAATGGAGTTCTAGTGCCTGACTTTTGAAGCATTATTCAATTTATGGGTACATATGATTGTTGGGATCATTTACTATCCTTTCCACTTCAAATGAACCAATAAATAAAGCTTATCATTTAATCATGCCACACAGTGCATATAATCAAGTGAGGCCTTGCGCCTGCAGCCCAGATAAGTGTGCCCCATCATTCAAAAGCTTTTCTTGTTAAGTATAATTTTATACATAAATGTTTTATTTGTTGTTGTAGAATTTTAATATATGATACCTTGCCAAATCCATATCCTGGCTCCCCCCCCCCCAAAATCCCTGCACTGGTTTCGGTATAATTTTGCATACTGCACAATGACTGTATAATTTTCTTTTCACTTCACATTTTGCTTCGAGTCTTCAACCTTTTTTTTCTTTCCTCTTGCTAGATATGTAAATTTTTATATGCCAATGCACTTTTTACTCTGTATATTTTAGGAAAAAGCTCAGAAAAGCTGCACTACAAAAAAAACATGCTTTTAGCGACGGAATTTTTTATTTAGATTGACGGAATTTCAATTCTCCGTCACTAATTCTTGACTGAAATTTCCATCGCTAACCCGATTTTTTTAAAAATAAAATAAAATGCCACATGGCACCTCTACCAATTGCCACGTCATCACTGGGGACCACCTCCACGTGTCGCTGCCACCTCCCCTCTGCCTGCCTGCCACGTGTGCTGCCACCTCACCTCTGCCTGCCATGTGTCGCCACCACATAATTTCCTCTTCAAAGTGACTTCTCCATGGCTCGAACCCAGGACCTCCTTTGAGCGCGCGTGCGGCTTTACCAGTTGAGCTGCAATGAACCTGTTGACTTATTATGTAAAATTAAATATATATAATATTATTTTACACAAACAATTATATATATTATTAAAAACTAAAAATATACTATATGATAATTTTAATCATAACTATTTTAATGAAAAAATAATTTTTTATTCTTAAAAAATATTTTTAATATAATTTTAATTTCTAACCGCACTAATCTTGAATTTTAAATCATAAATAATTTTTTTATAAATATTTTTTAAATTTATTTTTTAATTAACATTGATAAGATATACAATTTAATGATATATGTATTATATTACATTATATTATATTATCTATATGTGTTTTATATATTTGAAGAAAATCATTTATAATTAGTCAAAAAATCTTGTTATTCAAAAAATAACTACTATAATAAAATCTAATAAATTATTCTATATAAAAAATTAAATAATTTGAATAGATTATGATAAACAATATTCTCCTGCTTGTATATATATCCTATGTAATTTATTTTCTTAAAATTTTTTATATATACCATTTGTTTTTGTATTAAGACCAAAATCAATCTATCATGGGTATTAATTATATCGTGATTAAATTTTATTGTTTAATGATTGAAATTCAAAATTCACTTCAATATTAATTTGCATTCATATAAATTTATTAAATCGTTTTGAATTTCTATCACATATTATATATTTCAATATATTTTACATATGATAAAATTATTTCTTTCTTATATCATTTTGTATAAAAAAGTTATTAATAATCTTATTGTATTTTTTAATTATTATTAATAATCAAGAGGAATTTATTTTAACAAAATATAAATAAGTTTTCTAAGAAATTATCTTTCTATTTTCAGTATATACATAATGATGACATGAATGATGACGATATCTTCATTAACACCAACTCCATAAGTATATCAATTTATTTTATAATTAAAAATGTTTTTAAATCATTATATTCTTAATTGTTATAATATAATTTTTGTAAGATTATAATTTAAAATAACGAAATTTAAAATTAGTGACGGATTAGCGATGGAATTAGTGACAAAAACTTCTGTGACAAACAATTTAGTGATGAAAATTTCCGACGGAAAAAAAATTTCGTCGCTAAATATTTACTGACGGATTTTCCGATGAATTAGCGACGGAATTAGCGACGAACAGAAATTCTGTCGCTAATATTAGCGTCGAAAAAATTAGAGACGGAATTTCCGTCGCAATTCCGTCATAAATTAGTGACGGAATTTGTTTCTGTCGCAAATTCCGTCAGTAATTAGCGACGAAATTTGTTTCCGTCGCTAATCAGCTGTTTTTTTGTAGTGCTGGTTTGAGCGTGATGTTGAATCAATGGAGTTAGTTGTGGAAAATTATGACAGTGAGGAGGAAAGGGTGAAGAAATATAGGCAAATGAAAGCGAGCTCTACTCAGTTGAAGAAGCTGCAGCAGGTCTGGTTCTCAGTAATTTTCCATCTTGAACTGATGTCTTTCCCCACTATGTTTCCCCTCAGGTGAAATTTCCTCTAACTGTTAACTCTTCCCTAAATGAACCATTGCAGGAACTCAAAGCGCTTCTTTCTCGCCCCTTACAGTCAAAACAATTTTCACACCGATATTTAGCAGGGGTATTACACTGTAGACCTTCATCTTTTCCTATATCTCTCTTTTCAAATCTAGAAAACTCAAACATATATTCTCTTTCCAGGCGGGATCACACCTTGATGCAGGAACAGTTCCAACAATTAGCCAGACAAAAGCAAGGAAGTGCAGGAGTAACTGGCACTACAAAAAAATTGACTTTCAACAGCAACAAAATATCCCCGCTGAAAGATTTAGAAGTTTCCGCAGCGACCTTATTGTCACTGCTGAAAGAACTTTTGACGGTGACTTTTTCGTCGCTGTTGAAAGTGATACCTAAGAAAAATTGGCTTTACTAACGCCACGTCATCACTGGCTACCTCCACCTTATCGCTGCGGTCACTACATCATCACTAACCGGATGCCACGTCACCACTAGCCACCTCGATGTCATCGTCGGCCGCCTCCATATCGTTGCCACATCACCCCTCCCTGCCACATCACCATTTAAATATTTTCACCTTAAATGTGTCTCCTTCAGGTTTAAACTTGTGACCACCTCCTTTCAGATCCAATCGTCTTGTCGTTGAGTTGGATTGAATTTGTTTATTATTATTGTAAAATAAATATATATTATTATATTATACTTTCAATAGCGACATTAGAAAGTCGCCGCTGAAAGTACACCTTTGATCAGCACTGGAAAAAAAGCCCGCCAAAAGTGGATTTTCAGCAGTGACTTTTTCTGTCATCGCCCAAAGTTTGTCTATTTTTTTGTAGTGTGGCAAGGGAAAATTGGTTGTGATTGGTCAAGATTGTGTAGAAGCTCTTCAGGCTTTGCGGAATGCTGGTGAAGAGGTAGAATTTTCCACCATTTCCTATAAGCCTAATATTTATGATATATTTAGCTTGTGACAATACAATCAGCCCTAAAACTGAGACTAGAACAAAATAATGCTATAATTTGGTTTTTAGATGGGGTCGTATAAAGTTATCATGTCAAAAGTGTGTTTTGACTTTCAACAAGAGTGCATGTGTAATTTGTGTCTTTTCTTGATTAGTTTAATCCGCATAAATCCCGTAAATTATGCCTGTAATTTGTGTCCTTACATGGCGTCCTTTATCGTCTTGATTTGAGAATGGAGAAGTTGAAATATGATGTTGCTATTTGATGAAAATAGTATAATATATCGCGGGAAAGAACTGGAGAATTCCTTGAGTATCAAATGAAATTTGGTTTATATCTTTCAATATCTTCATTTGTTTTTTTTTTTCCTGCTTTCTTCTCACAGGGGCGCATGGGCGCCGAGGAAATGACAGGAAAGAGGGTGGAGAATTTGAAACGAAAGAGAAAAGAAGAGAAAAAACGTAATGTCTTTTGATGATTATTTTAGTTTTCTCATAGCCACCCCAATTGTGCTTTTTTGGTTTATTCTAACTGAGGATGTCCGTTTTGCTGAATTATCTGATAAACTGTGGTCATTTCAGGTTTGCGTGATCAGCGAAGGAAGCAAAAGAGAAAGATGAAAAATGGATAATGAATCGAATTTGAATATTTATGTCTTCCATTGAGATGTTGCAGTGAAAAGGTTCAGAGAAGGTTCGCCACTGACTTTGCAACAATGGTGGACTGCTCAAGCCCTCGCAATGCCAGCCTAAAAAAATTCTTCACAAGTTATCCTCTAGTACGAACGCTAGAGTTTATACCTGTTCCATTTTCGTTAGCCCCTTAGTTACATTCGAGTTTTGACATATGGAAAGATGGTTGTGTCCATGTAAATTTAATCAATCTTTTCTATTATTGTCGGTTTTGCTTTTTTTTTTTAAATAGTAATTTATGATTTCAGAAGACATAAGAGACCAATTTTATGGTACCTCTATTTCATTTCTTTCTGGGAAATGGGTTTTTTTTTTTAATCCCATTGCACAGTGAAACATTAGTAAAAGAAGCCAATAAATAGAGTTTCATTTTTTTATATAAAAATCTATAATGACCTATCCTTATCCTATGTACAATTATTAGCTCTCTATTGAAATTTTTCTCACATTAATGACATGTCTTATTCAATGAAAATTGTACTTAGCCTTCCTAGTAAGATTAATCTAAAAAATGATCAACATTATTGCCAATAACTTTGAATCCAAAATATTTTTTCTTAACTGCATGTAGCTTCAAATTATAAAGCAGCTTTTTGGCCTTCAAATCATAAATCATTTTACTTGCTAAATGTTAAATAATTAAATTGTTTCTCCATATTTGACATATCTCATAATGAATTAAATTGTAAATCCAAGTTTCCATGTAAAAAGTACATCCTACTTGTCTGAAATTTACCGCAACAAAACCAAAAAAAAAAAAAAAATCATTCTCGCATCCGAAATTGATATTCTGTAACATTCTCACATAGTTAGATTACTCTTTGATGCCTATTTTCTCGTGTGAAACCTTCGCAAAAAATGCATGGTGAGCTTATTCCATCATTCAGGTTGCTATAGTCTTTGAAAACAATTCATATTTATTATTTTAGACTAATTTTAATATTTTTTTAAATAACAACATTTAGCTATTTGGATGATTGGATCTTATAATAAGAGATATAGGAATATACAAATTCTTGTATTTTTACCTGATTTTTAATAAAATTCGTATAGTTTTTTCATTTTATCAATTATTTATGGTATTGCCTGTTTTTAATTAGGTTTTTGCAAAAAATTTTTCTTTCTCTTTTTTTTCATGTTCTTCTAGTTTTTCACATTATATTTTTTATTAGGTCACAGGCCTTTTAAGGGCTGAGTAAAAATCATGCCAATACGAGAGGACTTGATGAGAAAGAAAAACTAGATGAACCTAATTATTATATATTTTTTTCATTGTAGTTTATTTTCTTTCTTTATATTTTTGGGTCAATTTTTCTGTCTATACTAGATCTGCTTTATATTGAAAAGAATATAAAGAACATGATAAAGTCTGACATGACATCGTACCTGCGCTAGGACCAGGAGAGACCAGGAGAGATTAGTTTAACATTTACCAATGACTTATAATTAAAGAGCCCCTATTAGCAAATCATGCTGCCTCTCACAGCTACACATAATTGGGTTTTTAAAACATTAAGTTAGGGCCTTATAACTAATATTAAAATTTCTTTTTTTCTTTGTTACAATTATTAAAATTTCTTTAAAAAATCTATAATGCGAGCGAGGAAGGAATTGAATACCACTACCGGCGCTGGATGTATTGAGTTCACCCCAAAAAATGCCCCTAACAATATAAATTATAAGGAAATGCTTAAAAATTTAAAAGCCTTGGGGACCAAAATACAAATAAGCATAAAATACAAGGACTATAAAACTAATTTCTCCCGCATATATAAACCCACACAGAAAGAAGGCTAAGCAGAAGAGTGAACTGTGTTGAGATCGATCAGTAAGAAAATGAGTTGGTTAGATAACATCAAAAAATGGTTCGAGAACCTCAAAAACATAAATTGGTTGGAGATCGGTGAGAATTGGTTCGAGAGCACCAAGGATTGGTTCGGAGAAATCTTTGAAACCGCCGGGAAAAACGACGTTATTAAGAAATATGCTGTGATCGCAGGAATAGTTCTTGTTGTTGTTGTTGCAGTTGTGTGTTTGTACAAATGTTGTAAGTGCTGTTGTGCATGTATGTGCGGAAGAGGAAGAAGAGGAAGAACCATGAAAGCGCCTGGCCGGGGTGGCCAGATCATATACAGAGACCCCTTTGAAAGAAACCCTAGAGGCTACTTTCAAAGCCTGCGTAACAAAGAGCCATGGTACGATGAGCTAGTGTAGATCTGGATCATCTTGCACCTTAAAGTTCTCAAATATATGCATACTAAGTTGTCTTGTTTTGAGGTTTCTTTGGTTGTTGATCTGGGTTTTATATATGTCTGGTTGGGAAATATGGAATCATGATCTGGTTAGTTGATCTAACATCTCTGCTTATGTATGTTTCTTGTTTGATGATCTATATAATATCATCAGTTCATATATAAATGTGTTTTTATTTCTCCAAAATCAGTTGATTATTTGATTGCGGTTCTGCATAATATATAGCAGAGGCTGCTAGGGGCTGTTTGTTCTGTTTATGTTGTTTAAGAAATGGATTCACCTTGATAATTTTTGTAACATCTGGTTCCAGATGCTGAAGCAAATTGGGGGGGGGGGGATTATAATTTTTATTTAAAATCAATTTTTAACATCAGTGGAAAATTGAACTAGTAAAGTCAAGATTCGTATAGAATATTGATGCTTCATACCGCGCTTGACATCGATTGGTTCTACTCGTTCGGTTCTTAATATAAAACCTATTTAATTAATTTGATTCGATTAAGAAAGTTAGGCAAGTTAGTTAATTATAAGAAATATGACAAGTTTTTCTTAAATATCATAATCATCTTTCTTAATACACCATCTTTTTTTTCTACTTGATTATAGTTGAGGGAGTATCTATATGAGTAATTTAAAAAAAATTGATAAATATGAAAAATAAGTTTATATTTAACTCAAATCAACTTAATAATTGGATCTTATATTAAAAATAGGAGTATTATTTTCTTGGTCTTAGGGATTTTAAATATATCAAGTTGCTTTTACTTAACCCAAAGGCACTATTAAATCATAGAAAAGTTGGGGAAGAAAATAAAAGTGGGGAGCAGAAATTAAAGATTTATTAGATAAAGAAGAGGGAATAAATAAGTAGACAAAGTTGGTGGTTCGTACAATTGGGGTTGAAAAAAAAGGTCGACCGTACTATTTTTAAATAATAAAAAGGACATAAAAACGATGGAATCCGGAAATTTGGCCAGTAATGTTTCATGAGCCAAGTTGGAAATCTGCCTCCCTACATAATTATTCGGAATTTTGGCCAAAAAAAACCATAATTATTCGGAATAAGAAAATTTCTTACACAATTGAACGAAATCATTATCGTCATCGACTATCGAGTTAAATTTTATATAATATTTTATGTTTAGGTTAATTTGTCGTTGAAAGCAAATAAATCATCCCAATTTGTAAAAAAACTTTTTTGGGTGTCATATTTTGTAAGAAGAAATTGAAAGGACTGATATGTTATATTCAATAATTTTTATAAAGTACTTTTAACCTCCTCAAGAGAAAAAAGAAGATACTATTAACTCATTAACTATGTAAAAATAAAAGTTATAAATTTTATTCTTATTAAAACACATGTTTTAATGAAAAAGGAATTAAATTGGAAAAAATAAATTTTTAAAAGAAGCAATATTAAAAAATTATAATAAATAATTTTTATGTTTTTTTTATAATGTTCTAAAAGTGCCAGTTATAAAATAAAGAGAATAGGAGGGATAGATAGACTATCTGATAAAATTAAACAGGCTGTTAACATTTTGAACACATTTTAACGTTTCTACCTTGTTCATAATTTTCTTTGACGTAATTAATGGGTTTTTTTTTTCACGTATTTTTCATTTTTGAATGGAAATTCTCCTTTTCTGAAAAAAAGTTAGGAGGGATAAGATTCTTAACATAGAAGGCACTAAAGGCAATTATGTCATGTTGACTTGACTTAGGAAGGGAGGATTCCAAGATGGGAAAGTATAAAGGGAAAATCAACAAAACATCCCAAGAAAATAATAGAAGGAGAGTGAGTATGTGACAAAATAAAAATTTAATTACTAAAAAATGTTGATAAAAAGTGAGTAATATAAATTAATTGTTATTTTTCATACATATGTTGTTATTGCATAATTTTCTGCTATCAACAGATTTTTAAGTGATTAAATCTTTTTTTTAAAACCTGATATTAATTCCCAATAATATAATAAGCAAAATGTTCCTACAAATAGTGAATATAAAAAATGATACCAAAATTTTTCTTGTAAATCAAGAATAAAAGGGGGAAAAGAGTGGGAGGACCTGTCACCAACAATAGAAGATTGACACGTCATATAAGCTAGCAAGTTGGTCCTCGAAAAGCAGAAGGCAATTTCTTTTTCTTTTTTTTTGAGGCAATTTCTTTGTTTTTTGGGCAAAAAAGCAAAAGGCAATTTCTTCATTTGTTTTTTTTTTTGGGAAAAAAGCAAAAGCAATTTCTTTTTTTTTTGGGCAAAAGGCAATTTCTTTTTTTTTTTTGCCACAAAAGCAAAAGGCTATTTCCATGAACCCCTACCCACACATTGTTTATTACCACCTCCTATAGGAGAGTTGATTAATTTTTAAAAAAAATTAAGAAAGCTAAATAATAATATAATTATGACATATGTGATATGTTTTTTCTTAAATACATATATGTATGATAAAATTATACATCAATTTATAAATTAGACAGAATGGTTTAGAAAAAAATAATAAATATAAGTATTTAAAGTATTATCAATCCTTAACATAAGACTCAATCAACTAATTTGAGAAAATTAAAAAAAAAACGTAAAAATGACTTGATTACAACATATATTACACGATCTTTTTATAATACTCATATATATCATTATTATATATCAGTTTATGAGACAGAAAATTAGTTAGGAAAAAATTGATAAGTATAAATATTTAAAATAATTTATTTAGCTTTTTCAATCTTTCTATGTTAGCCACTTAGATCTCCTATTGAGACTTGGAGGGAATATTTACAGACACACACCAATACTGAGCTCTTCAAGTAACATAACAAGGGTACGTACTGTTGTTGTGTGTGAAATGTAAAAGAAGATTAAATAGTTCTGAAAATGGTGGAGCAGTCGAAGCTGCAACTTGAACAAAGAGTAATTTGCCACCGCTTCTTCTTCTAATTCTGAGCTCGGAAAAACCATGAAAGCTTCTGGCATCATGTATAGGGGCGACTTTAAAGAAAGCCATAAAATAGACTTGAATGATCATCATGTCATGAATTACTACCTCAAACTTCCGATTCTGAATATAAGAGTCAGACAAAGAATTTATTTTGATCATAAATATAATATCTCAATTCATTTTGCCTTCTAAATTTTTAATGTTTTAATTTACCCAAATATCCTTATTTATTGCACATATTGAGGGGTTTCCAAATTGTTGGTAGTTATAATGAATATGATTGAATATGATAATTTAGAAAAATCAAGATATATGCATTATAAATAATTTAATTGATTAATTTTCTTAATATTTAAGACTTAAAAAACAATATATACTGCTCCAGTCTTAATTATAAGATTTTGTTTATAATTTACAAATAATATCTTATAATTAGGACAAGAGGCAGTAAATAGCATTATTTTCTTGTTCTAGCTTGCATGCGATCTGTTGTCTTGTCTTGAGGTTTTTATATCGTTGACACGTGCATCTGTGTCTTTTTGCTTGGTACTACCTCAAGTGTATGATATAAGAGTTAATTTGATATCTAATTTGATTTAAATATAAGACTTCAATTTATATTGTCTCTTATATTTATCTTTTTTTAAAGATAATCCTTGTAGTAGTTATACATATTAAAAATATTATCAAATAGTAATTCTAACTAATATACTTGAAAAGACAACACATAAATTTTTTTAATCTACTTAAATTAGTCAACCAGATCTTATATTGAAAACAGAAAGTAACACTGCCTAAATAATATGTACAGAATCTAGTGTTACTATTCTATTTATGTCGCTTTTGACCAAAAATAAATTCCATTTATGTCGCTAATGATTTTCTCCAAATTATTTTTGAGTTTTGATATTTATGTCGCTTGTAAGTGACTTTCTCTGAATTTTTAGTATTCAAGGTCTCAGAAGGGGAGAACATGTGTATAGTTGAAGATTGATGATCGATTCAGCAGTGAATATAAATATATATAAAAATCAATGTTAATTAAGTTACTTTTATTTTAAATATAAAATATTTTCAACTAACACAAGTTAAGAAAAATAATTAGATTTTTATTATATATAATATTCTTCCGTTTTTAAATATATGAGTTAGATAAGAATTAATTTTGATCATAAGAGTTATTTTGACAAAGATTGGTAAAGAGAGTCTTTATAATAATAAGAGTAAAAACCCAGTGAACTTGAAGGAGAAAATCTGCAAATAATTAATGTGTCAGGTGATGCAGTTCTAAAAATGATTAATGATAATGGACATGGCACAGAATCGCCTTACTAATTACTCCTTATTATTCATATATTTTATGATAAATTTAATATTTTTAATTATTTTTATTGGTATGCATAAATCATTTAGAAACATCTTATATTATCTATCTTTTTTTTTTTGCCAGCATTATCTATCATATTATTCATCAAAGGAGTAATGGATAGCTCCAAAAGCCAGACAGCTAGTGCTCATTTCGAATGAGACAATGATTTGCCAATCTGAATCATCCAAGTCACACTTGTGTGTGATTCAGTTAACTGATGAGGCTTGTAACAGCACAAAAAGAATCTAGATTATTTTGGGCAATAAATTACTCTTTAGAATAAATTTAAAAAGTTAAATACATTATTAGTTAATTATAACAAATATGATATAATCTTTTTGATGCAGGGAGCACCCCATTTTGCCAACTCTTTAAAGTATTCCTATATAATATTATATTATATATTTATTTACAAATTAGATAAATTAGTTTAAAAAATAATAAATATGAGAGATAAAAAAATTGAGAGTTTATACTCAGAATTAAAACCAAACCCATTTAAATTTTAAATCAGAGGAGTGTTACAATGAGGGGGAACACAAGCAGGAAGTAGAATGCTTATAGATAATCAAATTTTGGTTTTGGTCCATATAGTTTTGGTTTCATAAAAATTTGGTTTCTATTTAATAATTGGTTCTTATACTTTTAACGAGTTTTGATTTTTGGTTCTTATACTTAAATTTAGACTAAATTCTTATATAAACTACAAAAACCAAAACTAAAGGTTGATTAAATTATAACGACTAATAATGATATTAACTCATTATTTTAATTTAATTTGAACTATCTATGTTTTAAAATGTAGTAGTTGTCATATATATTTTAAATATATGAAAATAAGAATACTGAAATTTAAAAAATATATTATAAAACCATGTTCAAATCTCGATCTAGAGAGATGTTCATCAAACTCGTGCTATAGATTACCAGGGAATTGATAGTTGAGAGCGAGTTCGGCCAAAAAGGATAAAACAAGGAAACTCATTAATAAAGAGGTGCTATTATTGATATGCATGAAATATATAGAGTTTATACAGTTCTGTCCCTGTACATGTTGATACGTACTCTAAGATTTTTATGGGAAAATTATTAGAATTTTATAAACTTGATTCATTACAATATTAGGACATTCAAAATGATGATGATGAATACACATAAAGGTCATATATCTATGAAACCTCGTATAAATTAAATTTGAAAATTGCATATACATGTAAAGCAAAAAGGTTTTAAAGTGTTTGAACCTTAAAGACTCACCTAGTTGATGCGATTTGTTCTTTTATGCTTGAGGCGGCAAAAGAATGAAGAGGAGAAAATGTTTTGGAATACAATAAAAAACCTTGTTAAAATATACCTTTATTCTTTTCATTTTACTCAAAATTTTAGTTTAGTCCTTTAATTTTATTAAGTATGCTTTAAATCCTTTTATCTTAAAATGAACGGCTCAAATGAAATTTTTTTTTATGCCAATCATTATTATTTACGAAAATTTAATTTAAGAAGGAGGATTTTAAATGGGAGATCTAAAAACTCATCCTCTCGTGACGCCTCTGGTAAGTACTTTATGACGCAGTGCTTTAACAAGTCTATTGATAGAGATATATCAATCATTTTGATAATGTTTTTTTTAAAGTTTAAAATTTCAAGTTTAGCATCATTGATTTATTTGTTAACAATATTAGAATTGAAGAACTGAAAAAATATTTTATGAAATTAAGAGATTAAAATAAAATCTTATTTAAAACTACAAAAATACTTACTTCAAGTCCTTGATATCTATTATGTTAAGTTCTCTAATTATAAGTGATTATGTGTCTTATCTTTGAAATATTAATATTTAATAGTATTTAATTGTAAATTCATATAAAATAAAAAAAATGATATATGGTTTTGTGTGAGTGTGATCGAAGAACTTAACATAATTGAGATAAGGAGCTTGACATAAGTTTTTTCATTACAACTAAAAGGTTAAATGTCCACTTTTTTCAAAAGAAAAACGATACGTCAAAGATCTCAAATCTGCAAAATAATGATCAAGGACATTGGCCCATATTTAAAACAAAGTTCTTTCACTAAAATATATCCACACAAATTTAAGTTGAAAAATTTAGATAGCTCAATTTGAAATTCTAAAAGCTTCATTGAAAATTAATGAAATCTTAGATTGTATTTTAATTTAGTTTTTTTTTCCATTTTTATCTTTTAATTTTAAAAACACAAAAAATAAATTGTAAAAATAATGTGTACGACTTAGAAATGTTGAAATAAGAGTAGACATGAAAAAATTGCTTGATTGAAATTGATTGCAATTAAATTTCTAGAATTTTCAACTTAATTTTTAAAAATTTTCAATTTGTGCATGTAAGGGAATGTCTTCCAAACAAAAGTTAGTTCCTACAAACCTCACTATCACTATGAGAGCCACGTCTGCAAAGCGTTAGCTAGCCCCGTCTATCAATTTATTTGTATCCTAACCAAATACAATTATATATAACAAAATAATTAATATGTTATTTTGTCCACTAATTATCAAGGGGATTTTGGAATTCACATCTACTCAAATAATTTGATCTCTCTCACATGAGATTACCTTTTTTAGGGACTATCTGAATGGGTTAGATTCAATTATTGTCGAACCCAATTGGAAATGATTCTTCCGAAGATTTTTTAACATTCATACAGGCTCAATCTAGAGACTCGTGTTTAAATGGCTAAAAAACCCTGTTTTTAGAATTGACAGTTGGTCTCATTTGAGATTATCTACGTGCAAAGCTCTTTTCTTTTGATACAAGGCCCAAAACAATAATTCATGAACGGAATTGAACTAATTATTTTATATTATTTTCCTCTCCATAGGTTTTTAGTGAATTTTTCTGTCCGTATTTAAATCTACTTCACATTGAAAGGAAATAAAGGACATGATAATGTCTGACATTTACCAATGACTTATAATTAAAGTTTCGGTAATAACAATATAAATTATAGGGTAAACATCATGGGGACCAAAACAGAAATAAGCATAAAATACAATGACTATAAAAGCTAATTTTTCTTGCTATAAAAGCCCACACACAAAAAGAAGGCTAAGCAGGAGAGTGAACTGGGTGCAATACCTTTCTTATCCTTTTGGCTAAGATCAAGTTTAGTATATGTTCTTATCGGAATAGTGAACTGGGTTGAGATCAGTAAGAAAGATGACTTGGTTCGATAGCATCAAAAAATGGTTCGACAACCTTAAAAGCATAAATTGGTTGGAGATCGGCGAGAACTGGTTCGAGAGGACCAAGGATTGGTTCCGAGAAACCTTTGAAGATGGTGGGAAAAACAACCGCGTTAGGAAGTCTGCGGTGATCGCAGGAATAGTTCTTCTTGTTGTTGCTGCTGTTGTGTGTTTGTACAAATGTTGTAAGTGTTGTAGTATGTGCAGAAAAATAAGAAGAAGAGTAAGAATCATGAAAGCTCCTGGCCGAGATGGCCTAATCATACACAGGGACCCCTTTGAAAGAAATCCTAGATCCTACTTTCGAAGCTTGCGCAACAATGAGCCACGGAACGAAGACGACCCGTTAGTGTAGAGATCATGCGCCTTAAAGTTATCACATATATATATTTATGTATGTATATGTATGGCACTTTCTGGTGTACTAATAAGTTGTCTTGTTTTGAGGTTTCTTTGTTATTGAACTGGGTTATTTATTATATGTTCGGTTGGGAAATGGAATCTGTCTGATTGATGATCTGACCTCTTCTGCTTTTGTATATATGCTTAGTGTTTGATAATATATATATGGTATCATCAGTCCATACATAAATCTGTTTATATTTCTGCAAAATCAGTTCATTCTTTGATTCTGGTTCTGCATAATACTATGGGAGTTTAGTGGCGGCTGATTGTTCTGTTTAAGCTGCTTAAGAAATGGATTAGATCATCTTGATAGTTTTAGGACATTCTGGTTGAAAATAAAATGCTGAAGGCAACAAGGGAGAAGTGTTGATTTTCTACATATTGGTTCCCTAATTAATCCGTGTAGAAAACACTTTTTAGTTTTTCCACCAATTAAAACTAACAGCCCGTGTAGAATTGGTGTAGAAATCTCAAGAGGATGGATTGAGCACCTTCTTATAATGCCAAACAAACTAAAGAAAAGATAGAGGCAAAGGTACTTAGTTTAGCAGTGGATCAATTAAATCATAAAGTAGATGGACTGAGTTCCAATCCTACCTTTAAAAAGACCCTTGGGAAGAGAAATCTTGATCGCAAAGTCTCGATATAGATTAGTCAGTTACTTAGATGCTTGGTAACAAAATTAAGAGAATGGAATTAGCAAAATGAAGACTCTAGAGAAAATTGATGCTTATAAGGCTCTTGATTTAATCCCCTTTATGTCAAAATCTCCAATTATTGGCTTCAAGAACCCAAGATAAGCCTATCTCTTGTTGATTGGTCTTCAAAGATACGTGGGATTATAACTTTTTTACGGATTTTAAAGAATATCAAGTTGCTTTTATTTAATCCAAAGGCAGCTATTAAACCATGGGAAAGTTAGGAAAGTAAAAAAAGAAAATGACATATAAAAACGATGCAAATTATAAAATTTTAAACTAGGATTTATTATAATATTTTAACCGATTTTGATAATATTTGAGTTGCAAAAATAACAATACCTTTTGTCCGGTAAGGACAAAGGCAAACTCAAATATTTAAATAAAGAGGGAAAAAAGAAGACACTCACTGTAGACAAAGTGGCAGGACCGTACAATGGAGGTAACAGGATCGGCCGTACTATTTTTTTAAAATGATAAAAGGGAGACAAAAATGATGGAATTTGGAAATTTGGCCCCTAGCCACATTAAATTATTAATGTTTCATTGAGCAAGTTGGAAATCTGGCTTCCTGCGTACTTATTTGGAATAAGAAATTTTTACACAATTGAACCAAATCATTACTCGAGTTAAATTTTATATAATTTTTTGTTCAGGTTCGTTCAAAGTAAATCATCCCAATTTGTTTCGGGTGCTATAATTTGTGAGAATTAAAAAAAGAGCAACATTTTGAGAAAAATAAATAAATTTTTTCTGATATTTTATAATGTCCTAAAAAAAATGCCTGATAAAAACTAAAAGGAACAGGGATAGACTATCCCATCACCCTATGCGGGCTATTAACATTTTGAACATGTTTTAATGTCTCAAATTCGTTAATATTTTTCCTTGCTGTAATTAGTTGTTCATGTATGAGTTGTTTTTCCACGTACTTTCATTTTTTTCAATGGAATTTCTCTCTTCCTTGGAAAAAAAAAAGAGGGATAAGATTCTTAACACAGAAGGCAACCAGGTGCTCAGATTCTCCCTAAATCACTTTTAAAAATGTGTTTTTATACAGGTCGAAACAAAATTATTTTTATATGCTTATTTTGTATACTTTTAAAATCATGATATGGTTTCTATCTAAATATCCTGTCACATCATGTTGGCTTAGCTTGTGGAGGGAAAATCTCATCATAAGAAAGCATAAAAGAAAATCATCGTTGGATTCAAGGAAAAAAAATCTAATCATAAAAAAAGTTATTACTTATAAACAATTAAGGAGTGTTTAGATAAATACTAAATCATAATTTTAAAAATAATTTTATGATATATATAAAGTAAATATGTAAAAAAATTTATCACGACTGACCAAAAAATATTTTTGTTATATCTAAACACCTTTTTAACCTCAATGCAGAAAATAGCAATAATAATTAGCTATGGTTGCCTTAGCCATTCGGAATTTGACGCTAGAAGGTCATCACATCTTATAAACGGAAAAGTTGGTCCTAGAAAAGCAAAAGGCTCTTTCCACGAACCCTACATACCCATACCCACACTATTTATTTATTATTTATAGACAAGGAACACGACAAGGAAGGGTACGTACTGTTGGGGGTGAAGTGTAAAGGGAAAATTATGCACAGGTCTCAAGAAACAAACTTTATTCATTTAAAGTCCTACAAAATATCAAAATTACTAACAGGTCCCATAATTGTAAAATGATATCACTACATCTCAGATTTTCAATTCATATTTTCTCTGCCATTACGATTAATAATCTCAGCAGTGACTATTAACAACCCAATAAAAAGGTGTTAACAACTTAAACAGTATCCGCTGACAACTTATTTTATGGGATCACATAACCTCCACATAAGGTTATATTCTCTTATAAAATCAGTTGTTAATAAACACTACCTAGGTTGTCAACGGTTCTCCTTGAGTTATTAATACTCATCGTTAAGGTTGTCAATAGATTTTTGTATTAAAATTTTGTTATAATCCTATTAGGTTTAGTTAAAGTTCTTAATGGTTTCGAAAAGTTTCCCATTTCAGTGTTAAAGTTATTGTATTATACTATTTGGTTATAATTTACTCTTATGTGAAGGTTATGTGATCCTATATAGTAAGTTGTCGGCAGATACTGTTTAGGTTATCAGCACCTTCTCATTGGGGTTTTGTTAATAGTCGCTGCTAAGGTTGTTAATTGCAATGGTAGTGAATTGAAATCTAAGGAGTAATGATATCATTTTACAATTAGAATAAAATACTCTAAGGTCCTTTAAGACCTACTAGTGATTTTGATATTTTGTGAGACTTTAAATAAATAAATCTCTTTCTTGAGATCTGTGTGTAATTTTTCCTAGTGTAAAAGAACAATGAACAGGTATCGCGTACAGGGACGGCTTTGAAGAAGGCCCAAAGCTTACTTTTCTTGCAAATATATCTTAATTATAAGATCTTATTTATAGACTATAAAAGATATTTTATAATTAGGACTAATTATAAAATTTTATTTGTAGATTATAAATAAAGTCTTATAATTAGAACCGGAAGTAGTATATACAGAATATAATATTATATTTATATTCTTAACATAGGACATAATAATTGAAGAGTTAATATTGATTTTAAATGCAACACTTCTTTTTATATTTATCAAAAAAATTTTAAATTATTCCTATTATTCAATTATAACCCAATAAGAGAGAGGAAGCGAATTAAAAAACATGATTAGAATGTTTTAAAAAAAACTTGTCATATTTATTATAATTAACTAACTTACTTAATTTTTAAATTTAATTAAATTAGTTAAATAAGTTTTTCATTACGAACCGGAGAAGTAGTGTTCTATTCATGTTACTGGTGAATTTATCCAAATTAGTTGTGATATTGTTATATAATTAGGTCATATTTAAGTTTCGTAGAATATGAACAAGAGATCTCATGTTTAAACAGCCAAAGCCATTTCCATCACAAGCAACCTTATCGATGAATTTCTCTGAATTTTTAGTATTCAAGGTCCAAGAAGGGTGGGTGGAGTTGAGCTGAAGATTGATCATTCAGTACTGAATATTAAATTAAAAATAATACTCTTCCGGTCCTTAATATAAAACATATTTAATTAATTTGATTAGATTAAAGAAGTTACATAAGTTAATTAATTATCATAATCATCTTTCTTAATATCCTCCCTTCTTTACTTACTTGATTATTGTTGAGGAAGTATCCATAAGAGTAATTTAGAAAAAATTGACAAAAATGACAATTGGTTTTATATTTGGGACCAAAATTAACAATTAGGTTTTATATTAAAGATCGGAGGAGTACTACTTTTTTAACATATAAAATATTTTTATCTAACACATATTAAAAGGGTATTTGGTTTCTCTAAAAAGTGCTTTTTTTAAAAAAAAAACTTTTTTTCACATACTTATTTTATATACTATAAATCACTTTTAAAATCATAATTTAGTTTCCATCCATACACTCTCTAAGAATAATAATTATATTTTTTAATCATACATGATACTCCTCTTATTTAAAGTCTTGTTATAGTATAATTTCTAAGATTGTATTCTGATAAAATTTTATTTAAAAACTTATTACAAGTGTGTTATAGAGATAAAAAATTGTTAATTTATACTGCCTCCATTTCTTATTATAAGAGCTTGTTTAGCTTTTAATTTGGTTCAAAATATAAGACCCCAGTCCATATTATTTTTCATATTTATTTATTCATTTTTTAAAGTAGTCTATAGTTGTACATGTTAAATATTTCATTAAATAGTAATTCTAACTAATATACATGATAAGTAAGGGTATTTTAGAAAAGACAACACCTATTTATAACAAATAACTAATTTAATTAATTTTCTTAATCTCCACAAATTAGTCAACTAGATTTTATATTAAAGATGAGAGGTAGTAATTGAAATGTATCTAACTGTGAAATGAAACATGTTGATTTTTAGGATTTTATTTTGATGAAGTTTTATTCAAAATCTTATTATAAATGTGTCAAGAAGACAAAAAGTTATGAATTTAGAAGTAAAATGTTAACTGTGAAATAGAACATGTAAACTTTCAAAGTTGTATGGTGATCAAGTTTTATTTAGAGATTTATTGTAAATATATTATGGATATAAAAGATTATTAATTTGTAATTGAAATGTGTTAAGTACGAAATGAAACATGTGAATTTAGAATTTTGCTTTTGTTTTTAGTGAAAGGAGCATTATAATTAATTCATGATCTTTGGATCATATGACCTGACAGGAGTTTAACAAAATTAATAACCCAAATAAAATTTGAGTTATTTAAGTGTTTTTAAGGGATTTTTTCTGTCTTTTATATTTATCATTGTTTTAAAACTAATTTATTTAACTTATAAATTGATATATAATATAATATTATATAGAAATATTTTAAAAAGATTAAATCATATTCTATCAAAATTAAGTAATTTATTAAATTTTCTTAATCTATCAAAATTAATTAACTGGCTTAGTGAGATAAGCAAGATTATTAAAACTGAGCCTGAAGAAAGGACTTACCAAGTTAATGGGATTGATTTTATTATTACTACCTCACTTCTTAATATAACAGTTAAATAAATAATTAATAAAAGTAAAAAAAATTAATTAGTTATAATAAATGAGTGTTTTTTCAAATGTACCTGTTAATGACATGTATTAGAGTTACTCTTTAATAAAAACTTCTTAATAGATGGAATCATTATAAAAATTACTTGAACTTAGAAATAAAGTGAGTTGGGAATATATCCAATTAGCTTTTATAAAGCACCAGCAATTAAGGATCGACACGTCATGGTATCTGTCAAAGGATGAGCTCATCAAGCAATCAAGAACCCGGTTCCTTCCTCTCCGATCTCACTGCTGTGTATATCTAATCACCGCGCACGAATCAGCGGTGAAGTAGAAAAATGAATTGGTTTGAGGGCATTGGAAATTGGTTTCAGGGCACCCAAAGCAAGAACTGGTCTGGGATCACTGGGGATGTCTTAGAGAGAACCAAAAGCGTGAACTGGTCTGGGGGCGCTCAAGATTTGTTAGAGAAAACAAAAAATGTGAAGTGGTCTGAGCGCAGTAAAGATTTCCTAGACAAGACGAAAAGCGTGAATTGGTCTGAGAGCACCAAAGATTTGTTAGAGAGCGCCAAAAATACGAGCTGGTATGAGAGCGCTAGAAATTTGTGTGAGAGTGGTAAGAATTTGTTAGGAAGCGCGATCGATTTCGCGAAAGAAAATGTTGAGGTTAGGCATTTGGTTATCGGAGGTGTGGCTCTTGTGCTCGTCGTTGCTGTCATTCGTGGGTGTGGATCTGGCGGCGGTTCTCTTTGCGGAAAAACTATGAAAGCTCCTGGCGGGAACGGCCGAATCATTTACAGAGCCCCCTTTGAAAGAAACCCTAGAGGCTATTTTCGCGGCCTGCGCAACAAAAAGACTTGAAAATCAAGCAGATCCGCATCAAGATTAGGCCAGTTGTTTGGAAATAAGATTGAATCGCACTGTTTCTCTGTAATGGCCTGCTCTGTGTGCTCACTTTGAGGTTTCTTTAATTTCTCGTTTGATCTGTGTTTATGTTGACTGGGAGGTGAAGTCGTGGTTTCTTTTGCTGCTTATGTGTGTATGCTTGATGTCTGATAATCTGACTCAGAAAATGAAATCAAATAAACTGATGCCTCTGTGAAACTTCCCAGATTTTACTATACACAAACAAGAATATGCATCATCCTCTCCTTTAAACCAGATCAAGAATGGGGCTACTAAATTGGTAATTCGTTTGGTGGTTCTTATTGTGATATATATACATAGCAGCAATGAAAGCTTCAGGTAGAGGCAGGAAGGAACTATGGCATTTTAAGGGATGATGACTTTGATGAGCAAAGATTAATTAAACCACAGATTCTTGTTTCTGTGTTAGGACTTTGTCGTGTTATTTTTGGGGTTTGGTTCTTGTTGGTCTGTAAATATTTCTTATGAAATGAAAGAATGTTTTGGCTTCTTGCTTCTGGGTTAATCAGTTGCATCCAACCTTCATTTTTGTTCAGAAATTAATATAAGATCCTTTCTTCTTGTTAATCACTGTGCACATGAATTTGTTTTGTTAGTTTTGTAAAAACGAAGGGAATCCAAATAGGCGCAACTTTCTCTCTGTTTTTTTTTTTTCCAACGCCGTTACGGAGAGTGGGGGAGAGAATGAGCGCAACAACAAAAAATAAAAAGGAAAATTATAATTAGGTCCTATCTAAAGAAATCAAATACAAAAAAAAATCTGTAAATTATAAAATTATTTTAAAGTCTCAAAAAAATTTTTTACAATAAATTTTATTTATTTAATTACCAATTTTTTTTTAAAAAGTTTTATATTGACAACTGAAAGAACAGTGGTTAACAACTTAGGGTATAAGAATTGACAACTATCGTGGTTGGTTGACAATACATTTTCTCAGTATATTCACCTAATTGTCAATCATTGCTTTTTCAATTGTCAATATAAACTAAAAAAAAAGAATAATTTGGTAATTAAACAAATAAAATTTATTACAAAAAGGTTTCTTAAGATTTCAGAATAATTTTATGATTTCAAGAGACCTTTTTGTATTTAATTCTCTTAAATAGGACCTAATTACAATTCTCCCAAAAATAAACATATAATTAGCTGGCAAAAAGAGAACATATAATTAATTGGGAATTAAAATAAAAAGTACACTAAATATTTGGAGAAAATGATACGAAAATGATACTCGAATTTAGAAATGCTAAAAGTCTATTTATTTGTAAAATTTCAATTTAGTTACAAGTGACTAATTTGTTATTTATAAATTTGTTGAAATGACTATATTATAATATTTTAACAGATTTTGACAATATTTAATTTGCAAATAAAAATACAGTTTTGTAAATTTCTGATTTAAAATTTTATAATTTTTACGGCTTTTTCTGTTATTTTTTCCGAATAAAAAGGGTAAGAAGAACTCCCCCGGGGGATAAGGACAGAGACAAACTCATATTTAAACGAGGAGGGAATAAAGAAGATACTCACTGTAGACAACGGGGCTTGACCGTACAATTGGGGCAAGAAGGAGGGCCGTACTATTTTTTTAAAAATGATAAAGGGGCACAAAAATGATGGGATTTGGAAAATTGGCCCCTAGCCGCATAAATTATTAACGTCTGATTAATCCAGTTGGAAATCTGGCTTCCCGCGTACTTATTTGGAATAAGAAATTTTTACACAATTTAGCCAAATCATTACTCGAGTTAAATTTTGTATATTTTTTGTTCAGGTTTGTTCAAAGTAAATCATCCCAATTTGTAAGAAGATTTTTTTTCGGGTGCTATAATTTGTGAGAATTAAAAAGGAGCAACATTTTGAGAAAAAAATAATAAATAATTTTTTTCTGATATTTCATGATGTCCTTTAAAAAAAAAATAGTGATAGATTATCCTATCACATGAGCGATTCGGAAGCTCTTCTCTTTTTTTTCCATTCTTTTTTTTTTTCTCTTTTTTTAACCGTTAGATAAACATATTTTCAACAGTTTAGATTTTAATTTTTTATAAACTATTTATAAAATTTTTTTAAAAATATTTAGTTCACTTGCAAACCATTAGAATTAAATTTTAATATAGATTGAATTTATTATTTATGTATTTATAATTTAATATTTTAATAATATTTTCAAAAAAAATTTAATCCGAACCGTTAAAATATTAATCTAATGGTTTTAAAAAAAAAGAAAAGAAAAGGGAAGAAGATGGGAAGAGAAGAGAAGAGGTTACGAACATCTCATCGCACCATACGGGCTATTAACATTTAAATATCTTTTAATGTTTCAAATTCGTTAATATTTTTCTTTGTTGTAATTTATTGTTGATGTTGAGTTGTTTTTCCACGTACTTTAATTTTTTCAATGGAATTTCTTCCTTCCTTGAAAAAAAAATCGGAGGAATAAGATTCTTAACATGGAAAGCAACTAGGTGCTTAGATTCTCCTAGATTCTTAATGCAAAAGGCAACTAGGTGCTTAGATTCTCTCATAATCACTTTTAAAAATGTGTTTTTATGCTGGTCGAAACAAAATTGTTTTTATATACTTATTTTATATATTTTTAAAATCATCATCTGTTTTCTGTAATATCATAAATTTTATTTTAGGATTATGTAAAAAAATAAAATAATAATATTTTATTATTATAATAAAAATAATATTAATATTATATAAAAAAAACAAAAAACCAAAAGGCCGCTGTTTTCGGTGGAAAGCTGATGCTTTGAAATGGGAATGAAGAATTTTGGGGCTAGTGTATTTAATGATAGAGAAAAAATGAAAGGGTAGTTGGGAAGATTGAGATAAAAGAGATAGTAGGAGACAGATTAAAGAGGTGTTTGGGTATCATCTCAAACCTTGGTTTAGGAAAAATTTATCCAAACACCCATCAAAATCAATAACCATGTTTTTGATCCAAAAACTATGGTTTTGTGAGAAACATTTTGCATCTGTTTCTGGAAAAAAAATGGGAGAGTGTCAGCTGGTTTTAGGGAGAAGGATTTTGACGAGACTATATACCCTTCTTCTCCTTCACTGTTGAGAGGTAGTATATTGTCTTCGGTCCTTCACTGTTCAGAGATAGTATTTGGTCTCAATCCTTCACTGTTCGAGGGAGCATATTGTTTTTTTTTTTTTTGGACCAAACAAGAGGTAGTACTCCTCCGGTCCTAATTATAAGACCCAATTGACTTATTTGAGGAGATTAAGGAAGTAAGTTAAGTGGTTATTATAATAAATAGTGTTGTTATTCCTAAAATATCCTTGCTAATTAAGTATATTGGCTAAAACTATTATTATTAGAAGGATTATCTTGGAAAAATGCATAAATATAAGAGAGAAAATGGATTGGGTCTTATAATTAGGACCAAATAAAAAGTCAAATTGGGTCTTATAATAAAGGACCGGAGGAGTAACATTGTTATTTATTGTTTTGGTCAGCTTTTTTTTTTACCAAAAAATATTTAAAGCAAATTAATATTTTTCTGTTAAAAAAATAATCTTTTTTATAAACATATTTAATCTTATATTTATAAATATGTATATACACATATTATTATTTATTAAGTATATTATCTTATATATTATTATATATTAGTAAAATTATTTATTAACAATTTTATTCTTCAATTAAAATATATTATAAAATCTATCCCTTTATAATTACATATTACTTGTGCTCTTTTTAGTAATTTGCACATGTAAAAAGTGTTTCTGGTAACAACTATCCAAAACACTCTCACTTCTCGAAATCACTTTTTTACAAATCTATTCTTCCTAGAATCTATTTTCTAGAAGCTATTCTCCAAACCATGGTTTGGTTTTATCCAAACCTCCCCTGAGAATGTGTGAGAGAAAGGGGGGAAGAGAGAAAGAAAGCGAGAGAGAAGTAGAAAGAGCATAGTAGCAGTACTCATGAAGAAGAAGGCAAAGCTTTGAAGATAATTTAGGTATATAAAATTACTTTTTTTATCAAAATTTCTTTATGAATATTTCCTATATATTTTGAGCTTTCTATTTACATTATTACTATAGTGTTTAGAGAAAATTTTGAGATTTATAATATGATATAAATATGGATTTTTGGTGAAAGATGATCATAAAAATTTAGAAGTAATGAGTTGTTAATTTTAAATAGTTAGATTTGTCCATCTGTTGATTTTAGTACTTAAATTAATTTTTCTAGCTGAAAAGTCTGTTTATATAATTTTTTCATTAGAACTAAAAGGTTAAATGTACACTTTTTTCAAAAGAAAAACGATGAGTCAAATATTTCAAATCTGCAAAATAATGATCAAGGACATTGGCCCATATTAAAAACAAAGTTCTTTCACCAAAATATATCCGCACAAATTTAAGCTGAAAAATTTAGATAGTTCAATTTGAAATTCTAAAGCTTAATTGAAAATTAATGAAATCTAGAATGTATTTTAATTTAGTATTTTTTTTTCCATTTTTATCCTTTAATTTTAAAAACACAAAAAATAAATTGTAAAAATAATGTGTACGACTTAGAAATGTTGAAATTAGAGTAGACATGGAAAAATTGCTTGATTGAAATTGATCGTAATTAAATTCTAGAATTTTCACCTTAATTTTTAAAATTTTCAATTTGTACATGCAAGGGAATGTCTTCCAACAAAAGTTAGTTCCTACAAACCTCACTATCACTGTGAGAGCCACGTCTGCAAAGCATTAGCTAGCGCCGGCTATCAATTTATTTGTGTCCTAACCAAATACAATTATATATAACAAAATATTAATACTCCTCCGATCCTTAATATAGGACCCAATTCTTGAGTTGATTTTTGATTCTAATATAAGACCTGTTTCTCATATTTATCATTTTCTCTAAATTACCCTTATAGATATTTCCTCAACCATAATCAAGTAAAAGAGGAGAGAGTGGGTATTAAGAAAGATGTTATGTGTTTTAGGAAAAATGTGTCACTTTTTTTTATAATTAACTAACTTACCTAATTTCTTTAGTTTAATCAAATTAGTTAAATGGATCTTATATTAAGGATTGAAGGAGTATTTTGTTTGTGTAGATGTTATTTGTGTTCACTAATTATCAAGGGGATTTTGGAATTCACATCTACTCAATAATTTGATCTCTCTTACATGATATACTTTTTTTGAGGACGATCTAATGGGTTTTATATCAATTACGAACCCAATTGGAAATATTTACCTCCTCTGATCCTTAATATAAGACCCATTTAACTAATTTGATTAGATTAAAAAAGTTATATAAGTTAGTTAATTATAAAAAAAGTGACACATTTTTCCTAAAACACCATGATCATCTTTCTTAATACCCCCTCTCCTTCTTCTTCTTGATTATAGTTGAGAGAGTATCCATAGGGGTAATTTAGAGAAAATTAATAAATATGAGAAATTGGTCTTATATTTAGAACCAAAACCAACTCAAAAATTAGGTCCTATATTAAGGACCGGAAGAGTATTATTTATAGACAAGGAACACGACAAGGAAGGGTACGTACTGTTGGGTGTGAAGTGCAAAAGAACAATGAACGGGTATCGCGTACAGGGACGACTTGGAAGAAAGCCTAAAACCTACTTTCAAATATATATACAGAATATAGTATTATATTCTTAATATAAGAAATAATAATTGAAGAGTTAATATTAATTTTAAATGTAAGATTTCTTTTTAATTTATTAATTTTTTTAAATTATTCCTATTATTGATTCAATGGTAACCAAGTGAGAGAGAGAAGAAGTGAATTAAGAAACATGATTAGGATGTTTAAAAAAAATATATGTCATGTATTATAATTAACTAATTTACTTAAATTTTTTAATTTAACTAAATTTATTAAATAAGTTTTATATTATGGAACAGACGAGTAGTATTCTATTCATGTGACTAATGAATTTATCCAAATTGTTTAAGATATTGTTATTTAATTGGGTCATATTAAAGTTTCGTAGAATATGAGCAAGAGATCTCATATTTAAACAGCCAAAGCTATTTCCATCACAAGCAACCTTGTACATGAATTTCTCTGAATTTTTAGTATTCAAGGTCCATGAAGGGTGGATATAGTTGAACTGAAGATTGATCATTCAGTACTGAATATTAAATTAAAAATAATGCTACTTTTTTGACATATAAAATATTTTTATCTAACACATATTAAAAAAGTGTTTGGTTTCTCCCAAAAGTGTTTTTTTAAAAGAATTTTTCTCACATACTTATTTCATATATTATAAAATCACTTTTAGAATCATAATTTAATTTCCATCCATATACTTCCTAAGAATGATAATTAGATTTTTTTTTATCATACGTAATATTCCTCTTATTTAAAGACTTATTATAAGTACTAATTTCTAAGATTGTATTCTGATAAAATTTTATTTAAAGACTTATTACAAGTGTGTTACCGAAATAAAAAATTATTAATTTATAATTGAAATGTATCTAATTGCGAAATGAAACATGTTAATTTTTAAGGTTTTATTTTGATGAAATTTTATTCAAAATCTTATTATAAATGTGTTAAGAAGACTAAAAGTTATGAATTTAGAAGCAAATATGTTAGCTATAAATGAAATGTGTTAACTTTCAAGATCGTATTGTAATCAAATTTTATTTAAAGGCTTATTGTAAATATATTATGGATATAAAAGATTATTAATTTATAATTCAACTATGTTAACTGTGAGATGAAATATGTCAATTTAAATTTTTTATTTGTTTTCAGTGAAAGGAGCATTAGAATTATTTCATGAAATTTTAAAATCCCTCTTTGGGTCATATGACCTGACTATGAGTTTGATAAATTTAATGATCCAAATAAAAATTTGATTTATTTAAGTGTTTTTTAAGGGATTTTCTCTGTCTTTTATATTTATCATTGTTTTAAAAATAGTTTATTTAACTTACAAATTGATACATAATCTAATATCATATAGAAATATTTTAAAAAGATTAAATCATATTTTATCAAAATTAAATAATTTATTAAACTTTTTTAATCTATCAAAATTAATTAACTGGCTCAGTGAGATAAGCAAGATTATTAAAACTGAGCCTGTTAAAAAAGGACTTGCCAAGTTGATGGGATTTGATTTTATTATTACTACCTCACTCCCTGATATAACAGTTAAGTAAGTAATTAATAAAAAGTAAAAGAATTAATTAGATATAATAAATGAGTGTTTTTTTAAATGCACTTGTTAATCACGCATGGGAGTTTCCTTTTAATACAAACTTTTCAACGTGTGAAATCATTATAAAAAGGGAAAATTTCAGTGAAGGACTGCAGAAGGCAATTTATATCAGTCAAGGACCAAAACTTTCTGAAATTTCACTGCAGGACCAGGGGACCAAATTGAAATTAAAATTTAGAGTGAAATTACAATAATACCTCTCCCTTTTTATTTTATTAAAAAATAAATATTTACCGGAGTTACTGTTCTGGCCACCGGAGATCGAAGGTCCGGCCACCGGAGTTCAGGTGGCCGCCACCGGGGTCCGACCAGCGGTAGCCGGAACAGTAACTCCAGCCGGACCTCTGGTGGCCAGAGTTTTTTTTGTTTAAAACAAAGTGGCCAAGGGAGGGTTTGAACCCATGATCCCTTGACATACCAAAAGATTTATAACCATCAAGCCAAGCAACCCATTCAATCATAAGATGCAAATAAAACTATATATAACAAAACAAACGTAACTGTCCAAATATAAATGAACAAGTGAAATTAGATGATTTACAAGTGGAATTCAGAAATTTGTAACAAAAATTAGGCAATTTACAAATAACATAATAGAAGTTATAACCCCAAATGCAAGTATTTAAGTGCAAATGAGCAAGTGAAATTTGAAGATTTATAATAAAAGTTTATAGATTTACAATCCAAATTTGGCAAACACAAGAGAATTCACTACCCAAAATGTAAGTGTTTGAGTGTAAGTGAACAAGTGAAATTAGACGATTTACAAGTGGAATTCAGCAATTTACAACAAACATTAGACAATTTACAAATAACATAATAGAAGTCATAACCCCAAATGCAAGTGTTTAAGTGTAAATAAGCAAGTGAACTTTGAAGATTTACAACAAAAGTTTATAGATTTACAATCCAAATTTGACAAACACAAGAGAATTCACAACCCAAAATGTAAGTGTTTGAGTGTAAGTGAATAAGTGAAATTAGACGAATTACAAGTGGAATTCAGCAATTTACAACAAAAATTAAGTAATTTACAAATAACACAATAGAAGTCATAACCCCAAATGCAAGTATTTAAGTGCAAATAAGCAAGTGAAATTTGAAGATTTACAATAAAAGTTTATGGATTTACAATCCAAATTTGGTAAATACAAGAGAACTTACAACCCAAAATGTAAGTGTTTGAATGTAAGTGAACAAGTGAAATTAGACGATTTACAAGTGGAATTCAACAATTTACAACAAAAATTAGGCAATTTACAAATAATATAATAGAAGTCATAACCCCAAATGCAAGTGTTTAAGTGCAAAGCAAGTGAAATTGTCGAATTTCACTTGCAAATCTATAAAATTTTGTTGTAAATTTTCAAATTTTATTTGCTGATTTACACTTAAACACTTGTATTTGGGACAATTTCACTTGCAAATCTATAAAATTTTGTTGTAAATGTTCAAATTTCATTTGCTGATTTACACCTAAACACTTGTATTTAGGATTGTGAGTTCCATTATGTTATTTGTAAATTTCCTAATTTTTGTTGTAAATTGCTAAATTCCGCTTGTAAATCCTCCAATTTCACTTGTTCACTTACACTCAAACACTTGCATTTTGGGTTATGAATTCTCTTATGTTTGCCAAATTTAGGTTATAAATCCATAAACTTTTGTTGTAAATCTTCAAATTTCACTTGTTCATTTGTACTTAAACATTTGTATTTGGGATTATGACTTTTACTATGTTATTTGTAAATTACCTAATTTTTTTTGTAAATTGCTGAATTTCACTTGTAAATCATCTAATTTCACTTGTTCACTTAGACCCAAACACTTACATTTTGGGTTGTGAATTCTCTTGTGTTTACCAAATTTGGGTTGTAAATTCATAAAATTTTGTTGTAAATCTTCAAATTTTACTTACTCATTTGCACTTAAATCCTTGCATTTTGGGTTATGACTTCTATTATGTTATTTGTAAATTGCCTAATTTTTGTTCCAAATTGCTGAATTCCACTTGTAAATCGTCTAATTTTACTTGTTCACTTATATTTGGACAGTTGCGTTTGTTTTGTTATATATAGTTTTATTTGCATCTTATAATTGAATGGGTTGCTTGACTTGATGGTTACAAAGTCTTTTGGTGTGCCAAGGAGTCATAGGTTCAAACCCTCCCTTGGCCACTTTGTTTTAAACAATAAAAACTTCGGCTACTGGAGGTCCGGCCGGAGCTACTGTTCTGGCCACCAGTGACCGGACCCCCGACAGCAGCCACCTGAGCGCCGGTGGCTGGACCTTCGATCTCAGGTGACCGGAACAGTAACTCCGGTAAATATTTATTTTTTAATAAAATAAAAAGGGAAAGGTATTATTGTAATCTCACTCTAAATTTTAATTTTAATTTGGTCCCTTGGTCCTGCAATAAAATTTCAGAAAGTTTTAGTCCTTGACTATTATAAATTGCCTTCTGCAGTCCTTCACTGAAATTTTCCCTTATAAAAATTACTTCAACTTAGAAATAAAGTGAGTTGGGAATATATCCAATTAGCTTTTATAAAGCACCAGCAATTTCAGATCGACACGTCATGGTATCCGTCAAAGGATGAGCTCGTTAAGCAAACAAGAAGCAGGTTTCTTCTCTCAGACCTCACTGCTGTGTATATCTAATCACTGCACACGAATTAGCGGTGAAGTAGAAAAATGAATTGGTGGTTCGGATGTGTGGCTCTTGTGCTCGTCGCTGCAGTTATTCGTGTGTGTGGCTCTGGCGGTGGTTCTAATGGCGGAAAAACTATGAAAGCTCCTGGTGGGAATGGCCGAATCATTTACAGAGACGGCTTTGAAGGAAACCCTAGAGGCTATTTTCGAGGCCTGCGCAACAAAAAGACTTGAAAATCAAGCAGATCCGCATCAAGATTAGGCCAGTTGTTTGGAAATAAGATTGAATCGCACTGTTTCTCTGTAATGGCCTGCTTTGTTTTCTCACTTTGAGGTTTCTTTAATTTCTAGTTTGATCTGTGTTTATGTTGACTGGGAGGTGAAATCGTGGTTTCTTTTGCTGCTTATGTGTGTATGCTTGATGTTTGATAATCTGACTCAGAAAATTAATTCAAATAAACTGATGCCTCTGTGAAACTTCCCAGATTTTACTATATACAAACAAGAATATGTATCATCCTCTCCTTTAAACCAGATCAAGAATGAGGCTAATAAATTGGTAATTCGTTTGGTGGTTCTTATTGTGATATATATACATAGCAGCAATGAAAGCTTCAGGTAGAGGCAGGAAGGAACTATGGCATTTTAAGGGATGATGACTTTGATGAGCAAAGATTAATTAAACCACAGATTCTTGTTTCTGTGCTAGGACTTTGTCGTGTTATTTTTGGGGTTTGGTTCTTGTTGGTCTGTAAATATTTCTTATGAAATGAAAGAATGTTTTGGCTTCTTGCTTGTTGCATCCAACCTTCATTTTTGTTCAGAAATTAATATAAGATCCTTTCTTCTTGTTAATCACTGTGCACATGAATTTGTTTTGTTAGTTTTTTAAAAACGAAGGGAATCCAAATACGCGCAACTCTCTCTCTGTTTTTTTTTCCCAACGCCGTTACGGAGAGTGGGGGAGAGAATGAGCGCAACAACAAAAAAATAAAAAGAAAATTACAATTAGGTCCCACCCAAAGAAATTAAATACAAAAAATCTCTTAAAATTATAAAATTATTTTAAAGCTTTAAGAAATTTTTTTACAATAAATTTTATTTATTTAATTACTAATTTTTTTTTAAAGTTTACATTGACAACTGAAAGAGTAGTGGTTGACAACTTAGGGTGTAAGAATTGACAACTATCACGGCTGGTTTGACAATACATTTTCTCAGCATATTATAACTAATTGTCAATCACTGCTTTTTCAGTTGCAAATATAAAATAAAAAAAGAATAATTTGATAATTAAACAAATAAAATTTATTATAAAAAGGTTTCTTAGGATTTCAGAATAATTTTATGATTTCAAGAGACTTTTTTGTATTTAATTCCTTTAACTGAGACCTAATTACAATTCTCCCAAAAATAAACATATAATTAGCTGGCAAAAAGAGGACATATAATTAATTGGGAATTAAAATAAAAAGTACACTAAATATTTGGAGAAAATGATACGAAAATAATACTTGAATTTAGAAATACTAAAATAGTCCATCGAATTTGTAAAATTTCAATTTAGTCACAAGTGGTTAATTTGTTATTTACAAATTTTTTGAAATGACTATATTATAATATTTTAATAGATTTTGACGATATTTAATTTGCAAATAAAAATACAGTTTTGTAAATTTCTGATTTAAAATTTTATAATTTTTACAGCTTTTTTCTGTTATTTTCCCGAATAAAAGGGTAAGAAGAACCCCCCCGGGGGATAAGGACAGAGACGAACTCAAATATTTAAATGGGGAGGGAATAAAGAAGATACTCACTGTAGACAACGGGGGTGGACCGTACAATTGGGGCAAGAAGAATGGCCGTACTATTTTTTTTAAAATGATAAAAGGGGCACAAAAATGCTGGAATTTGGAAATTTGGCACCTAGCCACATTAAATTATTAACGTCTGATTAATCCAGTTGGAAATCTGGCTTCCCGCGTACTTATTTGGAATAAGAAATATTAACACAATTGAGCCAAATCATTACTCGAGTTAAATTTTGTATAATTTTTTGTTCAGGTTTGTTCAAAGTAAATCATCCCAATTCGTAAGAAGATTTTTTTTCGGGGGCTATAATTTGTGAGAATTAAAAAGGAGCAACATTTTGAGGAAAAAAAATAATAAATAATTTTTTTCCTGATATTTCATGATGTCCTTTGAGAAAAAAAAGAATAGGGATAGATTATCCCATCACATGGGCGATTTGGAACATCTTCTCTTTCTTTTTCATCTTTTTTTCTTCTCTGTTTTTTTTTTACCGTTAGATAAACATATTTCAATGGTTTAGATTTTATTTTTTATAAACTATTTATAAAATTTTTTTAAAAACATTTAGTTCACTTGCAAACCATTAGAATTAAATTTTAATATAGTATGTAATTTATTATTTATTGATTTTATGATTTAATATTTTAATAATATTTTTTAAAAAAATTTAAATCCAAACCATTAAAATATTAATCTAATGGTTAAAAAAAAAAAGAGATGGGAAGAGGATGGGAAGGGAAGAGAAGAGAAAAGGTTACTAACAGTCCATCACACCATACGGGCTATTAACATTTTGAATATCTTTTAATGTCTCAAATTCGTTAATATTTTTCTTTGTTGTAATTAATTGTTGATGTGTGAGTTGTTTTTCCACGTACTTTAATTTTTTTAATAGAATTTCTGCTTTCCTTGAAAAAAAATCGAAGGAATAAGATTCCTAACACGGAAAGCAACTAGGTGCTTAGATTCTGCCAGATTCTTAATACAAATAGGTGCTTAGATTCTCCCAGAATCACTTTTAAAAATGTGTTTTTATGCTGGTCGAAACAAAATTGTTTTTATATACTTATTTTATATATTTTTAAAATCATGATTTGTTTTTTATCTAAGCATCCTGTCACATCATATTGGCTTAACTTGTGGAGGAAAAATCTCATGATAAGAAAGAATAAAAGAAAATCACGGTCGGATTGAAGGAAAAGATCTAATTATCAAAAAATATTATTACTTATAGATAATTAAGAAGTGTTTAGATAAAAACTAAATTATAGTTTTAAAAATAATTTTACAATTTATCATGACTTGTAAAAGAATATTTTTTAAAAAATATTTTTGATGATATCTAAACATCTTTTTAATTTCAATGCAGAAAATAGCAATAATAATTAGCTATGGTTGCTTTAGCCATTTGGAATTTGATGCTAGAAGCTCACGCCAAAAAAAAAAAAAAAAACAAAGAATTTGATGCTAGAAGGTCATCACATCATATAACCGGAAAAGTATGCCCTAGAAAAGCGAAAGGCTCTTTCCACGAACCCCACGTACCCACACCATTTATTTAGTTATCTAGTTTTTAATATAATATAAAACCTAATTATTAAATTAATTTTATTTTTAAATATAAGATATATTTATTATATTTATCAATTTTTTCTAATATTTTTATGGATACTCTCTCAACCATAATCAAGTAAATAAAGGAGGAAAGATTAAAAAAAATAATTATGATATTTTATGAAAAACATATTATATTTCTTATAATTAACTAATTTATCTAACTTCATTAATCAAATTAATTAAATAAATCTTATATTAAGAACATGATGTGTATTATTTATAGGCAAGGAACACGACAAGGAAGGGTACGTGCTGTTGCGGTTTAGTGCAAAAGAACAATGAACAGGTCTGAGAGCACTGAAAATGGCGTCATCGTCGTCTTCTACTTTTAGGATTTAGATTTTTTCCACTGCCCTTCCCATCCTTTTCTCCTCTATTATTTTTTTTTTTCCTTCACAACTATTGGATCAATTCTCAAATGGTCCAGATTTAACATTTTATAACAATAGATAAATAAATTTAAACTGTTAAAATCTAATCTGAACAGTTCATAGCTACAAACTATTATTATAGAGTAAATTTTTTTTATTTTATATTACAATTGTGAACTATTCAGATCAAATTTTAACAGTTTAAATTTATTTATTTTTTAATAATATTATTTTTATAAGATGTTAAATCGAGACTATTAGAATTTGATCCAATAGTTGTGAAGAGAAAAGGAGAGTACCGGAAGAAAAGAGGATGGGAAGGATAGTAGAGCTATGGGACAACTTTGAAGAAAGCCTAAACCCTACTTTCTACACACACACACAGAGAATATAGTATTATATTCTTAATATAATAATTGAAGAGTTAATTTATTTTAAATAAAAGACCTTTTTTTTATATTTATTATTTTTTTAAAAATTTATTCTTATTATTCAATTATAACCAAGTAAGAGAGAGGAAGCGAATCAAGAAACATGATTAAAATGTTTTTAAAAAATATGCAATATTTATTATAATTAACTAACTTAAATTTTTTAATTTAATTAAATTAGTTAAATAAGTTTTATATTGTGAACTGGAAGAGTAGTATTATATTCATGGGACTAGTGAATTTATCCAAATTGTTTATGATATTGTTATTTAATTGGTTCATATTTAAGTTTCGTAGAATATGAACAAGAGGTCTCATGTTTAAACACAAAGCTACTTCCACCACAGGCAACCTTGTCGATGAATTTCTCTGAATTTATAGTATTCAAGGTCCAAGAAGGGTGGATATAGTTGAACTGAAGATTGATCATTCAGTACTGAATATTAAATTAAAAATAATACTATTTTTTTAACATATAAAATGTTTTTATCTAACACATTAAAAGAGTGTTTAGTTTCTCCCAAAATTGTTTTTTAAAAAATATTTTTTCTCATATACTTATTTCGTATATCATAAAATTATTTTTAAAATTATAATTTAGTTTTCATCCATATACTCCCTAAGAATAATAATTAGATTTTTTTATCATACGTGATACTCCTCTTATTTAAAGACTTATTATAAGCATTACTTTCTAAGATTGTATTATGCAAAATTTTATTTAAAAACTTATTACAAGTATGTTGTGTCACGGAGATAAAAAATTGGTAATTTATAATTAAAATGTATGTAATTGTGAAATGAAACATGTTAATTTTTAGGATTTTATTTTGATGAAGTTTTATTCAAAATCTTATTATAAATGTGTCAAGAAGACAAGAAAAATTATGAATTAAGAAGTAAAATATGTTAAATGTGAAATGAAACGTGTTAACTTTCAATGTTGGATTGTGATCAAGTTTTATTTAAAGACTTATTATAAATATGTTATGGATATAAAAGATTATTAATTTATAATTAAAATGTGTTAACTGTGAAATGAAACATGTCAATTTGAAATTTTTTTTTGTTTTCAGTGAAAGAAGCATTATAATTATTTCATGAAATTTTAAAATCCCTCTTTGGGTCATATGATCTGACCAGGAGTTTGATAAATTTAATGAACCAAATAAAAATTTGAGTTACTTAAATTTTTTAAGGGATTTTCTTTGTCTTTTATATTTATCATTGTTTTAAAACTAATTTATTTAACTTATAAATTGATACATAATCTAATATTATATAGAAATATTTTAAAAAGATTAAATCATATTATATCAAACTTAAGTAATTATTAAATATTCTTAATCTATCAAAATTAATTAACTGGCTCAATGAAGAAAAGCACTTGCCAAGTTGATGGGATTTGATTTTATTATTACCACCTCACTTCCTAATACAACAGTTAAATAAGTAATTAATAAAAAATAAAAAATAAGTTAATTATAATAAATAAATATTTTTTTAAATATATTTATTAATTATGTGTATTGAAATCATCTTTTATTAAAAATTTCTTCACATGTCGAATTATCATAGGAATCTTAGAAATAAAGTGAGCTGGGATCATATTCCATTAACTTTTATATAGCACCAACAATTCAAGATCGACACGTCATGATATCCGTCAAAGGACGAGCTCATCAAGCAAGCAAGAACCACGACACACACACACACACACACACACACAGCAGCAATGAAAGCTTCAGGTGCAGGCAGGAAGGAACTATAGCATTTGAAGGGATGACGACTTTGATGAGCCAAGATTAATTAAACCACGGATTCTTGTTTCTATGTTAGGACTTTGTCGTGTTATTTATCAGTTGCATCCAACCTTCATTGTTGTTCAGAAATTAACATAAGATCCTTTCTTCTTGTTAATCACTGTGCACATGAATTTGTTTTGTTAGTTTTGCAAAACAAAGGGAATCCAAATACGCGCAACTTTTCTTCTTTCTTTTTTTTCCCAACGCCGTTACGGAGTGGGGGAGGGAATGAGTGCAACAACAAAAAGTAAACATACAATTAGCTGGCAAAAAGAGGACATATAATTAATTGAAAATTAAAATAAAAAGGACACTGAATATTTGGACATATCCAAAATATACTCTTCCAGTCCTAAATATAAGACCCTTATACACACTAGTATAAGGATCTTATATTTAGGATCGGACTAGTAGCTTATAAAAAAATCAAACAAGAAAAAGGAATGAAAGGAATATATACTTTTTTTTTTATCAAAAAAGGAATGAAAAGCAGAATTTTTTTGGGAAAATGACTGCTGAATTCTAAAATGACAAAATGGGCATAAGGTATCAATCTTGAATTTTCACAATTCGGCAGAAAGACTGAAATACCCCTAAACCTATCTGAAGACATGAACAACACATGACAAGTAATAGCAGAAGAGAGAGAGCTAAGAAAACGAAAACAAAGCTGGAGTAGGGTCGAATGCTGAGAAGATGAAAAAGGTAAGGAAATTTTCCCCTAAAATGCTCCTATCTACTCCTCCAACTATCACCATTATACAAATCTGATTTATTACGGTGGAATTTCTTTGTGGGCAATGTGGTTCGTAGTGAAAGAGGGGTTGAACATGGGTATTACGTAAGAAAGTGGAGGTTAACATTGGGTTTGGGTTTTCAAGTTGGTTTACTGGTGCATGGTCGAATGGGGATGGGCTTATGAGTGTAGATGGTTTAAATGAAGAATCTGACCAGGATGAGAGAGTGACGCATCATAAATGGAAAAATGGTGGCAACTGATAATGTGGGCATGAAGTTTGAGGGCTAACAGTAAGCATGAAGTGGTCAGTGTTGTTAAATTCATTATTAGAGTTGTGAAATCCCATATTTAAGTTGTCAATGCCGCAAGTGGGTGTCTGTGTTTTTTGGACGTTGCGTTTTTTGTGAAATCTTAAGAGAAGTTTTGAAATCTTGATAAATAAAATTGATTATTGGGGAACTGAAGTATTGATTTATGCTTCTTTGGTGTAGGTTAGCTAGCTTTGATGACATCTAACATTGGGTCAGCATCTTCAAAGCGTCTTGCTTGTTACTTTCATATGGGTGGGAACTTTGCAGAAAATGATGATGGTGAAGTTAAGTACAATGGTGGACCTGTCTGGGTAAGAGTGATAAAGGAGGGTATAAGGTTTCAAGATTTGAGGGTTATGATAGGAGGATGGTTTGGTGTAGACAGTAATGGTTGTGACATTAAATACACATTGGGCTTTGATGATAGGATATTAATAGGTCTCATTGATGATGATGAAGTTGACAACTTATTTGAGTATAATGACAGTAATGCGCATGTTTACATAGCAGCTAAAGGTAATGAGAATGCGTAGGAAGAAGTGGCTGATCGAAATAGGTAAGTCACAAGTTTTTAGCTATGGAAGTTGTTAATTGCCATAATGTTGTTATCAATATCTTAACAAATGTTGTAATCATACATGCAGCATGTCAAAATTGTCGGGACTGTCATAGCAAAATGATGAGCCAATGATTCAGGATGATGTCGAATGTGTGAATTACATAGCAACTGAAAATATTCTTAGCCTGCCATATGCAGTGTAAAGTGCACCAACTCCTTTACCAGGGATGAGTTCCTTGAAATGGAAGGCAATATTATAAGGATTGAGGTAGACTTCTGCAAATACGAATGATTTCAAGAAGAAACTACACAAATTCAGCATTGCAAACAAATTTGAGTATAAATATGTGAAGAATTTTAATGCCCATATGTATGTCAAATGCAATGTTGAAGGTTGTCCATAGAGGATCAGTGTGAGAGCAGCTGGAAAGAGTACTCCAGCATTTTTACATGTAATGATATTAAAAAATGAGCATGTTCATAATGCCCAACACAATCTTCACGTGATACATGGTGGATCAGCTAGCTTGACATTATCAATTATAATTGAAGAGGTTAGGGATCACATACACATGCGTCCAAATGATATAAGAAAGAGGTTGGAAAGAGATTATAGTGTGAAGTTGACATACAAGTAAGCATATAAGGCCAAGGAAAAAGCATTGGATGACATACATGGCAAACTTGATCAAAACTTATATGCTTATTCCATGGATATGTGACCGGTTGAAGGAAACCGATGACAAAACAGTGGCAAAATGGGTGGCTACAAGGAACAACACATTTAAGCGTGTATTCATAGCCTATGGGTGTTGTATAGAAGGCTTTATTGCTAGTGCTAGACATGTATTGTATATTGATGGAAGTCATTAAAATGGACTGTATAAGGGGACACTACTTTCAGTATCAGCTTATGATGCGGACAATGAATTATTACTTTGTTCCATTACAATTGTGAAGGGAGAGACATTTGAGGATTGAACATGGTTCTTACATATAATTAAGGAGATAGTTGGGTCAATGCAATTAACAATTATTTCAGACTGACACAATGCAATTATAAGTGCTGTCCAAGCAATATTCGGAGGTGATCGACATGCGTACTGTTACAAACATGTTAAGGAGAATTTCAGTGCGCAAATGATTAAGTTAAATAAAGGAAAAAGGAAGATAAGTGGCAACACAAGGGAGGATGGACTGCATTTCCTAGATGCCATTGTATATGCAAGGCTTGACATAGAGTTTGATCAAGTAATAGATAACATGAGACGCTTCAATTCCCAATTATTTGAATGGCCTGTCAATCATGGTGATATTCACAAGTAAGCTTTAATCAAGTTTCATTTTAAATGATAGGACAACATAATAACAAACCTTACAGAGTCATTCAATGCATAGATATTAAAGGAGAGACGATTTAATGTTGCCCAACTTATACATGAGCATCGTGAAAAGGTGGCCAAGAAGATGTATGCAACAAGCATGGCAATGAGTAAATGGAAGAATAGGTTAGGCCCAAACACAAATGCAACATTGATGGACAATGTGGTGAGATTTGCATAGATGTTAAGTGTTCCTTACAGAAAGAGGAGGGTGTGTGTCCATACAGCAAAAGGAGCAATAAATGTTGATCTTGGAAAAGGTAAATGTAACTGTGCAGCTTGACAAATGTCAAGCATCCTATGCTTGTATGCATGTGCAGCTATCAAGGCCTTGAATTGTAATGTGTATGATTTCGTTGAAGAATGCTACAAGATTACGTCTTAATAAAAGATTTATGGTAGGAGGATAACTCTGGTAATGACAATTGACATGCCAAATCCTAATAACTATTGGTTGCAAGATATAGCAAGTTAAGTGTTCTTGGCACTAACTTTGACTAGTTGACTGCCTAGAAGGCCTAAGATAAATAGGCAAGAGTCGTAGTTTCAAAACAAGAAGGTGTACTATTATAGAGCATGCCAGCAAGTTGGCCACACAAGAAGAACATGCAAGAATCCAAACCCAAATTAAGGTTTGATGTCAATACCTGAGGGGTAATTTTTTTGATAGGAACAGAATGACTTTTGAACCTTTTTTAATTTTTTTGGGAGAAGGGTTGATAGGTAGGCTATCCTTTTTGTAAATGATATTAACTGGGTAGGATATGTTCTGTAATCTGAATGACAAGAAAACATTAGGTGGTGGGTTAATCTTAATGTTAACTTGTCATTTGGATATTAGTTATGTAGCTTCTGTCATAGGCCTACTAGTTTTTGGTAAATATTATCACTTCAGTGGTCAATTCCATTACATATATAGTAAAGTCTAAATGTTAATATAAACATTCTATGATGGGTAGGCTATCCTTTTTGTAGATGATATTAACAAGGTATAATATGTTTTGTAATCTGAATGACAAGAAAACATTAGGTGGTGGGGTAGTCTTAATGTTAACTTGTCATTTGAATATATGTTATGTAGCTTCTGTTATGGGCCTACTGGTTTTTGGTAGATATTGTCACTTCAGTGGTCAATACCATTACACATGTAGTAAAGTCTGAATGTTAATGTAAACATATTATGATGTTCTTCAAGTGTACTTCTATGCTATTTTGTCAACGCATTTGACCATTTGTTTAATGCCCTTGAAGGAGATGGTAGAAGTTGCCAATGGGTATGACTAGAGTGGTTAATGTCATTAACAATGTTGTTATTTACATTACCAATGTTATTATTATCATTTCTGGGGTAGTGAAGCTCCTTGAAAATAGATTTCTCTTGACTTTGAAATAAAGGAGTTGGAAATGGAAAAAGCAGAGTGGTAGATCTCATAACTAAAGTTGCAATTAACATTTCTAATATTGTCATTACCATTACCAGGATAGTAAAATTCCGTTAAAAAAATGATCTACAGGTTTGAAATAAAGGAACTAGAAATGGAAAAAGCAGAGTGGTGAATCTCATTACTAAAGTTGCTATTAAAATTTCCAATGTTGTCATTATCATTACGGGAGTAGTGAAATTCCCTGAACAATTTGATACGTGGGTTTGAAGTAAAGGAACTGGAAATGGAAAAACAGACTGGTAAATCTCATAACTGAAGTTGCAATTAACATTTCCAATGTTATTATTACCATTACCAAGGTAGTGAAATTCTATAAAAGAAATTATCCGCAGGTTTGAAATAAAGGAATTGGAAATGAAAAAAGCATAGTGGTGAATCTCGTTACTAAAGTTACAATTAAAATTTCCAATGTTGTCATTATCATTATGGGGGTAGTGAAATGTTTTGAACAATTTCATGCCCTGAACAATTTCATACGTGGGTTTAGAACATAAAGAGTTGCAAATGGCGAAAGCGGAGTGGTAAATCTCATTACTATAGTTGCAATTGACATTACCAATGTTGTGATTTTCATTATCCAAGTAGTGAAATTCTGTGATAAAATTGATACGTGAGTATGAACATAGAGTTGCAAATAGCAATAGCGAGGTGGTAATTATCATTACAAAATTTGCAATTTTCATTACGAATGTTGTGATTATCATAACAGGGATAGTGGATTTCCGTAAAAAATGTGTTGGGTATGAACATGCAAAGTTGCAAATGCCAATAGGAAGATGGTAACTATCATTACACAGGTTGCAATTCTCATTACGAATGTTGTCATTATCATTACTAGGGTAGTAAAATTTGATTAAAAAAAAACATGTTACTTGGGTTTGAAAGCCACCAGCTGCAAATGCCAACAGCAATGTGGTAACTATTATTACAAAGGTTGCAATTCTTATTACGAATGTTGTCATTATCATTACATGTTGTGAAATTTGATCCAAACACGTTACATAGGTTTGGAAGAAACTAGTTGCAAATGGCAATAGCAAAGTGATAACTCTCATTACCAAAGTTGTTAATCCCATTACTTGTGTAGTGAAATGGGTCAAAGTAGATGTAATTTGGGGTACAAATAATCAACTTGTGAATATCATCACGGAAGTCACATGTCTCATCATGCATGTTGTAAATACCATAACTTGTTTACTGAAATTATCCCAAAAAGGATTGCAATTAGGCCAACAAATGGTAGCCACTTACAACCTACAACCATAAGTAAAAAATCTGCACAAAACACTAACAATGCTTTCACAAGTGCTATATGCCTAATCTATATAATGTTTACTGTTATTACAGATGCCGTCTTTTGGTCAGTATGGTGGTTTGAGTTGATGAAAGTAAGCTCAATGCTTCATCATGTCTTGAATTGAGCTCATGATTCACTAGCCACCACATGAGGTTTTATCGGAATTCAGCCACTTGTTCATTCGTATAGTCAAGTATCTCATAGGCTTCCATTTACTGAACCATATTAATACATGAACACCGTAGTCTCTCCTGCACATGAAAACATCCTAACGATATAAAAGAATGAAAAAAACACATTGGGCTGCTTTGAGACTTAATAATATCAACAACATAAACCACTCACAGATTGTTTTGTTACAGAACAGGAGCCTAAATGATATCACTCATTTTCTTCTTTCCAGTGGCATTAGGCTTAACTATATCAATAATGTCATAAAATCTATTTCTCTGCACAATGTAGAAGTGCAATTGTAAATAAAAGGTAAATGAAATGTCAATCATAGAAGATGAGTTACATTATCCTTACACATTCAGTGACCACAGTCATCATGTCATTAATAATTACGCCCTTTTTCTTGCTCTTCTTCTTACTCTCTAAATTTGGCTTCATTGAGTCCAGCACATAAAAATTCATTGTGCTAGGCTCAAGCACAACACAGAATCAGTGAGTGCCTACAAGTGTGGGTCTAAAGATCAAATCACATTCTCTTATGTTGTGGCCTACATTTTCAAGTAAAAATTGATTCTTCAGTTTTGTAGCATCCCACAGTTTTGGGTTAGCTGCCATTATTGCCTAAAACATGAACATGTTAGTCATTTATCAACATCAATCCATAAAAAACTAACATTTCAGCAAGCTTACCATAAAGTCAGCATAAAAAATGTGCTACTTTACCTATCCATCCTTCTCCATATCAGCCATTAGAGCCTTGCACATAGTTGGCATCAGTTGTATGCAAATAGATGATTGTTTTGATGAACCCAAAACACAGCATCTACTAAACAATTAAATCACCTTATCACAAATATTATACTTACCCGGTTATTTATTTTCTCAATTCCACCAAGTGTCCTTAGCTGATCCTGAGTGATATCTTCATTAGAGATTTTCACCAAAGGCCTAAAAATATGTTGTTAATATCATTATGCATGTAGTCAATTAGTACAAAACTGTAATAAATATGATTATGTGGGTAGTGAATATGTACATACATGTCACCCTTCTTACTTGAACACATACGGGAAACTATGTCATAAAATTGGTCCTTGTCATCTATGTTCCTTTTTCACCTCTTAATTGACTTCGTCAAAATCCATAGAGAATTCATAGCTGATTTCATCTCCCTTTGCGATCTCTAGAGTTGACATCCCTTGTCCATGGGGGAAAGGGGCAGGGGAGACTCCATAATTTCTTTCTCTACACCTTCTACTGCAACACGATCTTATCGTCCTTATCTAAGCCAAATTGTCTTCCTGATCATCTCCGTTATGGAACTCATCTCTATCACCATCTTCCTGATCAGACTCATGTCCATCATGATCATGGGGGGTCTTTATCGCCAAATGCATCATCATCTCCCTTATCATCATCTGGGACGTCAATAGGGTCCTCATCATCTCCGGTCAAATAATTTTCCTCTATCGTTATCTCCACCTTATCCAGCTCATCTTCTATTACACTTATAAGCCTCCTAGTGCTTAATTTGATTTGAGCCATCAATCGTCCATGCAACTTCTGTAACTCCTGCAGGAAACAAATTAAAATGAGTAAACACTTTTTTCATGAGAATGAAAATTAGTAAGGAAAACACATACCAGGTGTAAATGAGCCACACTTCTACGTTTTTCTTCATCCTTCCTATTTCTATCCGTACTTCCCTTCCCCTTATGCAGTAAAGCCCTCTTGCTTTCCCTCTCTTTCTTTTCCAGCTTCCTTATCTTCTCATTAGTCCAGAATTGAATAGCATTTAGGATAGTGGGAAGCACTCAGCAAAATATAACTGTAACAGTAAATAATTAACTTTCTAATTCCACAAATAAAGAAAACAATAAATAATAAGCATAGGTTATAAATACATACCAACAAGAGGTAGATGCATCCTCCCACATTGCAACTTCCTTCATCTTCATTTTCGTCTTCCTTTGCTTTTGTGTACACTTTCACATAATCTCCCATCTCTTTCCACAAATGCTTCACAATGTATGTGGCCCAATCAAATTGGTGAAATCCCTTAATGGTACAACACATGACTCTTATTAGCTTGTCACTCACAGTTGTTTGTGAAGTAGGAGTTAAAAAACTCCCAAGTGTGTATAGCATAAACAAGAACTCAAAATCATCTTTCTTTTGCCTTGATTTAATGTTATTGAGTATCTTCATATAAGGGAATTTACTAAATTTCTCCTTCAACCTCTGGTATGTCTCATCGTCATCACATACATCTATTTTTACCTTCTCCCCTATATGGGGTACACCCAGCAAGTTTGCAACATCTTTTACTTCTATCTCCTTTATTATCCCTCTTATTAGAAATTGATGGATAGACGGATCATATGCTCGAAGCACACATACTATGAGGTCACGAGGGAGTCTCTCACATCCAATGTCAAGCAAATGGGCAAAGCCTAAATTTTGTACCCTCACTTTCAAACCTTTATCATTTTTTATGAAATCTACTAATGACTTGAATTGCCAAACCGAGCAACAAGTGCTAAAAGCAATTTTTTTCTTCCTCTTCTTCTTCATCCCTTCCTTTCTTGATTGCTTCACCCAATCACTATATTTCTTCTGCTCCTCTGGTGCCAACTACTTCCATGCCTTTGATGTCTTTTTCACTTGTTCGGACATATTCTTAAACTTCCCCCTACCCTTAAGAAATTATTGTCTAAACAATATGTAGCCATTCTTTACTTCTTCACTTAGCCCTTCTTCTACAACAAACATAAATAACTAAATCTGGTCAGTTGAACAACTCAACTTTCTTTGCATTTCAAAAAGGTTGTCATTACCATTGCCAATGTAGTCATTCACATCGTAGGTGTTGTTATTTAACCACAAAACAAACCTAGACTATTTGCTACTCAGATAACTAAATTTGCTGATCACGTAATGAAAGTTATTGCTTCTTTCTCACTTATCAGAACATAGCAGAAAATAGAGACTAACAACATAATACACTTTAAGAACAAACTACAAACAATATAATACTAGCAAACCAATATAACACAACCACTCAATTACTATTACAATTGAATATTACTGTTTGTTGTAGTCACAATAACTTCGCCGACCTCCTCCATGATAGCAATGTGATTGATGCTTCTCAGCAGTTCAACAACCTCTAGCTCTTCAATCCTCAAACCAGCAGATTAATCTCTAGCTCAATCCTTAAACCAGCAGATTAAAAAAATGAATATGCATCAGAAATGATTCTTTTCAGATGAAATGTTAGAAAATTTGCATGTTCAAGTAACTTATATTATGGAAATTAATATTACACAGTGCCACGGATGACCAAGTAAATAATAGCAATACATGAGAAGGTCACACAGGTTATTCTTACTTGGTACATATTGAAATGAATATGCATGTTCATCCCCAGGTAAATTGCATCGCTAAATGACTAAGGTTATGCCTATTAGGTAGCTACATCTTCAAAACAGAGTTCTACCCAAAAGAGTCACTTCTTTCAATTTATTTTAGAATGTTAAGTTTGCATAACTGACAGTAAGCCTGATTTATCAAAATAAAGCATGACACTATGATCATGATTTTGTTACTTGATAACTGCTACACCACAGAAACTGAGAACCTTTACTATCTATCACATAGACAAAACACTCAATAGCAATCAGGAAGCATCCACTGGCTCATGTGCGACAGTGGTCTCAATTTATGGGCTTCTAAAAAGTAGTGTAATAATCATAAACACACACATATATTATACCTTCCAACATTACAGCAGCATAGCAATTAGAGAATAGCAATCAGAGAGAAATCTCATCAAAAATGGATCGAGTTTTATGAATCAGAGGAAACAAACAGCTTCAGTAATTTGGTCACACACAAAAGCACCGAGTTTTAATCTACCTTTAGATTCCATTTTAAGCCTTTACCATTGCTTCCCCCACTTTAGAACCAACAGTCATTGTTTTCCCCAAATAAAACTACTCCAATCAGAGAAGTACAAGATAGAGAGATTTAGGTGGCTTATCGTGATAGGAACAAATGTCGACTTCTTCCTCCACTAGCGACGACCTTACAGGTTCTCTCCCTCAGCATCTCTCCCTCTCTAGCCACCCCTCCTCCTTCTAAAGATTGAAGCTTGTCACTAGTTTATTGCTTCTTACTACGACCCACAGAAAAGAGGAAGAAGCTTGACACTATGCACATTCTTCACTCACAGTATCCTCGACGATGGCAATGTGAGACTTAGGAGAATCATATGCAGTTTTCTCAGGTGCAATGTGAGACTTCGGAGAACCCTATGGCGTATGTAGTTTTGCCGAGTGGAGAACTTTCAACCAAAGTGCAGTTCCATTGCACAATATCCCACCCTCTAAATCCCAAAAAAATTGAGGGTATTTCAGTCTTTCTGCCGAATTGTAAAAATTTCAAACTGATACCTCATGCCCATTTTGTCATTTCAGAATTCAACAGTCATTTTCCCAATTTTTATTCCTATAAACTATTTTCTTTCTGATGCATGTACAGAACTAAAAGAGTAGTCAATAATTTAAAATTATTTATTTTTTAAAATAAAAGATATTTTAGATTTTTGTGACCAGACACAATCTCATAACATCAGTCATATATTTAGGTTATGTTTGGATTGCTGTTCAGGCTTGACAACGTGTCTTAAAAAGTGCAAAATATGTGTTGAAGGCCTATTTTAGGTACTGTTAAGGAAGAAATAAAGAGAAGAAAAATTTTAATAAGTTTTATTTTAAAAATTAAAGAAATGGAGTTTTTGAAATTTTAAGAAAAAGAAAAAGTAATATAAAAATAATAAAAATTAATTAAAAGCTTTTAATCCTATTTTTTTAAAATTTTTTAAATCAAGCTTATTAAAAAATTTTCCTCCCTCACCTCCTTTTATTCTTCTCATACCAAACAGACCTGTAAGTTGAAGGTTTGTCTGGATTGGCTTCTTCTCTATTTAGCTTTGAGAGAAAACAAGCAGCCCGTTGAGACGTGGATAAAGGTCATGATGACAGTGTTAGGTGCTTGTAAGAGCCAATTTACCATTAAGTGTATTTATTAATCCTCATAATTTTCTAAAAATTATCATGTATGTTTGTGCAAATATATTATTTAATAAAATTTATATTATTTTTAATCGTTTTACGTCTATAACTTATTTTTCATTAATCATCTAAATAAATTTCAACTTGTTAAACTGATTTTTTTTTAAAAAATTAATTTAAAAATAAAATATATTGTACTAACTAATTTTTATTTTAACTCACATTTATAAAAATATGATGAAATAAAAATTAATTTTACTAGTACTACTTTAAACACATTGTTACTAGTTGTTCCGTCTATCCTTTATTATAAGATTTACATTTTTGATTAGGTTTGTTTTTTTTATAAGATCCTTTTTGAGTTTGTGTGAGCATTTAATGCATTATTATCTATTTTACCCATAATTTAATGCATTTAATACATTTTTTTTCTTCATTTATCTTACTATTACTCTTTCATATTTACCCATTTATATATAGAAGTATATTTAAAAAATTATATTTGTTACATATTAATTACTTTTAACTAATTTTAACTATTTTTTTAAATTACGTAATTTCGTTAAAAAAATATTATAATAAAATACGGACTAGTATTGAGTTCATCCAGATGGCGCGGCTGGCTGCTTCCTGGAAGCTCGCATTGTGGGGACATTTGTTGCTGAGGTCATCGAGTTTTGCGTAGCTATGATGTCAGCACCCCATCCCCGCCACGCAAGGCATTCTCATCAACCCATCACCACCGTCGGATTACCCCACACACCCACTCCTTCGTGACGATCAATTCTATAGCATTCTCTTGAGAAAAGATGGGCCCAGGAGGGAGAAGCCAAGCCACATTGAATTTAATATAGTTAAATTGTGATTTTTTTTAGACACATATTTTCTCATTAAAACCAATTTTATTCAAGACACTATTAAGTACTACTTTCTGTCTTTAATATAAGACCTTATTTAATTTTTATTTTAATCCTAAATATAAGACATAATCTAGTTTGTCTCTCATATTTATGTATTTTTTTTCAAGATAATCCTTTTAATAATGGTAGCTCTAACTAATATACTTGATTAGCAAGGATATTTTAGGAAAGACAACACATATTTATTACAAATAACTAACTTAACTTCTTTCCTTAATCTCTTCAAATTAGTCAATTAGCTCTTATAATTAGGACCGGAGATAGTACTATTTCTAATCCATAATATATAAACTAATTGACTAATTTGAGTATATTAAAAAAATTAGTTAAGTTAGTTATTTGTAATAAATAGATAAAATTGTCTTTCTTAAAATACCTTTGCAATTATGTGTATTAGCTAAAACTATTATTTGATAAGACCTTTAACATGTGCAACTATTACAAAAAATATTTTAAAAAAATAAATAAACATAAGAGATAAAATAAATAAAAATATTATATTTAAAACCAAATTAAAAATAGGTGAACTTTTATATTAAGATATAATTGGAAGGACCTTTCACTTTGCTGCCGAGGAGAAAAAAGAAGAAGAAGAAAACAAGAACCTTCCATGTTAAGAAAGGGAAAAGACCTTGTTGGTCCAAATGAGGGGGGCTTGGACGTTTTAAATATCATATCTTGGATTTGATCTTTTATCATATGCTGAATTTGATTTTTCAGGGGTGTGTATAGAAAAAATATTATTGAGAAGAATCCCGACTATATTACCTGATAATAATTTAAGAGATTAGTTTTTTAGTGTTAGAATAGAATGATACTTTAGGGGGGGAGGGGGAAGAAAAGGGGGGGACAAAAAAGAAAGGGAGGAAACTAGGAAAGTTGCTGGGCGTGAAAGACAGTGCCGCGTCAAAAACGAAAAAGAGAGCAAACTAGATAAAAAGAAGGGACGGGCACAAGCAATAATTGAACGCTACCTAATTTTTATTTTATTTAATTTTTATAAATATGAGTTATGGTAAAAATTAATTAATGTAATGTGATTTATGTTTGAATTGATTTTTATAAAAATCAATCTGATAAATTAAAAATTATTTAAATAAGTAATTAAAAAATAAGTTTAGATGTAAAATAACTGAAAATAATATTATTTTTTAAAAATTAATTTGACTAATTTATAAATTGATTTTTAATCTAATTTGCATAAGAGACAACTTATGCACGCCACACAAGGAAAGGCAGTCTCTCAAATAGGAAAACGAAATATTGACGGCTAATGCTTTTTCTCTGGGGCTAATACTTTTTTCCACTTGAAAAAAAAAACATCAATAATATTCACAACTTATATTAATAACTACTCCTCCGATTTTAAACATAAAATCTTTTTATAAACTATAAAAGGAGTCTTATATTTAGGATTGGGGGAGTATTATGGTTTATATTGATAACTTTCTCTTTTCACCGATTTTTTTGTTTTAACCAGGGAGCATCAAAGTCTTTTTGGCTTTTTAATTATTATAGTCAAGTCTCTCCGAAACAATTATCAAATTTCTAAAAATCTTTTCATAGTATTTTGTTTTTTATGAGGCCTCAGCGCAGTTTTCTCAGAGTTAAATTGTCATTGTCATTTTCATTGTGTGCATAATTGGAAGAGCTTTCCACGTTGCCGACCCCAAAACAAAGAAAAAAGGGAAGCTTCCACGTTAGGGGAGGGAAAAGATCGGGAAAGATGCTGGGTGGGGAGATAGCGCCACGTAAAAAACATTAAAGAGAATAAAGTAGATTAAAAAAAAAAAGAAAAAGCCAACCACTTTCAGTATTCATAGGATGAATTATACTCACCAAATCTTAGCCGTTTATATTAAATATAAACGATCAAGATTCAAGATTCAATATTTTTATTTTTAAAAAACATTTTTAATAGGTATGTAAACCAAAATAAATATAATCTCTTCACTGTAAGTTTTTAAAAAATAAAATTTTTTATTATAAAATTATTAGTTAAAAATTTTAATCTAGATCATTAAAACTATATTTGAATGGTTTAAATTCCACAGCAAAGTATTGAAACTGATTCCATCTAACATTGCAGTATCACTAATTAATGGATCTCTTATCTGATTTAAACTCACACCCCACCAATGAAGATAAAATTAGTTATTATTAATTAATTGTAGAACTGAAAAGTTATTGCATGCCTGCCTCTAGACGTCCTCCAGTTTTCACTATATATACAAGCGTGACCCTCTTCGCTCAACACCATCAAGAATAGAGAAAGGGTATTGCGAAATAGAAAAAGAAGATGGATCAATCTAATAGCAGCGAAGAGAAAAAAGAGATTAAGGTTAGGGATGTTGTTGTTGCAGGTGCCGCTGTTCTGGGCATTGCTGGTATCATTGGAAGTGTGCTAGGGTTTCCTGGTTCTGGTTCTGGTTCAAAGAGCGGGAAGACGATGAAAGCTCCGGGAAGGGACTATCGAATGCCCAGAGATGACTTTGAAAAGGATCCTCGTGGTTACTTTCGGGGCTTGCGCAAGTAGAAATTCAACGAACATGAAGCATTACTGATAGATTATGCAGGGTGTGATGTTCTCTATTTTATTCTGGCTTGTTTACTGAAATAGTTTAAGGGCTTTTATTTGAAGTAAATTCAGTTGCTTTCATGATGTATTTGGTTCTGATTGGACTTTTCGAGTGAGTGAATAGAAGCTGTATTGTTGTCTTCTTGTCTCCAGCATGTTGATCTTGCTCCATATATTTTCATATAATTAATCTGAAATACAAACAAAAATTTTTCATAATCTTTGATCTGAAAGCACCAGTTTTAAATGACGAAAAGGGAGCAATTTCTAAAGGGAAAGGCACTGGTAAGTAATACTCTTCCGATCCTAAATATAAAATCCTTTTATAATTTAATTTATACTACAAAAGTGATATTATATTTCGGACCGAAGGAGTAACAAATTTCAGCAAGTGAGGATCAATAACCTTAAAGATATCCTTCTTAATACAGAATAAGGACTCACGCACTGGAAAGCCCTCGAGGAACTTTCGTTTCTAACACCTATGGGGAGAGCATCAACGTCCGAATTGGATTACGACTGGAGGAGGAGAGGCGATTGTGGCTGCAAGAACAGGCGGTGGCGACGCCGTCTGCAACACCCGGGTGGTAGCGATTGGAAGAGAGGGAGGAGGGTAACATTGGAATATTTAAAAAAGCCATGGGTAATTTTATCATGTTTGGACTTTGGATGACAATTTCTCTCCCCTCCGAAATAATCCTAATTTTCAGAGGAAGAATGGGCAAATTTACCCACACAGGGAGAATGAGCAAATTTACCTACATATTGTAAACACTAAAAAAATTACCCAAATTCTGTAAGGTGAAAAATATTTACTAAAATACTATACTTGAAATGAATGATTTTATATTTATGAAGAAGTCATTCTTGATGTGAATGATTTTACCTTATCATTCTTTTCTTCCCACATTATTTTTTTTTTTTAAGTTGAAAAGCTACCTACTCCTTCCTCCTTTTTCCTCCCCTCTCTCTTAATTACTTTTTATTTTTCCCCCCTCTCACTCCTATCCCACTCCCCTGTCTAGATAGAATGAATAAATGAGATATGAAGATAACAACATATGAAGATTCATAGGAATAAGGATGAAAAAAATATAAAAATGTAAAAATAAAAAATTTAATATAATTAAAAAATTTAATATAATTTTTGGTTCTTTAATTTTATCCCCATTTTGGTTTTATTCTCTCAAATTTTAAATTACTTGTTTTGGTTCCTCAAATTTCTTTTCATTTAAAATATTAATCTCTATAACATAATATAAAATTAGATCATTTTGTCTCTAAATTGACCAAAACCTGTGGTTTGAAATTTAAGAGACTAAAATTAAAATGAAGACAAATTTGAAAGACTAAAGATTATATTAACGCTTAAAAAAATCACATACTTCATAATTTCAAATTTATGCCTAATCTTCTAAATTATAATTTTTTTTTTTAAAATTTGATCTATAAGATTTGGATAAAGTTCGCTATTACTTGAGAGTTTTCAATTAAAAATAATTTCATTTTCTATTCAATATTTGTAAATAAGAAATCTATCTATCTTCTATAATAAATCAATGCTTAACAAATTACTACCTTCGATTTTAAATATAAAAATTAGTTGAAAATTCAATTTGATCATAAATATAAAATCTCAATCCATGCGGTCTTTTACATTTATTCAATTTCTTTTTCAAAGTAGTCCTTATAGTGAATGCACATGTTAAAGAATTTTCATTCTAACAGACATATTAACAAAGATTTTTTAAAAAAGACAACACTTATTTATTACAAATAACTAACTTTCTTAATATTTACAAATTAGTTATCTAGTTCTTATATTAAAGATTATAAATAGTATGTCTTATTGGGTTAAGTTACATCTAGTTCCTTGAATTATTTTATAACATAGATTGAAGTTTTATATTTATAACCAAATTGAATCTCTAACTAGTTTTTGTGTTTAAGAACAAAAGTAGTAATTTGTTATAGAAGATACATTGATTTTTTATTTACAAATACTGAATAGAAAATGAAATAATTTTTAAAAGAAAATTCTCAAATAGTAACAAACTTTATCTAAATCTTATAGATCAAATTCTAAACAAAAAAAGATTAGCTACAAATTTGAAATTATGATGTATGTAATTTTTTAACTCTTTTTTTTTTTCTGATGACAACATTTTTATATTTTTTTAATCCTTAATCTATGAATCTTCATATCTTGGCAACTTCGTACCTTATTTATTCATTCTATCTAAATGTGCAAGAGTGGGATAGGACTGAGGGAGGGGAAAAATAAAAAGTAGGAGAGAGAGAAGAAAAGAAGTCGGGCAAGAATGGAAAAATTGTTCACCAAATGAACAATTGTAACTTTTCAACTTAAAAAAATTAATGTTAGAATTGAAGATGATTTGATAGACAAGTTCTTCATAAATTTAAAATTGTTCTTTGCATGAACGATTTCAAATATAGTATTTTAGTAAATATTTTTCATTTTATAGGATTTGGGTTTTTTTTTACTGTTTTTAGTATATAAATAAATTTGCTGGGGACATTGTGGGAGCAGGAAAAGACAAACTTCCCCCTCCCCTCCCTCCATTTTTTTGAACCCAAGGGCCCCTTTTTCTCTTTTCCCCTCCCTCCAAAAAAACTTCCAATCAAACACCGCGTAAAGGGAAGAAATGTAAAGTAGCAATGATCAAGAGAATGAGTTGTGTCTAAGTTCTATTCTATCTATCCTTGTCGGTTTCTATGACACTTTGGCCCTTGTTGTTTGGTTTTTGATGAGGCTGCCATTGGGAAGGCACTCTAGATCATCAGCAACACCTTTGAAACGTGGAATATCTAATCCATTATATTTATTTTCATGCTGGTTCATCAAACTTGCAAGTTTATATAAGCAAATCATTTCCTAATGAACATGAACACGTATCAATAAGATTGCAGAAGAGATTTAGCTTATTATTTAGCAGCAATATATACAGAATAACGAACCAATGTTCATAGTTTTGATGCTTTCGAACCAATTCATTCTTCTACTTGAGACACAACATTTCTTCAAAGCACGCGTGTGGAATTGTATTCTCAGCAGTTACTGTTACGTTGGTGATAGTTACTCTTTCTCTTCTCTTATGCTTTTATTGTATTTCTACATGTAAAAAATAAATAGATAAATAAAGCAAATCAAAGCAACCGGCAAGGCGAATCTTTTCTCTTCTTGCTCTCTTTCCTTAGGTGTCCTGCGTATGATTGAAGTCTTTAACTCGCTTTATCAAAATTCAAGTCCAGTCATGATGATCATGAGTAATATTTTTCACTATTATAGATAAAATAGTATTATATGTAGTGATAAAGTTGTACTATATTTATATAGAATAATGCTATTATTCTTACTTCTGGATTATACATGATGAGAAAATTCAAAACTCATAACGGTGGTGTCTGGCCCTATACTCCTTTTCCTTAAATAAGGAAGTACAGTGGAAAATGCAACGGGATGTTATGACCAAGCACTATATATCTAATTAATAATATCAAGAAAAACTACTTAATACATATATATTAATTATCATCCATCAGCCATAAGCTGCAATGAGTCCAATGGCAGAAAGAAACATCAGCAGAGAGGAGAAAGAAATTAAAGCAACCGGCAAGCGTTGATCCTAACGAAGGAGTTTTAATTAGAGCTGTTCACGGGGCGGATCGAGACTGGAACAGGCTCATCTCGGTTCCGTCCTGATGAACAGTAATGGGACAAATTTTCTGTCCCGTGTCCCGGCCCGTCCCGGGGTTGTCCCGATCCCGGTCGGGACGGGACGGATCCGGGACGGGACCGGGACGTCCCAAAAATATTTTTTTTAATTTTTTAAAAAAAATCTGATTTTTTAATTATATTTTTTTGAGCTTAAATCTTATAAAAACATATTTTTATTTTCTTTTTTTATTTGTTTGGACACTCTTAAACAAAAGCTCAAAATATTACGTATAATAGTCATTAAAAACTCTAAACAAAAGCTTTTAACACAATAAAAACTTGCTAAAAATTCTGATAATCAATAATCTCAAATCATTAACAAATATAAAAACTCTAAATAAATATATCCATAGTTCCATACAATAGTCTCAAATCTTAAAAAAATATGAAAAAAAATGATATTATATAAATAGGATAAAAAATTAAAAAAATTAAAAAAAAAAAGAACCGGGACGGGACGACCCCGTCCCGTCCCGGTCCCTTTTTTGTCCCGTCTCGGTTTGTCCCGTCCTGTCCCAATAAGACCGGGACTGGAACGGGCCGACCGGGACGTACCGACTTTGAACACTCCTAGTTTTAATTGTTTATGTACGAGATCTTGAGTTTGAGTTGTCAATTCAGAAAACATCTTTAAGAAAATTACTCTGTTATATTGAGCTTGATAATACTTATAGACTTAATCAGAGAACCATATGGATTGTAACCAGAAAGGAAAAAGAGAACCATATGGACAAAAAATAGGAGGCCGAGGGGAAGAAGGCCGGATGGAGGGCATTTTTTGTTTTTGGGGGGAAAAAACAATTTTAATGAGTTGGGTCTTGAAGCTTCTAGGCTCAAAGAGTATTTACAAATTGTCTACCAACAAGATCCTCATATCAACAAGAAAATTCAAACTCACGACCTTATAAGTTATGAGCGGACTCCTTATCAACTAGATTAACTCTTGTTGGCTAGATAGAGGGAAATTAAATCTCCACAACCTCAATTCCATATTCCGGCCCCGCCTAATATGTAATCCTACGTTGGTCTTGCCTTCTAATGAGTTGGGCCTCTTTAATTTCTTGGCCCAACCTAATAAAGGGTCGGATGCATTATCCCAGGAATTATCATCAAAATTTATTTGTCGAGATTTAATTACTACCATTATAATAATTTATAAAACATAAATAAGTTTAAACTAAGTCATCATGTGTGCAGTGAACTATTCGTAATTCGTCTTGAATTAGTATATAATGGGATATTAATATTAATATTAATACTAATTGCGTACAATATCTTATCTCGCAGATGTGCTACGAAGGTGGCCTATAGTTTAAATCCATTTGCCCTTTTCATCGCTAGTGGATATATGAGATGTTTCAACGTTCCTAAAATGAATTTAAAACTTCAAGCCTTGTTTTTCCAGTTTTTCTTGAGCTATGGCATTAACTCTTTTGACCATGTCAATCGAGAAAGATGATTCTTCCAATCACCCACTTTTCCACGTCGGAGAAAAAGCTTAGGGCAAATTTCACTGTAGGACCGCAGAAGACAATTAATTTCAAAGAGCCCCCAAAACTTTCTGAAATTTCACTGCAGGACCAAGGGGGCAAACTGATATTAATTCCACAAAGAAAATGACCATATTGCCCCTCATGTGAACAAGTATGGGAGAACCCATTTGCAAGTGAGGTTAGATAATTTACAACATGCATAAATATATTTACAATTAAAATTAGTCCATTTACATATTACCTTCTTCACCTGAAGAATGTGTCTGAGTGAACAAGTGTGGGACAGCCCATTTGCAAGTGAGACTAGACAATTTGCAACATACATATATTTATTTACAACTGGAATTAGTTCATTTACATGTCACTTCGTTCACCTGAAAAAGGTCTCTGTGAGTAAACAAGTGTGGGAGCGCCCATTTGCAAGTGGAATTAGTCAATTTGCAACATACATACATTTATTTACAATTAGAATTAGTTCATTTACATATCACCTCATTCACCTGAAAAAGGTACCTGTGAGTGAATAAGTGTGAGAGAACCCATTTCCAAGTGGGACTAGTCAATTTGCAATATACATACCTTTATTTACAACTGAAATTAGGCCATTTACATGTCACCCTGCAATAAGTATTATGAGGGGCAATAGCGTCATTTTCTTTGTGGAATTAATATCAGTTTGCCCCCTTGGTCCTGCGGTGAAGTTTCAGAAAGTTTTGGGAGCTCTTTGAAATTAATTGTCTTTTGTGGTCCTACAGTGAAATTTTCCCAAAAGCTTATTCTCTAACCCAAACACTGTGCTCCCAGTTCTATTCACTTCTAGACTGCTCAATTCTCAAAATCACAAAGCTTTAATATATTTCCCACAACATCACCATTTTCTTTCTCTGGAGAAATGCCATTACCCGATAAAGTCAGCCAGCTGCTTCAAAGTCCTAACAGGATCTTCCTTCAACTCCTCAAATCTCAAGAATAATATCTTCCATGGCCTTTCTGAGCTCTCCTTGTAGTCCCCCAACATGTGGTCCCAAAATGGCCCATAAATGCTCACTCCTCTACAAAACTCCTCAAAGGAATCCTTCGCTGAGTGGGACTCCTGGGTTAACTTTCTGGTTTTAGTTTACCCATGAAATACCAAAACGAGATAAACAGGTCCTCAGGGTTTCTACACAGGTACACTATCTTACACCTCGATTGCTTCAAGGACTTTGGCAACGAAACATATAGGATATGAGAAGAGAAGATCCTAGGCGACGGACATGAATTCAGATTGGATGTGTTTTCATGTTGTGGGAGGACTTCCAAGAAGGTTAGAGGACGCTTCACTTCTGTTTAGGGGGACATAAAAAGAAGAAACGTAATAAATACCCCACTTTTTATTTCTGTTTTGAACAGAAGAGAAAAATGGTATATTTCACGTATGTTATAAACAAAAGTATGAAATCACTATATTTACTTCAGTTTTGTTACAACAGACAACAAAAGTATCATTTTTGTCATATGTTTTTTTTTTTTCAAAACAGAAGTAAATAAGGTCATTTTTTACTTCTGTTTTTCAAAAAACTGAAGTGAAATGTGCTCTTTTTACTTTTGTTTTGAAAAACAGAAGTAAAAAGTATTTTTTTTAAAAAAATTATTGAATTTCTTTCTTGTTGTAAACTAACCTACAATCTAATACAATAATAGACAATATTATTTCAACAACCTATCAAATAGTCGACATCAGAATTCATATTGAAGATCATCACTTTATAAACAAATAGTCAAATCCATAACTACTCTAAACCACAACTCCAAAAGCTAACGCTTCTAAAGCTAACCATCAAAATAATACAAGAATCTTTATAATCTGAACATCCTCGGCTAAAACATAAAAGCTTTATGGACCTCATTTATAACTCTAGGACTACAACAGTTGAAGAAGTTGTTGTGCCAAAAGGTCTTGAAAAAAAAAAATCAATCTTTCTGACAGGGTAAGAGCCCTTATTATAAAAAATCTGCAAATTGAAAATAAGAAGGTTTAAATCCATAAAAAAAAAAAAAGCTGGCAACAATTCAATTGAAAAATTTAACAAAACTAAAATTATTTCCACTAGCCTTTTCTAATTGTTTTAGCACTAGTGAAGTTAGCTCATAATATATTTAAGTTCATTAAATTTCATAGGCATCGAGTCTATGTCAATTTTCTAAAGTAAGATATGATATTTGACAGCAAGGAAAGAACTTTTCTATTGCCTCTTGCCTTCAAATGATGTTAAATGTTAAGCAAAATAATTTAACACAATTCTGGGCAAAAGCATAGTCAATTTCCAACAACTACAATGTGATTTAGGTGCACAATTATCACAACTTCAAGAATTATGTCAATCCAATGTATGCATCAGGTTATTAAAGCTTTTATGATACAACAACAAAAAATCAACATTCTTGGTACTTAATCAGATTTGATGCAAAAAGCATAGTGATAGAAATTTCACAAAGCTTTTCCAAGTTGGAATCAGATTTGTGCTCTCTAGAAATAGATCACCATTCAACCAAGGACTTAAGTTGCCACCCAAAATTTATGGATTTATGCTTATTATAGGAGAAATTAAAAAAGTTATGAATGTAATAGGTCAAAATCTTTTCAACAAGAATTTCACGTAGCAGAAAAACTGGACAACATCCTTAAAATTCATTTGCACCTCAAGAGAGGATTGAATTCAAAAAATAGCAAGGTCATTCATGCAACTAGTTTAGCTCAATGCAACTTCAAAAAGCGTTTTATAACAGCAATGAAGTTCCTAGCTAAATTTCAAAATCACAATGAAATGACTGTGTGGCAACCAAATGGGACTCCAACAAGCAACTTCCAATCCAAAACTCCACAGCAATAGTATCTAAATATTAATGACAGCGTCAATTTCTCTGCAATCTAATACCCCAAATGCTAAAGAAAACACGAATGAAAACTTTTTGCCTTGTCATTTAGTCTTTACTTCATGCTCAAAATAGGAGACACTGTACAAGATCTGAAGGTTAGGCTCGAACAGAAAGCCAATACTTGGGACAGGAGGCAAGAAAGTTAATGCCTTAAGAATGACAACTAACATTTATGTTTCAAAGTTGGCCAAGGAAAAAAAAAAACAACATTGATGTTCCAAAGAATTCACTTAGATAAAGTATTTTTGGCCAATCATATAGATGAAGTCAGGCTATATAGCCAATCAACTGAAAAAACCAACATGCCCTTCTTAACAATCGCTTAAATCAACAATGATATGTGTATTGGAAATTAAATAAAAATGTTTATTTTACTCTTTTGAAGTTTATCGCGTTGAGAGAGAGAGAGAGCTAATGCCAGAAAAAAAAGCTTTTAACATTGGTTATTAGTGGTTTTTTACGGCGGTTTTGGAGGCGAAGTTGATATAGTTGATGTTGAAAGGTTTACAAAACACGGCGGTTGAGAACCGTCGTGAAAAATGTAAAAAACTGCCGTGGAAAGTTAACTTTCAACGGCGGTTTAATTAATGACCGCCGTTATAATGTGATTTTCCACGGCGGTTTTTTACATAACCATCGTGGAAAAGAGTTTTAACGGCGGTTATTTAAATAACCGCTGTTAAAATTTAATTTATTTTTTTAAAAAATTTTTTGCGTGATTTTCTTTTTTATCACTCTACAATTTATAGTTCCAAATAAATGTAGGCAGTGCATAATACACATAACAAGACCATATGAACAATTAATCAACTAGCTAGTTAATATATGTAACAAGCATTGAAATTTCTTTTAACATAGGCATAAAACAAAAATAGAGAACCAAGAGAACTAATTAAGGGGAACTTAAGACCAAAGAACACGTATAAGAGCCAAGAGAATCAGCATCTTGAAAGAAAAGTAACTACTTTTGTCTGTACAATAGAAATAATGAACATGTATAGGAGGGAACCAAGAGAAAATATCTAACAATGAATTTTTTGAGAAATGACCTAACTATTTGAAAGTTTCAACATTTTGTAGCAATGTTGTTGACAAAGTGTCTTTCATCAAGTTGATGTCATCCATGGGATATGGCGCAGCATTTTGAAATACCAGTTTTTCAAAAATAACATAGTGAACTTAATCAAAAATATGAAATGAATTGAAGAATGTCATGTAACGTAACTTATCTTTACCTCGTCTAATTTCTCAGTCACTCCTGTCTCAATAATGTCATTCATGTAGCGGATGACATAATATCCATATTCAACATGTCCTTGTTGACAACGGTACTAACAAAATAAAATATAAAATTGAATATTAGACATTATTGATTATAAACATTAACTTTAATTCATTTAAAAAGGTTTAAAAGTATATATGTAGCTCAAAACAACATACCTTTGGAAGAATCCATATTGGTGGTTGTCTATTTTGTTTAATCACCACAACATTGAAACTATGAAAAGTCCTATCAACAGTATAAAAGAAAATGATATTAGAGCATATTCTTATAAACTTTACACGTAACAAATATATAAACATAAACTAACGTGTCAATGACATCTCTAGTTTCTTTGGATAGACTTGCATAGAGGGAATCAAACCAGTAAACTTTTTTATCAAAAGGGGCACAAACAATTAGAGTCCAATGATAACTGTAAAATACAAACCATGTTAATTATAATTCTACACATACAACTTGTGTATCTCAAATACAATAATACACTTACCCTTCCGCATAAGTTACAAAATATATTGGCTTTCTGGTCTGAGTCATTGTGGTCATCATGTAGATCGACCTCACTTCCATAGTATTAAGCTCTTTCTGCACCCTTTGAGGACACATAAAACCATATGTTCCTTCAAATCCTTCGTTCTGACAGATTTGAGTAAAGTGCCTGCTGTTCAAATAAGAAACATTAGGACATGCATAAAGTACAACATGAAATAAGAAAATGATATTATAACTTACAAAATATCGAGCTGCATGAAGACCATATCAAGCTCCTCAAAGTTGAGGAGTTGAATGAGGTCCTTCTTGTCAACGGTGAAGTCGTATATTATATCTGAACCCACAATCCCCAGCGGCATCTTGAAAGTAACGGGCTTATCCATGTTTGGCACTACGGAATGAAAAACCTCTAAACTGGAATAGATAAGTGCAACATCACCAGGAAGAGGCAGGAGTACAGGATCTGATGATGCGCTCTTTGTGGCCTTCTTCGCCGCCGCCTTCTTCACTACTGGCTTTGCAATAAGTCTTTTTGGCCATAAAATGAAATGTCCTTTAGCTTGGGTCAATAGTCGGACCTCATCAGTGGGATTGGGCACTGGTGTATTACAATGACCACGAACAATCCTCTCCACTATCCCCCTTGCTTGATCGCTCAGAATTTTCTTGTCGTGAATCATTGTGCCCATGAATGCTCGACCATTAGCAACATAAACAGTTGAATTTTCATAATCTACATAGAGAGCACACGACATTCTATTGTCTTCAACAAGGTAAGGGCTAGGGTCAAGGTCAAACACTTCAGTTGCTATGTCTAATTATTACTGCCCTTCCTGCTTTTTATCACAAATGAACCCTAAAACATAATATGAAATTAGTTAAGGCACATTAAATAAGTTTAAATGGATCAAATGAACCTTTAGAAGATTTGAAAAGATGTGTGATTAGTACCTGGGAAGCTTAGATACTTGAGGCATCTGGAATCTGCTCGTGCCCATCATCATCAAAGCTTATTGAAACTTGACATCGAATTCGTCACGTATCTTTTGCATCTCTGTCATGTGTTGTTGATTGAGTTTAGCTTGAACTCTCTCTGTTTTTTCCTGTAATCGTTATTCGAGCTCCTATTTAGATACCATATTAGTGGAGGATGATCAAGTGCTTCTTTGTGAAACAGAGCCAAAAAATTATTTAATACCAATCCCTTTAAGGGTCCCTCTGACTCTGCCGGGATGGTCAGCCTTTCCAATGGCAGTGGCCAAGTATCCATCCGTCCTTGAGGGACGAATGTACTTTGGGATAATTGCTTCTTAAGTGTATCCTATAACGTTAAAGTAACAAATTCAATTTAAGATAATTGAAAAAAGCAATTAATGAAGCATAATTCTTAAATATTACTTACAATCCTCTCAGTAACAACAGCAGACTGTGGAATAATGTATTAACCCTTTTTAATGCTCGCCGCCTTCCATTTTTCTTAGCGAGAAGGACGCTCAATTGGTAGAATGTAGCTAGTAGGATCTAAAGCAGTAGCCATCTGTGCATTCTTTATTCGCTCCTCCATCATACTTCTGTCCAACCCACCATACCCTCCACGAGATATCGTATGTGGGTACATATTTTGCTTAGATATTTATTTGTTGTTTGGACTTGATGCCTATGACAATAAAACAAATTCAAAAAATTTAGTTTAGTTAAATAAAATATGACTTGATTAAAAACTAAGTTTGAAGAAATCAAACCTGAAATGCAGGGTCTTCACGTTGTTTCACAAAACTCTCACATGCCTCGTCACTAATAAACAGGTATCATTCCTTAGGATGCTCACCCTTTCTTTTTCCACGAATACAATGTTTTGTAAGGGTGACTTTAAAATCCCTCCATCGTTCATCAAGTTGCTTAAACAGACAGTCTCTTATTTGCTTAGTGGCGGGAATATCAAATGTCAGCTGCAATACAATAGCATAGAGTTATAAAGTAAATAAGCAATTATAATTGAAACGAGTAGAGAAAACAATTAGTAATGTACCAAGATATCCTCCCAAATGTTTTGTTTCAAATCTTTGTCCACCTTCTTCTAGCTAGGAATGTCAATCCCTATCTTACTGCGTGCGACATAACCCGTATAACTAGTAAATTGAGCCCCAGTCTTTCCTATAGGCTTCAAATCATCATCAAACTCCACTGTAATCCTTATAGGCTATGTGGTCTCATCACGTAAAGCCAAATGCCTCATATGGGTTGGCCCTCTACCCTTTCTCTAGCTAGTAAATGTTGTCGCCAGAACCTTGTTAACCGAATCCGTCCATTTCCTGTTCAAAGAACAATGAATTAATAAATGTAAGAATAAGAAATATCAAGTTAATATAAAACATTATTAAGTATATTTAACAAAAAAATCAAATAATTCATTTAAGTCTTACAACGATTACCCTCCTAAATTCCTTCACAATGATCATCTCTAACAGCATAGTCATCATCTACCAAATCTAATTCAACTGTTTTAGGTCGAGTAGCTGTGAAAGGTGGGGTTTCATCAAGATTAAACTCTAAGTCATCATCTCCACCAACTCCTTGCCTCCTACCTTGAAGCACAATAACAATTTCTCTTTTGCTAGATTGGGAACAAAAAACACTTGTTTTGCTTGACTTGCCAAAATAAATGGCTCGTCTCTATATCCAAACCTCTCAAGATTAATTGAAACAAATCCAAATTCTTCATCCACTTGCACAGCATTACTATTGACCCACTTACATTTGAAGATGGGAACTTTAAACTTGGTATAATTAACCTCCCATATCTCTCTTCTATTATTCCATAATAGGACATTGCCACTAACATTGGGTTTCTATCTTTAGAACTAGCAAAATGCATAGCTTCCGCTACTACCATCACCCTACTATTTTGTATGGTACTCTTATTGTCTTGGGTTTTTGTGTAAGATGAATAACCATTTATGTCATATCCGTCCCAACACAAACCTGTAGCTAGCCTCTGTATTGTCTCAGAAGGATTGCCATCTTTTAACACTTCTTGCTTGAACCACTCTACAAATGACTTATTATGTTCATTAGCTATTTGTATATCGTTCTTTCTTAGATTCAAGTTTTTCAGCATATTCTTGTGAGCATTCAAATAAGGAAAAATTTCATCCGTATTGTTTAAAATTTATAGAAGTGCCTGTATTATAATTTCTCTTGACATAGACTTCACTATAACACCCCGTGTTCCCTTCTTCTCCCTTGATCATGTCGAGATTGAGGAGGACTAACTGCCTTTACCCTATCAAGATATGCGTTACAAAACTCAACTGCCTCCTTAGCTACATATCTCTTAACAGTTGACGCCTTAGGCCAATAAGGATTCTTAGAGTGCCCTTTTAGGATTTTCATGTACCTCTCAAAAGGGTACATCCATCTTAAACACATAGGGCCACAAAGTCTTATCTCTCACACAAGATGAGCCATCAAGTAAACCATAATATCAAAAAATGATGGAGAAAAATTCATTTCCAATTGGGAGGATCACATAACCTTCATTTTCTAATTCATCCAACTCAGCAGGATCAATGACTTTGCTGCAAATGACACTAAAAAACATACAAAGTTTTGTAATAGTATTTCTCACATCGGTTTTCATAATGTCTAGAATAGCAAGTGAAAATAATTGTTACATCAACACATGACAATCATGAAACTTCTATGTACAAACACCAAATTAGAAACAAAAACATTCAAAATTTTTAATCAAAATTAAAATTTTCTCAACCTCTATTTATCTCATTAAATATATTATAATAAAAAAATAATATATATAATTATTTTTAAAAATTAGATTAAGTAATTTCTTAAAAATTAGTATATATTGTGAATGAATGAAATGTTAATAAAATAAAAAATCAAACAAACATATATCAGTTTTGTGAATAGTTAAATAAAAATTATATTAATCAATAAAAAAACTATTCTTCATAACATATTTCAACATGATAAATTTGAAGAAATATGACAAATAAAACAAAAATAAAAATTGAATTTCAAACCAATTCAATGAATAAAGATTCTTAAAGCTAAAACTTCTGAATCCAAAACGGGAACACAAATAATATCCATTTGTAATGAAATTTTAAACAACATTTTACCATCAATCAAAGTTCATAACAAAAAAAATTCACAAAATACCAAATAGATTATTTATTACTAAATTCTCAAATTTATTATAAAAAAATTACCAAAAATTCGAAATAAATATCAAAAAATTATTAAAAAAATAAAAAAACTTCAAAACTAATTAACTTCAAACATTTAAACATGTTTCTAATACAGTATATATGAAGGAATTGAGGTTTTCTCACACCAAATGCCCACCAATCAACGGTTCAAGCACATAAAAAAAGCAAAATTAACAACACAAGCCAACCACAATATAAAACTAACAAACCCATTTGAAATACAACAGATTTTTATGGTCAAAACATTCAAGAAACCAAGAAAAATTGAAAAGAATGAAAGAAGAGGATACTCATAGAGTAGAGATGATTCAAATGCGAAAAGAGGGGCGTTCAAACGGCGGCGAATGGTCGTAAGACACCACAAGCTAAATGGAGAAGTTTAAACGATAGGGGAGTGGGGGGAATGGCCAGTAATGGAAGTTTTTTGGTGGTGGGATAGAGGGAGACCACGGCGCACTGAAACGAAACTATGAAAATGAGAGAAAACGAACTCGCCGTAGGGTTAATAACCGCCGTTAAAAATACTTTCCACGGTGGTTTTCTTAATAACCATCATGGAAAATCAACACTTAAGCAACTTATTTACAAAAATGCGACCGCCCTTTTTTCATGTCGTTTTTCTGATTAACCATCGTTATTTGGCAACGTTAAAAGTCTTTTTTCTAGTAGTGTAAGAGTGAGTAGTGATCAGATTCATCTCCTCCCTTCCAATCACCTTCGTGCAAAACCAGCGTTCCTTCTCACCAATCCCCTTTTTCTATTATGCCAGACCCCATCCACATACGAGACCATCGTCGTCCTTGACTTCCAGCTCCATCGACACCGATGAACACCTTCTCTCTTCGCACCAGTTTCTTTGTCATTGTCCTCGGCAGACCAGCATCACATTTCTGGTTCTTCCTGTGGCTCCCGTGCAATTCAAATCAGTGTTAGGAATATCCAAAATCATGCGTAGCTAATCTCTTCAAGCTTCTTGGAGATGGAGATGGAGGTTGGGTTTAAGCTTCAATTAATTAAGCTTTGTTTGGTTTAGTGGAGGGGAGGGTAGGGGTAGGAATAGGCCAGGCTGCAGGTCTGATTAAGCCAGGCTGCAACACAGGCTCAGGCTTTTTTATAAGCCTATTTCTCCTAACAGGCCAGGCTCAGGCTCCAGGAGAAGCCTTTAAGGCCTGTCAGGTAGCTTGGGCCTGTTATGTTTTTTCATATATTTATGAAAAACGTGAGTCTTGAACCCAGGACTTGTGAGTAAGTGAGAAGTCACTTCACCATTGCACCATTATGTTTTGTTGTTACTTCTTTTACATGACATATAATTTTAAACCTTGTTAAGTAAATTAGCAAAAAAATTATTTACTCTATAATTCCCTTAGGTTTTTGTTTTTCCCTCTCTGCAGTCTTCCTTCTAATTTTTGCTTGCCGCTCTCACCTTTCAAACTCTTCGTCTCTAGTCTCCTTCTCCTCCCTTAATCTCAGAGTCAAACACACAAGCCTCGACTCCACGGTTTGTGCTCGTGCTTGTCGGCATCGCTCAGTTGCTCAGCATCGGTGTGAAGGACACTCAGTCGCGTAATCGCCTACCTCTCTTCAATCTTTGTGGCTTCTGCTTTTCGGTCTCCATATCCTCAACTGCGTTGAATCCTAAGCCCAAACCGCAGCATTAGAGGCATCGAGTCATCCTCCTCCTCAGTCCTTACAAAGTCACAGTCATAAGCCATGGCTCGGAAGTCAGAGTTTGAACCCTCATCGATGTTGACAACTCTTCCTCGTCAGTCTTCATTGCTTATCTAGCCAGGTAAGCTAACCCATTCGAAGAACCCCAGTTCAAATCTAACAACCTTCAACCTCCATTCGCCATTCGCTATTCGACTTCCAATCTGCTGGTACTGGTACTCGAGCTTTGCTGATTTTAATCGAAATATTCTCTGCTCTGTCATTTTGTGTTTGTCTGGAAGGATGGTTCTTGTTCTGATAGTAAATGTTACTATTTGAAACTTAAATTCGCTTTTTGATGATCAAAACTTAAGTTGCTTTAGTTTTTCATGTGTTGAAACTTAAATTCCTTTAGTTCTTCAAGTGTTGAAACTTAAATTGCTTTAGTTCTTCAAGAGTTCAAGTGTTGATAGATGTAATTTATCCATTCGAGGATGCCATTTATTATTTTGGTTTGAACTGGATAGGTTGTCTAGGAGTGTTATTGAAGTGCAATATGTTGAATGATGCCCATTTATGATGATTTGCATATCTTAAAGACCATAGGTATTGTGAGTTCCAGGGTCGAACAGCGAAAGAAAGAATTTTAAGCTTAAACTTAATTCCATCCTCTCCCTATCAGGAGAGCTATCGCACCCTTTCGCTTTGCTCGAGGTACAAGTGACCTTTGCTTACATCAATTCTATTCAAAAGCTTAGGCTTGCTTTCTTACTCTCGCTCAGAAAGAGTGATTTCATACCATAGCTACTAGCTTAGTCTCAAGTCTGTGAATGACATTGTTAAGTCTAAGATGATTTGCCTTAATTCATTTGCTAGTTTCATAATTTTTTTTTCACAAACTGATTAGAACGCATCAATGGATTATTTTATTATTGATTGATTTTTTTAGCTTACCATTACAAGTTGTTTCGTCTAGAATCTATGGCTTATTTGACTGCATCTTCTCCTCAAAAAACCAGTTTTAAAGTCAGCAGATTATTATAATTTGAATATTAGATATTTAGATTGAATTATTGTAAATTTGAATTGATTTATATCTGTTTGCAATTTTCAAAACTTTCAGGCTTTTTAACAGGCTTCAAGCCATGCCAGGCCAGGCTCTTGTACAGGCCAGGCTTAGGCTAAACACAAGACCTATTATAGGCCACAGGTCAGGCTTAGGCCGATAGGCTTTAACACAGGCCTAGCCTGTTAAGAGTGAAGCTTGGCCTGGCCTAGCCTGTTTTCACCTCTAGGAAAGGGGAGGGGAGGTTAATTAAAAGAAGGAGAGAGGAGGGAAAGGGAGGTTATGGGTTTTATTTGGTTAGAGGAGAGGAAAAGGGAGGGGAGATTTCTTATTTGGTTCATAAGAAGAAGGGAGGAGAGGTAACAGGTTATGATATATATATTAATATATATATATATATATATATGCACGCGTGCAACCTATCTAAGATTAATATATATGCATGTGTGATCACTTCCTTAAGGTTCATGTGGTAGGGTGAAAATACAGGGATGGAAATGAAAAATTCAAATTTTCCAAATGCAAGACGCGTTTGGTAGAGCCATTTTGTGGAAAAATTTTAAAAGGCTAGATGCTTATTGATTTTAAGTATTGAGTGCTCTGAGATGAATATGGATGTTGAAGTGTTTACTCCAAGGCTAGATGCTGATTGATTTACTGTTTTATAAATGCTGTCTGATTTTCTTTAAATCCTTTTAGCATGTTTACTATGAAAGTACTTATTTGGAATAGCAGAGGAGCAGCTAGCAAAGGCTTTGCTGCTGCTTTACAAAGTTTGAGACAAAGATACAGAATAGATATGGTTGTGATTTTGGAACCTAGAATTACTGGAAGAATGGCTGACAAAACTATTAGAGGTTAGGGCTTTCGTAAGGTATAGAAAGTGGAAGCGGATGGCTACTCAGGTGGTATTTGGTTCATGTGGCTGAATGATGCTTTAAAAGTTGAAGCAGTAATTAAAGATACTCAATTTTTACATTGCATATTGGATTGAGGTGATGGGTATTGGTTTTTCACAGCTGTCTATGGAAATCCTCATGAAAGTAGAAGATTACAGCTATGGGAAAAATTGAATAAGGTTGCAGAAGTGATGGTTGACCCCTGGTTAATTACCGAGAATTTTAATGAAATAAAGTCCTCTCGAGAACAGAAGGGTTGCGGAAGAACTAATGAAAGGAGATGAAGAAGATTTAATGGCGGATACAAAGAAATAGTTTGATTGATGTAGAATCAAAAGGGCCTTTCTTCACTTGGAAAGGGCCAAAATGGGAAGGGCTTGATAGGGTCTATAAAAGGCTAGATCGCTGTCTAATTAACTAGTAGTGGCAAAGAAGATTTAGTGACGCTGAGTTCAAAGTTAGCGAGAGAATTTGCTCTGACCATCACCCCCTGATTATTGACCTAAATCCTTATTTCTATACTAATGGTAAAAGAGTATTTAGATTTTTAACTGCTTGGTAGATGCACGATAGTTTTAAACCAATGTTAAGGGATAGTTGGAGAAGGCCAGAAGAGGCTCATGTGAGGCTAGGTTTGGTGAAAAATGACATTGAAGTTTGGAACAAGGAGGTTTTGGTAGAATTGAGTATAAGAAAAGAAGGCTGTTGAATCGATTGTACGCCATGCAGAAAAATGTTGATAGAAATGATAATATATTTCTTAGGGAAAATCATATTGAAGGTACCTATACTTTCTCTCAATTTTTAATTTGGTACCTATGTGTTTTTTTCTCTTTAATTAAACATTTAATTTTATCTTTTTAGCAACATTAGCTCTTATAACTTTGTTCTATTGATATTTTTAGTCTCTACATAAGGATTAATGATGTTAATAGAGGAAAAATAAAGATTTAGTTAAGAACAAAAAACACATAAGTACCAAATTGAAAATTGAAAAAAAGTATAGGTACCTCCAATATGGTTTTCCCTATTTCTTATTCAGCTTGAGAAAGAATTAGAGGCTGAATTGATTAAAACTATGAAGCAAGAAGAGCTACTGTGGTTCCAAAAGTCAAGGAGAAAATAGATTGAATATGGTGATCGCAATACTAGGTATTATCACACAAAAACGCTGATTCATAGAAGGAGAAATAGAGTAAAAATGTTGAAAAACAATGAGGGGGCATGGATTGATGATGAGAAGGAAATTGTGCAATTGTTCCAAGAATTTTATGATAACTTCTTCAAAGAGATAGAGAAGACAGGGGTTGGTTTATCACACAGCAGCAACGGGGAGAACTAAATGATGTGGATAGATGCAGATTAAATAATCCTCTTTGTGTAGAGGAAATCAAGGATGCTTTCTTTCAAATTGGGAGCTTTAAGGCACCGGGGGAGGATGGCTTCCCTACTTTGTTCTATTAGCAAAATTGGGACATTGTAGGTGATGCTGTCACTTTGTTGGTTAAAGACTTTTGGTGTAACCCTGCGAGGCTAGAGGAGATTAATATAGCACTGTTAGTGCTAATCCCAAAGATTGAGCACCCAGAATCGATAAGTCAATTCCAACCAATTTCACTTTGCAATGTCCTTTATAAAGGGATAACTAAAGTGATTGTGAATAGATTAAAGCCCCTTATGAATAGGCTGGTTTTTCCTTATCAGGCTAGTTTTGTTCCTAAATGTAGTGTACAAGATAATATTGTGATTGCTAAAGAAGTGGTTCATGCCATGTGTAAATTGAAAGGTAAAAAAGGGTATATGGCAATAAAAATTGATCTAACAAAGGCCTATGATTGTATGTCTTGGAATTTACAGTAAATTTCTTTATGTTTCCTGTAAATTGCCTAATTTTTGTTGTAAATTACTAAATTTTACTTATAAATCATTAAATTTCACTTATTCATTTATACTTAAACATTTGTATTTGTTTTGTTATATATATTTTTCTTTACATCATATGACTAAGTGAATTGGCTAGCTTGATAGTCACATTCTTTTTGCTGTGCCAATGATTCGTGGGTTCAAATCCCCTTAGCCACATTATTTTAGAAAAATATCTCTGATGGTCGGCCACTGACGCTCAAGTGGCTAGTGCTAGAGGTCAGAGCTCCTGTAGTCGGAGCTATGGTAACAATTAATCTTTGTTTTATAAAAAAAAATAAAAAGGAGGGGTGTTATTGTATTTTTATCCTTAAATTTTAATTTTATTTTGATCTAAGAGGGTTGACTGAAATTTTAGAATGTTTTGGAGATTGACTAATATTAATTAGGAAACTTATTATAATTCTCCCTGAAATTTAATATAGTTACCAAGGAGTTTTTTTTAGTTAAACGTGGGCTTTAACATGTTAGAGCCTGGATCTCAAGATAATTTTATTAGTTTTGAAAAAAAATAGTTAAATCAAGCATCTGAACCACTAGATAGGCTTTATTGAAAGTTTTTGAAAAGTTTAAAAAATTTTAGAAAATCTTATTCATTAAACAGATCAAATCCTGTGCTTGGAAAATATTTAACAAAAATTTTTAGGATTATGAAACCTGACTTTTAATGGTTCATATTTAATGAGAAAATCCTATTGGTGTATAGAGGTAACGTGTTATATTTTTGGGAAAATTTCATTTAAGGAGCGCAGAAGAGAATTTATATTAGTCAACTCCCAAAACATTATAAAATGTTACTGTAGGACCAAGGGATCAAACTGAAATTAAAAATAAGAGTAAGATTACAATAATACCCCTTACTTTTATTTTTTTAAAAGATAAATATCAATGGACACAACTGTTCCGGCCACCGGAGGTCGGAGGTCTAGCCACCTGCGCTCAGGTGGCTGTCACTAGAGGTTGGGCCTTTGGTGGCCATTACTGTAGCTCTAGTGGCCGGAATTTTTTTTTTAAAAAAAACAAGGTGACTAAGGGAAGGTTTGAACCCATGATCTCTTTACACACGAAAAGTGATGTAACCACCAAGCCAAGCAAGCTATTCAATCATATGATGCAAATAAATATATATATATATAACAAAACAAACGCAAATGTCCAAGTATAAGTGAATAAGTGAAATTAGACGATTTACAAGTGAAATTCAGCAATTTACAGCAAAAATTAGGCAATTTACAAATAACATAATAAAATTCACAACCCCAAATGCAAGTGTTTAAGTGCAAATGAGCAAGTGAAATTTGAAGATTTATAACAAAAGTTTATGGATTTACAACCCAAATTTGGCTATTCACAAGAAACACAAGAGAATCCACAACCCAAAATATAAGTGTTTGAGTGTGAGTGAACAAGTGAAATTTGACAATTTACAAGTGAAATTCAGCAATTTACAACAAAAATTTGGTAATTATTTCTCTTTTGTGAGACTTGATTGTAATTCTCACCTATGTTATTTGTAAATTACCAAATTTTTGTTGTAAATTGCTGAATTTCACTTGTAAATTGTCAAATTTCATTTGTTCACTTATACTCAAACACTTACATTTTGGGTTGTGGATTCTCTTGTGTTTTTTGTGAATAGCCAAATTTGGGTTATAAATCCATAAACTTTTGTTATAAATCTTCAAATTTCACTTGCTCATTTGCACTTAAACACTTGCATTTGGGTTTGTGAATTTTATTATGTTATTTGTAAATTGCCTAATTTTTGTTGTAAATTATTCACTTGTAAATCATCTAATTTCAGTTGTTCACTTATACTTAGAAAGTTGCGTTTGTTTTGTTAGATATATTTTTATTTGCATCACATGATTGAATGATTTGCTTGGCTTGGTGGTTACATCACTTTTGGTATACCATTGGGTCATGGGTTCAAACCTTCCCTTGGCCATCTTGTTTAAAAAAAAAAAATTCCGGCCACTAGAGATTCAACCTTTAGTGGTGACCACCCGAGCACCAGTAGCTGAACCTTCGACCTCTGGTGGCCAGAACAGTTACGTCCATTAATATTTATTTTTTAAAAAAATAAAAGTAAGTATTATTGTAATCTTACTCTTAGTTTTAATTTCAGTTTGGTTCCTTGTTCTTGCAGTGATATTTCAGAATGTTTTGGGGGTTGACTGATATAAATTCTCTTTTGCGGTCTTTAAATGAAATTTTCTCTGTATTTTTTTGACAAATCATACAGCTATAATATCGAATCAAAACAATGCATTATTCTATGTAATAGCCAATGTGGCATGAGGCTCCATTGTAAACGACAAAAAAGTAGGTCGTGCAAAAGAAAATGGGAAACATCTCAGTAGAAATTAAATTTCTCAAATCAAACTATTCCTCTTATTCTTAATATAATACTTAATTAACTACTTTAAATAAATTAAAGATGTAAATTAAATTAGTTAATATGATATGTTTTTTTTAAACACTATAAGCATCTTTTTTAATTTTTTCAATCTGTCTCGTATTTGATTATTATTAAAAAATATTAATAAGGTTAATTTAAAAAAATTGATAAACATATAAAATAGATCTTACGTATAGAACTAATATTAATTTTTTAATTACATCATATTTTAAGGAGCATAGGAGTATTATCAATGTAATTGGAAGAACCTTCCACGTTAAGAAAGAGAAAAGACCGGGAAAGTTGCTGGGTAAGGGAGACAGTGCCACATCAGAGGGGAAAAAAAGAGAGCAGAGTAGATGGAAAGAAGGGACGGACACAGGCAATAATTGAGCACTACATCTTGGACTTTGTTTTGATTAACGTTTGTAAATAAAAAAAAAAAGTTATTTTATCCAATTTTTGCAAATTGACTAGATAGTGTGGAGTTAATTTACATTTAAATAGATTTTTGTAAAAGAACTAAATCTAGCACAAACTTTTTTGAATAATACTTCCTCCGGTTCAAAATATAAGCTAAACTTTTTTAAAGGGATTAGTTTTTTTATAAGATAATATTCATTTTTATCCAAGCATTTAATGAGTTTTTTTTTCAATTTTACCTCATATATTCTTTTTCCTCTTTAATTTATTTATTACATCTTTTACTTGTTCTCTTCATTAATAAGGGTATGCTAGGAAAAATAAATACATGCTTTTACATATTTATTGTTTTTAAATTGATTTTAATTAGTTTTTTGATAAACATAATGAATAAAATTTAGTTTATATTTTAAATCGGAAGGAGCATGTTACAAAAGTGAGTTTGACACACCTAATAACATTTTTCCCGTAAAAATGACATAATTTAGCTGGAAGTTAGGAATAATGAAAAATCATTTATGGTTTTCCAGGCATATTGATTATCCATGCAATATTCTCATTTTCTTTTCGAGCATGCAGCACCATGTACAAGATATAGATTAGGGTGTTGAATGTTATCTAAGTATTACTTATTTGGAACAGCTTATAAATAACTTATAAACTGTTTTTCAATAATAATTTACAGAATACGAAACAAATACGTAAAAAGAATTTTATCTCAGTTTACGTAAAATTAGCTTACAGGGATTTCCACTACCAAACGGGGCCGGCTGATTAATTACGTTACTTGTTTAATATAAAGAAATAGAAAGTTGTCCACTCCGCTCCCTTCCAGGAAGAGGGTACAAGATCTGTTGGTCATTGGCATGAGAGACAACTTATGCACGCCACACAAAGAAAGGCTGTCTCTCAAGTAGGAAAATGAGTTGGATCCAGAGCTTGTCTGAAAGCACCATATGTATGAATTTGTTTGAGATCATTAGAAATTTTCTGGAGAGCGCCAAGAATGTGAATTGGTACGAGTGCATTACGAATTTGCTGGAGCTCACCAAAAATGTAATTTGGTCGGAGACGACTAAAAATCTGCTCGAAAGCGCCAAGAACTTGATTTGGTCAGAGAGCACTAAGAACCTGCTACAGAGCGCGAAGAACACGAACTGGTATGAGATCGGTAGAAACTGGTGTGTGAGCAGTAAGAATTTGATACTCGGAGCTGCAAAAGAAAGCGTTGTGGTTAGGTATTCAATGGTTCTTGTTCTTGTCGTTGTTGTTGTTCGTGTGTGTGGATCTTGTTGCTGCGGTTCCAAGCGCAGGAAAACTATGAAAGCTCCGGGTGGGAATGGCCGAGTCATGTACAGAGACGTGTTTGAAGCCAGTCCTAAATCTTACTTTCGCAGCTCGCGCTCAACAACGAGACGTGCAACAGGCAGTTCCGCATCGAGATCTGCCTGGTGATTAGAAAAATGTAAGATTTAATCGATTGAATCGCCGGACTGTTTTTGTTTTCTTACTGATCTGAGGTTTCTCTGATTTTTCGTTCATGTGTGTTTATGATGATTGGGAAATGAAATGTATGTATGTATGCATGCTTAATGTTTGATAGATCGGCTCAGAGAATTTAATTATTAGAGCCGATCAGTTATTGGATGCCTCTGTAAATCTTCCAGATTTTGCCATCTAGTTTTTCCCCCCTCCTGGGGTTTGATTTTTGCTGATACTGTCGCATGTGAAGATTCATATTCTTCCGCTTAATCAGCTGCATCCATTCTTCCTTTGCGTTCAGAAATTAACATAAAGATCATTTCTTCTTCTTCATCACTCTCTGCATCAATTGGCTTTGTTAAATGTTAATATTGTAACCCATTTATGCTTCTTCTGCGCTTCATTTTTTCAGAATTCTCCTTTTGCTACCCAATTTTGTAATATACACGCATATATATAATCAACTTTTTCTTGGTACGGGCACTTATAAGCAACCTTTTTTTTTTTTTTTAAAGTATGTCGCATCACTTTTAGAAACTTCGAATTTTAATTTGTCACTTGCGCTGGACCTAACTGAGCTGGTAGGTACATACAAATTTGTTTAAAGCAAAACTAAGCTGTACATGCTATATTGGCCCCATTACAAAATAAAAGAGCTCAAGATTTTAAATCCTAAATTCTTTTTACCCAAAAAAGAAATCCTAAATTCTGAACCTCTTTTGAAAGCAACATATATATATATATATATATGTATGTATGTATATCTGTATAAACCAAACATAAAATTCACAGACATAGAAGAAGACTCAAGAAAGACCCAACAAACAGACCGATAGGTCACGTTTGGTATATAGGATTGATTTTTGATGCAATGAGAATAGTAATGTGATCGGGAACGAGGCTTTTATTTTATGTTTAAGTGAGGTAATATGTGAAAAGAATATGTGCATTTATTTTATCTTATAATAAGGTATACAAGATTAAAAGAACATAATAGTGCTGGTATTTTAGAGCTTGGGATTCCAAACTTCTGCACACCTGGGAATGTGAGACCATAAGATCAGATATTTTTTTGGGGAAATTTGAGAGAAAGACCTAGAAAGAATTATATTTATTAGGAACGATATTAAAAATTATAATTAGTTAGAAGAAACAAATACTAAAATATAAATTGAAAAATACTAAATTGCCCCTTAACTAAATCCCTAAATTTCCCCTAACCTCATCTCACATATACTCTACTACTCCATATTTTGGGTGATCAAATTAGATAAATATTTGATTAAATATATCTACTTTTAAAAACAAGAGTTTTTCATTCAGAAAATTGCCTCCTCTATTCCATTTTTCTCCTCCCAAAATAATATTTCAAATGTTCAGTTTTGTTTATATATATACTATTAAAGGATAATCAGGTTTTCTTAGGTATTATTCTCATTTCCTATCTATGTATACTCTTTTTTTTTCCTATCTATATCTGAGTATGATCTAAGCAAGTGACCCAAAAACCATCCCTATGATTGAAGATTTGAATATATGCTAACAACTGTTTTGAATTTGATTATTTAAAAATTATAATTACTTAACATGACAAAACAATAAATTTTAATTTAAGCTTATGAAAAACTTCAACTGCTATATATGTTTCATGATTGAAGGCTTTGAAGACTCACTTTAATGCTATCATTCTCCACTTTTTTGTGTTTTTAGGGAGGGAAAAAAAGAAGAAGCAAGAAGCTTTCACTTTTATTTAGAATTCATCACGATCGAGAAGCTGAAAATTATTTCCCCGGGGGTTACCATGATTGGGAGGAGTGATGAAAAAATATAGGAGATATAGGGCAATTAAGTAGTTTTAAATTTATTTTTGATGTTTGGTCTTTCTAAATTATTATAATTTTTAAGATCCTGTTTGATGAATATCATTTTTTTTCTAGATCTCTCTCTAATTTTTCCTTTTTTTAAAATTTTTCTTCATTCTATAATAAAAATAAATTAATCTTAGGATTTGGAATTGTATAATCCTAGCGATGTGACCTTTTTTGTTGTTGTTAGGCGCAGATATTTTCTTATTAGAAGCAATCTTATTTGAGGTACTATCAGACACTAAATGTGGACATCTTTTTTTTCAAGAATTCGATTCTTGATTCAATATATTGTGAAGGATTAATTCTTCCTATTAGACTCAATTCTTATCGGTTATGTGACATTGTTTAATCCCTAGTAATCCTCAAATCATAAGTCACACCAAACATCAACTTTGGCCCAATCTCTAGTCCAATCTTGATCCCTCCTTATCAATCCCACCCACCAAATGTGACCTAGGTATAGCAGGGGAAAAGGCCCAAAAAAAAAAAAGGTTTTTAAATATACTCCCGCCCATTTTTATTTTTGATGGAAAATTAATTTGCTAATACTCACAGTTTCATTCAATTTTGAGTAAAGTTTTTATAGTTGTTTTTCCTCTTTATTTCATCCTCATAGTTGGTGTTAGTCCGTCGGTCAAATAAACTTGCAAACATCATTAATATGACTTAACAAAGATGATGTGGCCTGAACAAAATCTGACTAAGCACCCTCATGTGATCATCGTTTGACTTCCAACCCAATTGATTTTAGGGCCACTCGCTACCCTGTTTTCTGCCTTGAAAAAAAGAGTAATATTTTGTGAAGCATTTGTCCCATTGGAAAAGACTGCTGGCCTATCTTATGTGTGAATACCAGATCTACTAACTTGACCCTTTGGAGTTCTCAAGAGTTACCTATGATGGTTTTAAGATAGATTAATATAAATTTCTGTATCTTAGGTTTGTTTTTATTTTGATTTTAGTTTCTCAAATTTTAAACCATGAGTTTTGGTCTCTTGAGTTTCTTTTTATTTAAAACATTAGTCTCTATAATTTAATAAAAACTTAGACTATTTTGCCTATCAGGGAACCAAAACATATGGTTTAAAACTTAAAAAACCAAAATCAAAATGAGAACAAACATAAACGACCAAATGTTATATTAACCTTTTTTAAGATTATTTCTCCAATTTCTTTTCCATTACAATTTTATTATATATTCATGAGTGAGTGAGAGCCAAGAAGCGTGTGTGTAATGTAGTCCTCATCCAAAAATTTTAGGCAAATCCAAAGAACGTTTTCCTGTATGTTCATCACAAAAGATTTTTAGATCCCAATGTACCCAATACCATATAGCTGCCAAAAAGCACTAGCCGAAAAACACAATATGTGCCGTGGCCATACCTTCATAACTCCAAATACCAAGATTCATTATAGTCCCTCCTGTGATACTCTAACCACCCATGAATTGGTTATTTCTAAACAAGTCATGAAGGGTATAAAATACATACCTTGTCTTCACACGGGGTCAAGAATAGGGTTAGAGGGATAAAAAAATGGCTAATTCATATAGAGCCATTGAACCGGCCCAACCAACAACCAAAGCTGTGCGCATTATATGGACACAAAATAAACAGCCAAGATCATTTAATATGACGATATGAACACAATACCAAGGCAAACCCATGAAAATTCCTTTTATATCAACAAAAAATGGACACCATGAAACTTTATTACACTGTAAAAAAAACTATACTATGGACTGTCTCTTTTTATTAGATTCTCTCAGGTAAAAGATTAATACTTGTTCTAGTATTTTTAGTAATAACAGAAGAATTCTATTCGTAGGAACAAAAAAAGCAAATCTATTTTATACTCGATGAGTAACAATACGCAATGGTTGGGGGTGTTGATCATATTTTATGTAAGTGTCTATATCTTTATATCATTAATATAGACATATTTGTTCATCACTTAAAGAACTAGAAAAACCTATTCGTAAGAATTTTCCTTTAGTCACTCGGTCTTCCTTTTGTGTTTATGATTTTCTTTTTAATGAATTTATTCAATTGAACAACGAATCGTTAGTCGCTTTAGGTCCACTTTAAAAATTAACCAAATTAATGCAATACAATACACGATCCGGGTCGTATTTACTTTAGGGAACCTCCAAAAAGAAATCCTAAGTAACTAAGTACAAGCAACCTAAACTATAAAAAGGATATTGATTTTACGAATTGCTAACTAAATGTCATGAATTAAATTGAAATTAAAATACTTGTTTTTGATGTTTTTGTATGAAAATGATTCAAATGAATGATGATGAAAGAAATGAAAATGAAACACACAAGTAAATAATGATAGTAATCAATCCTCCAACTCAACAATGCAAGCAATCCTCACTTCAACAGATACGGGAGTTAAAACAATGAATTAAGAATTATAATTAAACTTTTAATCCAACAACGAGCCATCTTGAATTGCCACAAAATATTTTTCAAAATCCCAACTTCCTAACTGCAACCAGAATAGCAAAATAGAATTAAGGATGCTAAAAACCAATGCTTAATTGTAACTCTTAAATACAAAAACCACATAATTAAAGCTAGCAAGAGACAATATGATCTAAGATTCCAAGCTACCTCAGAAAACCACAATATATTAACTCTAAAGTCAATGCAAATGTCATAACCACAACATAATTGAAATTAAAGCTATAAACAGTCGAATGTCAAATGCTAAACAATAATTCAGCCACAATAATCCCCAAATATAATTAGAGTAAACAATACAAATTTTTCAATGATCAGAAAAACTATCCTAAGACCTAGGAATTGTTAAACAACTATTGGACAGAAAATTGAAGTAACTAAAACTCCCCTATAAAGATCCAAGCTCCTGACATTGCTGTTGAATTAGAGAATTACAGAGTCTTAGCCACAATTTGCCATGAAGAATTCCACAATCAACATTCTGCTACGGGCTACCATGGAAGAACACTGAGAAGGTGATAGAACAGTGAGGAATCTAAAAGGAGAAGGAGCTTACAGTAAGTTGAATAGAGAAGATGGCAGTGGCTTTCGATGGAGATGGAAAAGAAGAAGATAATGGTGTTGAGCTGTAGTGAGTGCTTGCCCCTATCGAACGTCCTCTGGTCTCACTAGTTCTATCAAGCTCCTCTGATTCCAGACCGAGGAGAAGAAGAAGATGAAGGCAATAGTGATGACGGAAGATTCTATCACGCTGTCGCAATCCTCTGGACCTTCATTCTTCACACTGTCAACCTCTGCTCAACTCATCTTTGTCGCTATCTCTCTGCCACCAAGAAGATTCAACAGAGACGCAAATTGTTGGAGAACAGATCGAGTTGCATTGGTCTATCTCTCACGTTGCTGGTCTCTCGTCTTTTGTTTTGCTCGCTGTCAAGCTCTGGTCCTCTTCCTCTCTCGATCTGCTCCTTTTAGTCTTGCCTCTCTCTCTCTCTCTCTCTCTCTCTCATATTGCCGTTCTTCCTCCTGCTTGAAAGGAGATGATGATAGTTTAATGTTTTAGTCCCTCCTACCCCAAAGGAGATGATGATAGTTTAATGTTTTAGGTCAGGGAGAAAAACGCAATGTTTTGCTCCTCCTTTTTTATTATTATTATTTTTTAAAATTTATTTTTTATTATATTTTTTTTCTCCTTTTTATTTTTAAATCTCCCAAAAACCTGCACCCAAAATTCAAGAACAAGGTAGTATTAATTGTTCTTAAAGATCAATCAATCACAATTATAACAAATTTGCCCCTATTATGCACTAATTCAAGTTAAAGCACTCTAATATGAATTATACTCAAATAATCCAATTAAGGACCAATAATAATGACAAAAACCCACTAAAAAAGATATGAAAATGCATGTAAAACATAGGTTTGTCAATTGCCTTATACTTAACCTTTTGTACTCCTGGGCAAAACATCAATAAAGAAGAATCCAATAGAGATACTCAATACAAGCAAACATAAAATCGATTAGGCATGAATGTACAATTAACTCAAGCAATCTTTACTCCTAATCAATCAACAATCATATAATACTTCAGTGTAAAGAAACTAACACAAGAAACATAACAAGATAAAGGAAGAGAAATATAATAGAGCTCACATAGGGTGCAAATGTTTCACTCATCTCTCAAATGGGAAAAATTTCACTCAACCCACCTAGATTAGCACCTACCATAGCTTGTAGAGATTCTAATGTCTCCACCTTAAAGATACCTTAGACTCATGATCAAGGGGACTTGAAGAATTGTAATGTTGGAAAGCAAGGCCAAATGAATGAAATGAACTAACAAGTGAAATGCATGAGTAGTAAGGTATCAACTCAAAGTGAGCTAAAGTACAATCATGAAAGAACACCAAAGTGCAGATTTTAAACTTTTGAAACAAAAATCCTTACTCTTCAAACTATCATTGAATGCCTTATTTCAAATTTTATTCTTTTGTTGCAACTCATTTTCTTTTTCTATGACTTTCTTTCATTAGCTTTTTCTATACATTTTCTTCTCTTTATTGCCTTTTTCCATTTCTTCTCTTTTTTTTGTATTCTTTTTTTTTTTTTTTTTTTTTTTGGCATCCAAACCTAAAAAGCCAAATATATAAACATTAATGATGTACTTTTCAAAATGAAAAACCAAATGTAACTCATGCAAAAACACTTACTAAAAAGCAATGAGTGAAATGAAAGTGAAGGCTCAAATGGGTAAACAAAAGTTAAATGAAGTAGCTTATGGTTGGGTAAAGGGTTTAGAAATGAATGCCCCTATCATCCTCACAAATCTAGGTATTAATGTAGCTTTGAAAAAGAATCTAGACAAGTTCTAGAGGTTAACCAAAACTAGGTGAAAGTCACACAAGATGAGAAAGAATACACAGCTCAACAATTCTTCCATCGAGGTTTACTCCAAGATGTTTCCTCCTTAAGAATCAAGCTATGAAACAAGGTTAATAACATTGCACCATAGCCATTCTACTATGCTAACTAACTAAGAACAGAAATCACTCAAATAAAATGTAATCAAACTCAGTCGTGCAACATTCACAAGCATTATGCAAAAGGATTTTAAAAGAGATGCCCAAGGATTACAAAAGTCAAGAGTCAGCAATAGAGAAAACAGCAAATTGCCCATACAACAGTGAAGAACACTAAGGCAAGTGAAAACAGGAGGACACAAAAACCAGCAACAAAATTCACAAGCAAGAATCACCCTTAAATCATGTGATGCAATTCAGAAATCAACCAATAAGACAAATAAGAGAGCAATTATAGCAATAATACTTAGGAAATAGCAGCAAATCTAAAGGCAAAGTTTTTTTAATTTTTTTATTTTTGAATTTCAGCTCAACTCAACAATCCCTCCCCTATACTTGATCAATACATTGTCCTCAATGTAAGAAAAATAACATTATCTTAACCTAAACTCTCAGGTGAAGTGGGAGTTGTGAAGTCCGATTTGAAATCAAAGCATAACACATCACTATCACAAAAAGGAGAGAAGGGAGAGATAGGATAAGATAATATGAAATGAAAATGGACAAGTATAAATCAAGTGATCAAAAGAGATGGCAAAATCAAGAGCAAACAAAACAAACAACTACTAAACAAAAATAAATAGCTACAACTACAACTACTAGAAAAGTTCCCTCCCCCACACTTACTCCTAACTATCTCAGCAAACAGATATCAACAGCAATACAACAGAAAGTAAAGGAGTAGGGTGGAAGGGAACAACTGTGTGATCAAGGGGGTCTTTGCTCCTCGTGGTAGTGCTTTAGAAGATGGTCGTTGACTTGTGAAGCTATACCGGTCTCCTCATCTACAAGCTCTACCGTGCCAAAAGGGTATACTTTAGTAACTCTAAATGAACCTTCCCACTTGGTGACAAACTTCCTTGGCATAAGCTTCAACCGGGCCTTAAACTTTAGAACCTTGTCATCTTCATGAAACTGCTTCCTCAGAATCTATTTGTCATTAATCATTTTCAGCTTGCCTTTATAGATTCTAGCATTGTCATAGGACTCAAGTCTCATTTCTTCAAGTTCTTGGAGTTGCATCTTCTGATTGACAAGTGAAGATTTGAGATCTACATCACATGCCTTGATTGCCCAATAAGATTTGTGCTCGATCTCCATAGGTTGATGGCAAGCCTTGCCATAGAGTAACTGAAAGAGAGACATGCCTATAGGGGTCTTGTAGGCCGTCTTGTAAACCCAAAGAGCTTCCTCAAGCCTTTCACTCCAATCCTTACGGAATGGTTTCATGATCTTTTCAAGTATTTGCCTCATTTTCCGGTTAGAGACTATAGCTAACCCATTTGTTTGAGCGTGATAAGGGGTGGCAAGCTTGTGATTGAGTCAATGTTTAACTAATAGAGATTTAATGATCCTGTTGCAGAAGTGTGTTCCTTGATCACTTATGATTGCTCTTGGAATACCATACCTGTAAAAGATATGAGAGGGTAAAAACTTGGCAATCGTAGAAGCATCATCTTTTCTAGTTGGCACTGTCTCTGCCTATCAAGACACATAATCTATTGCAAGTAATATGTGTGAAAACCTAAAAGATGGAGGGAAGGCACCCATAAAGTCCATGCCCCACACATCAAAGATTTCACAAAAATGCATAGGTCTTAGAAGCATCTCATGCTTCCTACCCAAATTCCTAAACCTCTAACATTTATCACATGACTTATAGAAAGAATAAGCATCCTTAAATAGTGAAGGCTAGTAAAAACCACACTCTAAAACCCTCCTAGCAGTTCTATTAGCACTAAAATGCCCCTTGCAAGATAAAGAATGTGCAAAGGTAAGGATAGAGTGGATCTCATTGTTTGGAACACAGCATCTGATGATCTAGTCATTGTATTGCTTCCATAGGATTAGAGCATCCTAGATATAGTACCTTGTCTCCCTCTTCAGCTTATCAATTTGAAATTTAGACATAGAAAGAGGCATAAGGTCAGTGACAAGATACTTAACTATATTAGAGTACCAAGGCTCTTGAACAACTAAGGTAAAAAGTGCAGAATCAAGAAATGAGTCAATAACAAGATCAGAAGAATCAACTCCCTGTGTGCCTTTAAGTAACCAACAAAGGTGGTTAGCTACATGATTCTCTGCTCTGGCTTTATCTCTGATCTCGATATTAAACTCCTGTAATAGCAAAACCCATCTTAGCAATCTAGGTTTAGACTGAGGCTTCTTAAATAGGTACCGAACCGCTACATGATCTGTAAAAACAACCACGGAGAGTTTATCAAATATTGTCTAAACTTATCCAAAGCAAAAATAATAGCAAATAGTTCCTTCTTTGTAGAGGTGTAATTGACTTGAGCGGAATCAAGTGTGTTGGAGGCATATGCTATGACTCTAGATTGTTTCTCCTCCCTCTGTCTAAGCATGGCACCTACTACAAAGTTAATTCTAGTTAGGTGTAGTGACAATAAGAGGTGAAACAAGCATAGATTTCAAAGTGTCAAAAGCATGTCTACACTTGTCATCAAATTTAAATTCAATATCCTTTTTTAACAAGGTAGAAAGAGGCAAGACAACTTTACTAAAGTCCTTAATAAATCGCCGATCCTATATGCCCTAAGAAAGACCTCAAGTCTTTTAAACAAGTGGTATAAGGGAGGGATGAAATAACTTCAATTTTGGCTTTATCAACCTCGATCCCCTTTTGCGAGATGAGATGACCTAAGACTATCCCTCTATCAACCATGAAATGACACTTTTCAAAGTTTAAAACTAATTTCTTATCAATACACCTCTCAAGAGCCTGCTTTAGGCTATTCAAACACTCATCAAAACTCTCACCATAAACAGTGAAGTCATCCATAAAAACTTCCATGTTCTGCTCTAGAAGATCACTAAATATCACCATCATGCACCTTTGAAAAGTGCCTGGAGCGTTACACAACCCAAATGGCATCCTTCAATAAGCAAAGGTACCAAAAGGGCATGTAAAAGTAGTCCTGTCCTGATCTTCAGGAGCAATAGGCACTTGAAAATAGCTAGAAAAATTGTCTAGAAAACAATAGTGAGACTTTCCTAAAATTCTCTCCAACATCTAATCTATAAAAAGTAATGGAAAGTGGTCTTTTCTCATGGCATCATTCAACTTCCTATAATTTATACACCACAAGCATTTTGAACCCCAGTTGGAATCAGCTCATCATTCCTATTTCTCACTACTGTGATACCACTCTTCTTTGGTACTACTTATACTGGACTTACCCACTCACTATCTGATATGGGATAGATGATCCTTGCACTTAACCACTTAGAGACTTCCTTCTTAACCACATCCAGAATAAAAGGATTCAATCTCCTCTGTGGTTGTCTAATTGGCTTGGACCCTTCATTCAAAAGGATCCTGTGTGTGCAAACTGAGGGATTAATCCCTGGTATGTCCCCCAAAGACCATCCTATAGCCTCTTTATGACTCTTCAATACAGAAATCAATCTTTTCTTCAGAACTACTCAAAGAATTGGAAATAATAATAGGCAATTTAGAGTCAACACCAAGACGACATATTTCAAGTTAAGGGGAAGGGGTTTCAATTCTAAATCAGGAGTTTGCATATATAACTGAACGAACTAGTTCTTTTATGTCAAGTACATTCAATGCAAGTGACATGTCTATAGGGCTTGGGGAAGGAGATATAAACTCATCATAATGTGCATGTCCTCCACTTCCCAACTCAGTGCCACTCTTAGATAACCTACAAAAAAAAAGGATCAGTATCAATCTTATCAACAAAAACATTAAGTAAATCACAAGGAAGAGTGGGATTAGAAGTGACTAAGTCAGTAGCGAGCTTGTTGCTAGCCTCTTCTAATGTTCCAGCACCACTCAAAGGAGAAGCTACCAGTGTAGCTTGTATGACAGCTCCTTTATCATTAGTACCTGCAAAATCAATAAACTCACCTTTCTCAAGGCTATCATCAGGTGTAATATTCAAAGTAGGATCATGGTTAAGACAAGATTATACATTAAAATCATCAGAGATGGAAAGGAGGCGATCAACTTCTAAATAGTTAATGTACACCACGTCACCATAACATAAGCAAAAAGAAGAAGAATGAGGGGTAGATAAACAAGTAAATACCTCATCATGCTTAACAATCTCATCATACCAGTCATGTTCATGCATCTCAAATTCATGCAAATCATCAACATCATTAACAACACAATCAATCAAATTAACACCCAAGTAAGAGCTTTCTACATAACCTTGACTCATAGCATCAGAAATGTTGAATGTAATCTGTTGGTCCCCAAAGCCCATAGTAATGACCCTATCTTTCACATTAATTATGGTTTGGGCTATTCTATGGAAAGGTATTCCTAGAATCAAAGTGCTATCGGCTTTAATCTCATCAGTCATGTCTAGCACATAGAAGTCAGCAGGGAACACAAGACCCTGTACTTGCACAAGAACGTCCTCAAGAAAGTCTTTAGGGTGTCTCACAATCCTATCAGCTGGACCTAGCACAATACTGGTGTCTTTTAAGACAATAATACCTAAAATCTCATAAATAGAGGTAGGCATAACATTTATGGCTGCACTTAAGTTTAGTAAGGCATGTGAAATGTTTGTTTTGCCTATAGTGCAAGGCATAGTATAGGAACCCGGGTCTTTACACTTAATAGGTAACTGTGGCTTGAAGATAGCACTGACACTAGACCCTAGTTGGATTCTCTCACTATGCCTATACTTCCTCTTGTTTGTACATAGATCTTTCAAAAACTTAGCACACTTGGGCATTTTCTTAATCAAATCAAGTAATGGTATATTAACCTCATGTTTGCTAAACATTTCAAAAAACTCATCATTATTTTTCTTTTCAACAACATTCTTACTCATTAGATAGGAATGAGGAAAGGGCAAATAAAAAATGTTTACCTAATCACCTTTTGTAGGTGATCCTTTCTCCATTGGCCTTTACTTAGCAGCTTCAGACTCCCTTTTCTCTTGAGCCAATGATTGCTTAAGGATGTCTTGAGTGGTTTTAGAAGGAGGAGACTCAACTTCTATCTCTTCATCAACCGGTTCTTCATCCTTATCATCATCTTTGAATTGCACTTTCTTAGCACCAATTTATTTACCACTTTTTAATGTAATTACAGTCAAAGATTTAGGATTTATCACCATGTTGGAAGGCATTGAACCACTAGCCTTAGCTTGCTATTCACTCATACCATTTGACAACTTAGGGACGTAAGAAGTCAAATTAGAGGTTCCAGTTTCCCATTCCTCCATCCTATTCTCTAGGGCTGCAAATCTAGCTTCAGATTTAGCTTCAGACTTAGATATGTGCTCACTTATTGCCTCAATGCCCTTGAGTATTCGAGAGAACCGTTCATCATCTTTAGACTACGGTTGCTGGAGGGTAAGCATGGCTCTAGAGGATTCTCCTTGTACCCTCCATAGTAAGATTGAGCTTGGTTAACCATGTTCCCTTGAAACCCTTCTTGAACTTGCCTATTGTCATCTCCTCCCCATCAGAAATTTTGATTAGCTTTCCACCATTCATTATATGTATTTGAGTATGGGTTCTATTGTTTAGATTGATTAGCCCTTCCTTGATACATGACAGAAACTTCCTCATATCTATGAGGGTAAGCAACAAGGATATGCATAATGGAACTACAATGCTCACAACTAGATACAGCCATCTCTGTGGAATTAGGATTCTGAGTGTCAATAGGGGGAGTATGAGACGCAAGATTATTCAACTGTGTAGTCAAAGCAGCAATTTGAGAAGTGAATGTGTCCAATTAAGGAATGTGGACTGAAAAAATATTATAATATGCATCGCATTAACACTTTTAGACTCCTTGATGCTATATTGTTGATGGTTCAAGGCCATTTTCTTAATAAGTTCCCATGCCTCATCAGCAGTTAAATCAATGAGAGAACCCCTAGAAGCAGCATCCAATATCCCCTTGTCCTGGGTCTATCATAAAAGTATTAGACTAACTATTCATCTGGAATCTGATGGTATGGACATCTAGAAAGCAAGTCTTGAAAATGGTTCCAGTAGTCATAAAGTAACTCATCATAGTCTTGCTTTGCATAGTGGATCTCTTTTCTCAATGTGAAAGTCTAAGAAACGGGGAAATATTTCTCCAAGAATGCTTTTTTGAGGTTGTTCCAATTAGGTAGGCATCTGCCATGTGGCTAGGCAAGCTCATATACTATTCTCGCACTTTGCTCTCTAAAGACAAATGGAATACCTTCCAAACAACCTCATCTAGACTAGCCCCAATCGGCTTCATGCTAGAGCATACCATGGATAGATATTTCAGATGATTGTACGGGTCCTCACCTGTCAAACCATAGAATTTAGGCAAAGAATTAAGTAGTGGACCTTTAATTTCAAAATTGACATCAAATTAGGTCATGCAACATTGAAAGGATCATAATTTGCATCAGAAGTAGTGGCTTCCCTAATGGTTCTTCTTCTAGGGTTACCTCCATTATTCTCACCTACTCTATCACATTCCCTATTATGTCCATTGCCCCCTGCCATTACCACCATTGGGATTGTTAACAGTTTCCATTATGTCACCTAAGTCAACCACTAAATCTAGACCAATTGAATTGTCTAGTTCAACCTCAGGATCACCAGAAGCACTAAATTCACTAGAGGACAAGTTAGACTCATGTGAAAGATTTTCCTCTTCAAATATAATCTCACTATCCCTTTCTACCCTTGGGTCTAGTCTAGCTTTCCTTAAAGAACTTTGAAGCTCAAGATTGGAAGGAACTAGGGTTTTAGACCTACCCTTTCTTGGCATAAACAATCAACCAATCAAAAGCAAAGTGCAAAAATGACTTGCACAACAAGATTCAAGTAAAAACATATGAATGGAAGAGTGCAAGTGTACAAGTATGAGAATGTATGAGTATGATGTGTGAATGTATGGTATGGATGTATATACACTCAACAGTGTATGAAGAAATATGGGGATATGCACAAGCAAAATCTCAAGCAAGCTTTGTAGCACTTCAACAATAGTTTTCAAAAGCTTCTTGCAATTCCATTATGAACAATTTCATGCTTCAGACCATTGAAAACGAATGTCAAGTCATCAAGTTCAAAATTGTGCCTATACACTCAAAATCTTTCAAGCTTAGAATCAATGCATGAAATGAGTGTCAAAGCTTCTAGCAAAATGCACAAGTATGTTTAAAACCAATCAAGAAAATTCCAAGAAAATGAAACATGCGATGAATGAAAGGACCTAAATACTTCTTTGTTTTAGTTTTCAATGCAATTATATGATGCCAAATGCTAAAACTATGCAATACTAACTAAAATGCAAATGAATGAAAATTCAAGATATTTAATTTATTTTTGAAAAAATTTCTATGCAAATGAAAGAAATGCTATGAAAAACCAAAAACAAATGCAAACTATTTAATAATGCAAAAACTAAAAGGCTCAAGACCAAGTCAACCAAAATTTGACACTTAGTTACTAGGAAACCAATTTCTTGGCTCCCTAGCAATGACGCCACTTGAAGAACAAATCATTAGTCGCCTTAGGTCTACTTCAAAAATTAACCAAATTAATACAGTACAGTACATGAGCCAGGTCGTATTCACTTTAAGGAAACTCTGATTTCACTTTAAGGAAACTCTGAAAAGAAATCCTAAGTAACTAAGTACAAGCAACCTAAACCATAAAAAAGATCTTGATTTGACAAATTTCTAACTAAATGTCATGAATTAAATTGAAATTAAAATACTTGTTTTTTATTTTTTTGTATGAAAATGATTAAAATGAATGATGATGAAAGAAAGCAATCCTCACTTCAACAGATACGGGAGTTAAAGCAATGAATTAAGAATTATAATTAAGTTTTTAATCCAACAACCAAGCCACCTCGAATTGCCACAAAATATTTTCCAAAATCCCAACTTTCTAACTACAACCAGAATAGCAAAATGAAATTAAGGATACTAAAAACCAATGCTTAATTGTAACTCTTAAATACAAAACAATATAATTAAAGCTACTAAGAGACAATATGGTCCAAGATTCCAAGTTACCTTAGAAAATCACAATATATTAACTCCAAAGTCAGTGCAGATGTCATAACCACAACATTATAATTGAAATTAAAGTTATAAACAGCCCAATGTCAAATGCTAAACAATAATTCAGCCATAATAATCTCCAAATATAATCAGAGTAAACAATACAAATTTTTCAATAATCAGAAAAACTATCCTAAGAAGTAGGAATTATTAAACAACTATTGGACAAGAAATTAAAGTAACTAAAACTCCCCTGTAAAAATCCAAGCTCTAGTTATTACTGTTGAATTGAAGAATTACAGAGTCTTACCCACAATTTGCCATGAAGAATTCCACAATCAACATTCTACTACGGGCTGCCATGGAAGAACATTGAGAAGGTGATAGAACAGTGAGGAATCTAAAAGGAGAAGGAGCTGAAGGTAAGTTGAACGGAGAAGATGGCGGTGGCTTTGGATGGAGATGGAAAAGAAGAAGATAATGGTGTCGAGCTGTGGTAAGTGCTTGCCCCTGTCACACGTCCTTTGGTCTCACTAGTTCTATTGAGCTCCTCTAATTCCAGACCAAGGAGAAGAAGAAGATAAAGGCGATAGTGATGATGGAAGATTCTACCACGTTGTCACAATCTTCTGGACCTTCGTTCTTCACGCCGTCGACTGCTGCTTAACTTGTCTTTGTCGCGATCTCTCTGCCACCAGGAAGATTCAACAGAGATGCAAATTGGTGGAGAACAAATCGAGCTCCTCCGGTTTGTCTCTCACATTGCAAGTCTATGGTCCTTCGTTCTACTCGCTGTCGAGCTCTAGTCCTCTTCCTCTCTCAGTCTACTCCTTCTAGTCTCGCCTCTCTCTCTCTCTCTCTCTCTCTCTTAGGTGTTGCCGTTCTCCCTCCTGCCTGAAAGGAGATGATGATGGTTTAATGTTTTAGGTTGCGTTTTGCTCCCCCTTATTTTTATTATTTTTCTTTTTTAAAATTTATTTTTTTATTATATTTTTTCTCTTTTTTTAATTTTCATTTTTATTTTTAAATCTCCCAAAAACCTGCATCCAAAATTCAAGAATAAGGTAGTATTAATTGTCTTTAAAGATCAATCAATCACAATTATGACAAATTTGCCCCTATTATGCACTAATTCAAATTGAAGCACTCAAATATGAATTATACTCAAATAATGCAATTAAGAACAAATAATAATGACAAAAACCCGCTAAAAAGATATGAAAATGCATGTAAAACATAGGTTTTTCATCAATCTATATTCAATCTATAAATAAAATATGATAAAGACTAATCATTATTAAGTAATAAACCTACTGTTACGTTTCCGCATCAAGCGAGGGAAAAAAAAAGGTGAACGACACATGAGTACACATTACTTATCTTTCTCTGCTTCTGCGTAGAGTTTGAAAAAGTGACTGAGTTATTAATTTTTTTTTGAAAAAAATAATTTTAATCATATATAAACTGATCATTGAAAAAAAGAGTAACGAAAATTTTTCAAATTTCCATAGTTGAGCCAAAGGATCGCTCCCTTTTCGTACCTTCAAACATTATCAATCGAGATAACTCCTGTGGGTGCATGTTTGTTCGAAGTAATTCTTACCAATTTGTAAAAACATGTTTTTCTGCAACATTTGTTAAAAACAAAAAAATTGAAATGATATAAACTTAAAACTAGCTAGAGTTTGCAGTCTTCCACAAACGAACATACACCCAACTCAGAAATTTTAAACCCATCAATTGTTATCTATTATCAATTATATAAATACTAGTATATACTTTAAACCCACATGAAATTGGTAAGAATTTCCTAAATATTGTGTACACAATTTGCTCAAAACTTCTACTTAACTAATATATATATATATATATATATATATTGCTGAAAATAATTGAATTCGATGGCTAAAGTGATTACAGGCAAAAGTTCTATCACCATTTATAAAAAATTTTAATATATGTAGATTGTAAAAAAAAAAAAATTTTAATTTCAGTGAAACATGTTGAAATATTCTTGTAAATAGTCATTCAACAAGCCACAAAGACAGATAAAAAAGAAAGGAACTCCAGAGTCTCGATTAAATTCCTGCTTGCCAAAGCCACGAAAGTAACCAGCGGGATCATGTTCGAAGTTATCTCTGTAAATACGATAATCCATAAACACCAAACCTTAACCCTATATTTGGTATGAGGGGAAAAAAATTTTAATAAGCTCAATTTAAAAAATTAGAGAAGTGGAGTTATGAAATTTTGATAAAAATAAAATGTAAGATAAAAAAGCAAGTAATATTAGTTAAAAGCTTTTAACTCTATTTCTCTAACTTTTTGAATAGAGCTCATTAAAAAATTTTCTTCCTTCTCTTTTGTTCTATTTCCCTCGTACCAAATCAGACTCTAAGAAAACTGTAACCATGCAGCAACAATTAAAAAACCGAGTAGTAAGAAATACAATCAAAATGTAACGATGTGATGCTATCAAGTAAGCAACTTCTGTTGTGGCAATTAAATCAAACTAAAATCAAGTTACATCAATAGCACTTTAACTGAAAAGAGGATAATAAGAGGAGGAAAATAGGAACTCGAGGAGGCATATTACATCCAAACAAAAGAGAAACTCCATAATCATTGAGGGTATTTTATGCAAATCATTTTTCATGAAAAGAACTTTTTCTTATTTCACTTAATTCACATTGGTCCAACTTAATTTCAATGGCTTTGATTTTTCTAAAACTCTCCCACTCATGAGAACCATTAGATCATTTTCCCCCCAAAAACCCTAGTTTCCTCTATCTGGCTTATTTTATGTTGGGCATCTACTGAGAAAATTCACTTTTTAAATGTTACAAGATAAAATTCTTTGCACATGTTTACCTTATATAAAATTACTTAAAATAAGCTAAAATAACAACCAATAGCCACCACTTCCTTTCATGGTTGTCCACTCCATTCTCCATTTTACTTGACCAAACAATTCCACTCACGTCTCATTCACACCATCATCTTCCACTCGCCATTTCTATTATACTGTGCCTCTCGCAAACACTCACACACCATCATCTTCCACTCGCCATTTCTATTATACTGTGCCTCTCGCAAACACTCACACACCATCCATCTTCTCCCACTGCTCGTCATTCACCTCTTGACCAATTTCTCTTGTGGCCGTGGCTTCTAAGAAAGTTGGAGAAGACACTTGATGGAAGCTTGACCTAACTTGGAAGGCAACTTGGAATGAATATGGAGGAAGCTAGAAAGCCTAGCACTTGCAGTTGAAGATAGTAAGGGAGTGATTTTTCATTTATTTTTTGGTTCAAGAGTTTAGGATTATTTAGTTTAAGTTTCAAATTCGATTGCCTAAATCTAGTTATTGGATGTAAACACTTTTGATTCTTGGATTGGAGTGGATTATTTATTTTTATTTCACATAGATATTAGTATTTTAAACTTTAGTTTAGATCTATTCTGTTGCATAATTTATTACTTAAATTTAAATATAAAGAAAACCCATAATTGCTCCTTGAAAATAATGACTTAGATTACTCTAAACTACAAAATTATTTTGGATCTTCGTTTAATTCTGTATTTTAGCCAGGTCAAATAAGCATTACCGCTAGTTTAATTCCAAGGTGGAAGTGCGAAAGGATGAGTGGTGGTTTACAAGATATTATCAATCTTAATAATGATGATGTAGATTTCGTATCTGGGAGTGATTGATTAACATAAAAAGTACTTTTACATAACTCAAGACAAAATTCATCTCATATACTTACTTCGTATAATGTAAGATTACGTTTAAAATTATGGTTGGTTGTCATCGAAACATAAGGTTCCATAAACAAGATAAAATAGAAATGACCCATCGAAGATTTTGAGCATTAACTTCTTCCTCAACAATAGCGTTGTTGGCGTCTCAAAACTTCTATATAAATCTGATTATTTTCTTCAATATATGCATCCTGCACTACCATGGCTGCAGAAAACTCTAAAACCTCTTATCTTACTGCTCTTCCCAAGAACCACCAAGAAGCTAATGAAGACCTCTCCCAAGAATTCCAAGATCTCATTGCCACCTTACCCATTAAATTGGATAGTCTTGAAAGCCCGCTATATCAGTACCAAGGCTTCTGGATTCCCCAGAGGCTAATGCAAGGAGTCCTCAAATGTCAGAACCACTTCGAAGCTTGCGACGCTGATATACTCCTTGCTGCTACCTCACCAAAATCTGGCACTACATGGCTTAAAGCCTCACTTTTGCCATCATCAACCGTGAGGCACACAATAATCCCAGCCCAATCCTCACTACTAACCCTCATATTCTCGTTCCTTTCTTGGAAGGTGAGCTGCTGCAACAAGGAAACATGTTGAATCTGAGTTCATTTTCGTCTCTGAGGATCTATGCATCTCATATCCCATATGATTTGTTGCCAGAGTCCATGAAGCAGTTGGGGTGCAAGATAGTGTACTTGTGTACAAACCCTAAGGACCTATTTGTTGTAGTAGCTTCATCGATGTTACCTACCAAATAAAAGGCTTGTTCAGGAAGACCATCTAATTCTCCAGAAAGAATCAATTTAAACCCTCTAATTGTTTCTGCTAGACCAACATATTTCCCCGGCAAACTGGTAATTCTCCAGAAACGCTCAATTTTTCGTGCTCTTGCTACAGTTGAGCGATCCTCTTCAGATAATTTGTCTAACCCAAGGTTAGCTATAATGTCCTGAAGTTCTTTGTAACGTTGTAAAGTTTGTTTAACTCTTTACACAGTTTCATAGTGTTCTTCGCCAACGATCCGAGGTTGTAGCATAGTTGACGTTGAATCTAAAGGATCTACTGCTGGATAGATACCTTTGGCAGCTAATCCTCTTGATAGTACAGTAGTAGCATCTAAATGGGCAAATGTCGTGGCAGGAGCAGGATCGGTCAAATCGTCTGCAGGTACATAAACTGCTTGAATAGAAGTTATGGACCCTTCTTTGGTAGAAGTAATTCTTTCTTGTAAAGAACCCATTTCGGTACTAAGGGTGGGTTGATAACCCATAGCGGAAGGCATTCGACCCAATAAGGCGGATACTTCGGATCCCGCTTGGAAAAATTAGAAGATATTGTCGATAAATAGAAGTACGTCTTGTTTATTGAGATCTCGAAAATATTCCGCCATAGTTAGGGCAGTTAAACCTACTCTCATACGAGCTCTCATTTGACCGTAGACTAGAGCTACTTTTGATTTTGCAATATTTTGTTCATTAATTACTCCAGATTCTTTCATTTCCATGTAAAAGATCATTTCCCTCACGAGTACGTTCACCTACTCCCCCAAATACGGATACACCCCCATGAGTTTTGGCAATGTTATTGATCAATTCCATAATGAGTACTGTTTTACCCACCCCAACTCCACCGAAAAGTCCTATTTTTCCTTCATGGCGATAAGGAGCTAAAAGATCTACTACTTTAATTCCTGTTTCAAACATGGATAATTTTGTATCTAACTGTATAAAGGCAGGCGCGGATCTATGAATAGGAGATGTTGTGCGGGTATCTACAGGACCTAAATTATCAATAGGTTCTCCAAGCACGTTGAAAATTCGTCCTAGAGTTGCTCCACCGACTGGAACACTTAGAGGAGCTCCCGTGTCAATCACTTCCATTCCTCTCATTAAACCATCTGTAGCACTCATAGCTATAGCTCTAACTCGATTATTTCCTAATAATTGTTGTACTTCACAAGTCATGTTAATTTGTTGACCAACAGTATCTCGACCCTTAACTACCAGAGCGTTGTAAATATTAGGCATCTTCCCTAGGGGAAAAGCTACATCTAGTACCGGACCAATTATTTGAGCGATACGTCCTAGGTTTTTTTTTTCAAGCGCAGAAACCTCAGGACCAGAAGTGGTAGGATTTATTCTCATAATAAAATATATTAATTTTTTTTGCAAAAAATTTGGAAATCCAAAATAAATGTTTGATAACAGAGCAAGTTGATCGGTTAATTCACTAAGAATTCAATAAGAAATGGGAGTTAGTACTGGATTTTCTTAGTACCACCCAACCAATTCAATTGTTTACTTATTCAATTTTTCAATTTCAATGAGTGAATTTTCAAGTTCAACCAACTCATTTTCAAAATATCAAGTGGATAAAATCATTAGAAAGTCTTTCATTTGTCTATCAGTATAGACAATACCCCCTCTATATTATCTATGGAATTCGAACCTGAACTTTATTTACGATTTTGTTTTTCTATCTCATTGGCCCTTATTTCAGCATACAATTTATACCTAGCATATTTTTTTTACCTATACTCTTTGGCGAATTCTGTATATTTTCACATCTAGGATTTACATATACATGTGAGGCACACAATAATCCCAGCCCAATCCTCACTACTAACCCTCATATTCTCATTCCTTTCTTGGAAGGTGAGCTACTGCAACAAGGAAACATGTCGAATCTGAGTTCATTTTTCGTCTCCGAGGATCTATGCATCTCATATCCCATATGATTTGTTGCCAGAGTCCATGAAGCAGTCAGGGTGCAAGATAGTGTACTTGTGTATAAACCCTAAGGACCTATTTGTCTCATTGTAGCATTTCCAGGGTAAACTAAAACCAGAAACCTAAGGGTCCCGTTCAGTGGAGGATTCCTTCGATGATTTTTGTTTTATGGGCCATTTTAGGATCACATGTTGGGGTACTACAAGGAGAGCTTGGAAAGCCATGGAAGATTTTGTTCTTGAGATATGAGGAGTTGAAGGAAGATACAGTTAGGACTTTGAAGCGGCTGGCTGAGTTTATAGGGTATGGCGTTTCTCAAGAGGAAGAAAATGGCGATGTTGTGGGAAATATATTGAAACTTTGTAGTTTTGAGAATTTGAGCAGCCTCGAAGTTAATAGAACTGAAAGTTCAATTTTTGGAGTAGAAAATAAGCTCTTTTTCGACGTGGAGGAGTGGGTGATTGGAAGAATCATCTTTCCATTGACATGGTCAAAGGGCTTAATGCTATCACTCAGGAAAAGCTGGAGAAACATGGTTTGAAGTTTCAAATTCATTTTAGGTAGGTTGAAACATCTCATCCATTCGTGATGACAAGCATGGTAGTAAAAATTTATCTTTTATTTTTACATTTGATAACAAATGTATAAATATAAAGAATTAGATTGATAATTCTTTTGTCTTATTTATAAGTTACTTCCAACATATTTCACATGGACTAAGAAAAATCTTAAACTTTATTAACTCTCATTTAAAATTTAACAATTTTTTAACTTTATCCATATTTAAATATGTAATAAGCAAGGAATAATTTATGCCGTTCATTTTATCCCAAGCCTCTCTTTTGAGTTTTGACGTAACTAAGTGCTTCTAATGCAGGGCTATATATATTCTAAACTTCAAAGTCGTATGCAATAAAGCTATCTCCGTGGAGAATTCCACTTTATTAGGTGTCAAACTGCGAAATGAAGAAGTATTGAGTGTGGATTCTATGAGATGAAGCATCTTGTTTAATTCATATTATTACATTCCTCCAGAGCAAATAATGTATTCGCTTCTGAATATTTATGTCTTTTTTGATAATTACCCGATAAGATACATTTTCAAACTTGCTCGGATCAGAGGTGTTATTTGACAAATCATATGCAGGTATAATATCCAATCAAAACGATACATGTAGTTATACACTACCTCTGGTGACTGCAGTAGCAATATATATACATGAAGTAGCTAAATAACTAATTTATGAATATTAAAAAAATTAGTTAAGATAGTTATTTATAATAAATATGTGTTTACTTTCATAATACTCTTGTTCATTATATGCATTAGAATGAAAACTCTTTAACATGTATAGTTACCATGAAGATTACTTTGAGAAGAAATGAACAAACATGGGAGACAAAATGTATTTGAACCTTATATTTAGAACAAAATGAGTCTCTAAATAGTTCTTATATTTAGGACTAAAAGTAGTATGTTAATAACATAAGTGAAGCTACTTGTGAAGGTTTCATATCCACATATTATTCAAATAAAAACAATTTTAAATCATATGTTATAACACCTCGAATTTTATGACTTAGAATGAGCAAAAAAGAGAAAATTTATTAAAATTATTTATTTGCCAAATAAAGTGGGGGAAAATTATGGAATATTGATTTTTAAGGTTTAGAGACATTTTGGAAAAGGTTTTTCCCCAAAAATGGCTTAAATAATTTTAATAGATAAATTTAAGAGAAAAATAGTTTATTTTCTCTAAAAATTATGGAAAAATAGTTAGAGATTTATATTTAATCTGAAAATTTTAGGATGATCATTTGAGATAGTAAAGAAGATAGTTGAGGCATAAAATCCTTAAAATGGGTTAAGGATTAATTTCTGAAATTTAGAGCTATTTTCTTGAAAATTTCAGAAAAATAGTCAGGAGTTGATTTTTTATCTGAAATTTTTAGAAAAATTATTTTGTGGGTCAAAGAAGCTACTGGATAAGAAAAATCCATTTACGATATTTTGGTTTAATTTCTGGATATATCTTATATTTCAGAAAAATAGGAGAAAGGATAGGATTGGAGAAATAATTATTTTGGAGGGCAAAATGGTCCAGAAATGTTGCAACACACGTGCTGCCTTCTCCTCAAGACATCTGAATCCTTTCTCCATTACTCAGCTGGTCATCCACGTGTTCTGCCTCTTTAATCTCCGGACCGATCCTACCTTCCTTTTTCACTTCATTCTGCAACGCTGAAAGAGAGCGAGAGAGAACGCAGAAGAAGCTATCGGCGAGAAGGTGATCGGAGGTGATTCAATTGCATGCAAACCGATTAATTGATCAAGGTGAGTCTCTTAAGCACACTTCCATCGTTATTTTCTGCTTTGGGAGGCTGAATATGAAGTTGATGATGGGTTTGAGTTCGGGTTAGAGAGAGGAAGTGGAGAGTTGAGGTATCAAGTTGCAGAAATTGTATCCTAGGACTAGAATGGAGTGTATAGCTGTTATTTTAAGGTCTTCATGTCTTTCTCTACGCCTCTGTTATGTGACTCCAAAACTGCGGCTGAGTTTTTGAAGCCACGGGGGTCGGGTTTACTGTTAAAAAGCAAGAGAAGTATGTTTTCTTGGATGCATGTTCCTCTCTGTGCCTCTGTCTTGTGTTTCCGAAACAGGTGCTAATAACCCATGAAGACAGTATCCGGTTCTGCATGTTGAAGTTGAATCACCGAATGGTTGCTCTGTTTTGACTTCGCCGAAACAGAGTTTTACGATCACGCATGTGTTTAGTTGTGGTTGTTGGTTGGATATTGCTATTTAAAAAAATATATTTTTTTGATTCTGCAATGTGCTGTCCAGAGGGGGGTTTACTCGAAATGTCTTGAGTATATAAATGTTAGTTGATGTTTGGAAGCGAAGGGAACCGTCAATGAAACGGGAATGGTTAAATCCTATTATATTTATATAATATATATGTTGAGTGCTTGGTTCAGTCTTTGTGTACGAATGGAGAAGTTATATGCATATATACAAATACATATGTAATAAAGTAGCAGTAGTAAGACTTATTGTTTGAGGTTGTAAATGAGGAATAAAAAAATTAGATTGATCAAAGTGTGTTGCTGTGGCGTGATGGGATAAATTACGTGGGGAATGTCTTTGGATCTGGAACCAAAAAGATTTCCTGATTTGTCATTCTGTGAGGCGTGATATATTGAGAGGGAAGGAGGTACTGAAAGCTCATATAGGAATGTATATGCAGACAAGGTAGCAATATAGGACTTACATAGGAATTTGCATTGAATATATATGTATATATTTTCTGGTTGCATGTCGGTTTGTGGCCTTCGAAACAGGGGTTGAATGACTTCTAATAATGGCGTCTTATTTTGGGTGTGGAACGATGAAAGAAGGTGATTATATATATGTTTGCTTGCACGAGTGTGACGGTGGGGGTGAAATTTTAGAATCTAAGATAGTGTAAATGTATATATTTACACGCTGATGCCATAGAAGTGTGGGGTTAATAGGCTCTGTTTCTATAAAAGGGAAAGAAGTGAAGGCAAATCAATATATACAGGTATATATATTACTAGTGATGTCCGAAGGGTGTTAGGAAGTAGGAATAGGCGATATGATGGGTATATATATAATAACATGACACCATCTTAGTAATATATAAATAAGATTGATGGTGAAATCGCAAGTTTTGAGGAACCTAGGAATGGCTACAAGGTTACTGGGCATATGTTTGAAGTGCCATAAGTTGTAGCCTAGAGCTGGAAAATTCTTCACGTCAACAAAAGTTGTTGGACAATTAACTTTGATAAATGAATCGGGTCTGAATGCATTAGGGGATGATTTTGAGATTTAATATGAAGTGTTAATAGAAAATATTTTAAAGATAGAAGACCTGTATGTGTGTGTTCTTCGAAGTTGGGAAGTTCAAATATAGAGTCAATAGATAGGAGGAACTCATTAGTCAAAACTTGGAATTTTGAGCAAGTATTTAAAACTGTTGGAATATGCTTACAAGTGTTAAGACATTGTTCAAGATTAAAAGTGTTATCAAGTGGGACATGAGAAGGACGCCTTAACGTCCTTAACTATATTAGATAAAATAATGCTATTTGACCAAGATGACTAATTACTAAGTAAAGTAACTGTATGAGTTAAGATAAAGAAAACCCTCCAAAGAGAATAGTTTAAATAAGAAAAATTGTCGAGGATGATCAACTACTATATAAGGGTAGAGATTGAAAGAGATTGGGATTTAAAGAGAGTTATTTAATTTATGAATTATAGTTGGACCAAGCCTTAACCTACCCTTACTAATATAATAGGTTTTGATATCTGCAAAAGCCTACCGAGGAAGCTAAAAGAAAAGAAGCAAGTAAGGTTTGATTTTGAAGCGGAAGGCTCAGGTAGTAGTTCTTTCCTACCTTTTCTTTCCTACCTTACACTTGTGTATGATTACTGCATTTCTGTTTGTGCCATATTGCTGTTTAAAGCATGAGAACATGTAATCCTTATTTCCTTGCATGGATTATTCAGTCGTGATCACGTGTAGCTGATAGACATGGGGCAGTATCTGCCAATTATTTGCACATTATTTAATTAGCTTGTCTATCTGTCATTGCGCATAAATACTTAATCACATTAGCTTGCAAGGTTATGTTCCATATGGCTTGTTTTGAATGCTTTATGTGATTTGCATATGTGTTTGATGGAAATTACTACTACGGAGATTCGTTCGAATCTCACCCTCCCTTCCTATATTATACAGCCAGGGCAAGCAGCTCCAAGGATAAGGAAGTCATAAGAGCTGAAGGTGGGATTATATGAAGAGCAGGAATGCCTGCTGCTTTGCTGCTTTTGTATCTGCAGGATAATTATTTTGCTAGTTAATTGTCTGACTTATTAGATTTTTAAGAGCAAGTAACCTCTACTTGCTAGTGTTTATGCTATTTTGTATCCTCCATAAGGAGGTGTGCACTTCAAGTGCTCAGGTAAAGGTCATTGTCCTGAATGGCCAGTATAACTACTTATATAAATGTAGTATCATTTTAAATCTGTGCGTCTGTCGTACGATCTGCAGGAGCAGGGTTCCAGTGTGTGAATCACTCGTCAGTGTATTCATTTAAAAAAAAAAATTTGCCATTTTTATAATAGAACACTGGTGTCTAGTGATTCACAGATGTTAAATGGACCCTGTTAGTATATATAGAGGTAAGGTGTTGCATATGTCGATATATAAACTACTACTATGAAAAACAAAGTCTATTTTTGTCCCCTATTTTTGTCTGAAATTGAGAATAGAGAAGTACCTTATACTCATACGTTAAGCTAAACCAGACGAGTACGGGACATCATACTCGTCTGTTCTGGGTCAACAAACGAGTATGAGGCATCATTTTTGAAAAAAATTTCAATAAAAACCCCATCCTCGTCTGTTTTGGGCCAACAAATGAGTATGAGGCCTTGTTTTTTAAAAAATTTTTAATAAAAACCAGTTCACAGCTCCTTCTTCCCTTGACTCGCGATCTCTCCCCCTTTCCTTGCTCCCTCAACTCGCTGTCTCTCACTCTCTCAGCTTGCAATATATCCCCCGCGTTCTCTCCCCCTCAACTCATGTTGCCGTCATCCGCAGCTCACATCACCGTCAGCTCGTGTCCCCTGGCTCGCATCACCATCAGGTCTCCCCCTCAGCTTACTCCCCCGTGTTCTCTTCCCCTCAGCTCATGTCATGGTCATCCTCAGCTCAGTCCCTCAGCTCGCATCGCCATCAGCTCTTCTCCCTCTGCTCGTGTTGTTCTCTCGCCCTCAGCTAGCCATTTTACCTCTGCCCCTCAGCTCACCATTGTTGGTTAGTGCTGCATTATTGCCGTGGGTAGCTTGTGGGTCTTCTAGCTCATGGTTAGCTTGACTCTCCTTTACATAGGCATGATTAAAGGTTGTTTATAAGTTGTTTTGTTACTCTAGACTTGTTAGAATCAATAGTTTATGTGATTGAAGATGAATTTTGGAGATTTTATTGTTGCATTTTAAGTGTTGATGAAATGTCAATTGTTATAATCTGAGAATTTGAGATTGAATAGGTGTGACTAGTGGTTTATTTGTTACTATCTAACTTGTTAGAATCAGTAGCCATGAGTTATGATGAAAGATTATTTCTTGAGATTTTATTGTTGCACTTAAGGTGTTTGATGAAATGCTTTTGTGTGTATGAGTTATGAATTTGAGCCAAGAACAATGGTTAGACTGGATAAATTGGTGAGTTGTATAATTATATTCTCATAGTAGGAACAATAGTTTAATCTTATCTTGATTAAATGAAATTTTTTTTATTTATAAACTTATAGATTTTTTATGATGAAAGCTCTTACACTAATGAAAAGATTGATGCTGTTTGAGATCATTTGGCAAGACAATTTGTTCAGGAGTTTTTCTCTCAAAATAATACATGAGGTTAAAAGGCACATATATGTTTAGGTTAAAGTTACTTGTGCTATATGATTATATTAGGGAGTTTAGTTTTTTTTTTTTTTTGGCTTAACTAAGTTAATCAAAATGTTATTTTCATAAGTTATTGTTTAGGATGTCATTAGGATACTATTCATATGGAAACTACAATGGATGAGCCTTTGCTAAATTGTTGCTATTGTTGTAGTCTGTTTTGGTTCAATTTCAATTGCAGAGTTCAAATAAAAACTAGTGGTATATACAAATTAAAAAAATTTATTTTTTAAAAAAATAATATATTCGCATGTTTTCAACTCAGACTCGTCTGTTCTAATGGGAAAGACGAGTATGAATCACCATACTCGTCTTTCCCAAGGGAGCAGACGAGTATGATCCCATCATACTTGTCAGGAACAAATGAGTATAAGTTGAAATATTCATCTGTTTTTAACAGAAGAATATATATATACTATTTACGTCTCCTGTGTTAACATTTCTTTTGAAACAGAAGAAAAAAAGCCTCCAGAACAGATGTAAATGATTTTTTTTGTAGTAGTGATATGGTTAATTCATATGAGTGAAGTCGCCTTCAATTAGAGGTTGGCAAATGGATTTAAACTAGGCTACCTTCGCATAGCACATCTTATTGCTCTTGGGCAATTATTGTTCTCCTTTATTTCCCTAATACCTATAAAGTTTATGTTTGGGTTAAATTAAGAAAATATAATAAAGGAGAAGAATAATTTATTTTAAGGCCTAGAAAAATTGAGGAAATAATATGAGATGTTATTTTTGGAGATTTAGAAGATTTATGAAGAGGTTTAATTTCTCAAAAAGTAGCCTAAATAATTTTAAAGTTAATTTATAAGAATTAAGGGCCTGTTTTTGTAAATTTAATTAAAAAATAGTTAAAGATTAATTTTTAGCCTGAAAATTTTCAAAAAATTATTTTATAAATCAAGAAATTTTTAGAAGGTAGCAAATCCTTGTAGCATTAAGGACTAGTTTTTAGAAGGGAGAATTTCAAAAGAAGAAAAAACCTCTAAAAGTTTAAAATTCTAAATCAGGAATGACTATAAAAATGTGTCCTCATTTACTTTTCAAATGTTGTTAATTGTTATTAAAGTGTAGTGAACAAGACCGATTTAGAATTTTAAAATTCAAAGATTTTGTTTTTTAGACTCTTCCTTTTTAGAATTTCTCTAGTAGTGTTAGTACCTATATAAAGAAGGGCAAAATAGCAAAATTTACTATCTCAAAGTCTCAAAATAAAAGGATTAAAGTGTCTGGCACCTTGAAATATTTTTACGGATGTATCCAGTACTCTAAAGTATTTCGTGATGCATCTACTACCCTAAAGTATTTTAGTAGGTGTGTCCAATACTCTAAAAAAATTTCTTTTTTTTTTTTTGCCTTAGTGTTAGATGCACCAAAAAATATTTCAGGAAGTTGGACATATCTAAAAAAATATTTTAGGGTAGATGGAAGAAAATGAAAATGATTTGACATTGGTGGATTCATGTTATCGTGAAATTTGGTTCCGAATGTTATTGTGGTCGCGATGATTTTCCATTTGTACTCATGGTTAAAACTTTGCATTGTCAATTGGATTGATAATTGAGTTCCCATTGTTAATGTAATTGTCAATGTAGTGCATGTTGCAAATTTGGGTTGTTTATATATATATATATATATATATATATTGATTGCTCAATTGAGTTGGTAAATTGTCTTTAATTAGATAATTCTAAGTATAATCTTTAGAATTGATTTGAGTTTATGGTCATTGGTTTTAATGAATTTGAGAAGCCTAGTTCATAGTTTAACATTTGGACAATGAGTTTTCTGGTGGATTAAGTGCCGGTTATTGTTCTTGTGGATTTCCTATATACCTTGGTTAAGTAAATAAACTTATTAATTACACTATTATCATTTTCTTTTAGTCTAATTAATTGAATTGGGTTAGAAAATCTAGAAGCCTCACTTTCGGCGACTTTAGAAAGTCATCATTGAAAGTATAATTTAATAACATATATTTTATTCTATAATAATAATAATAATAATTCAATCTAGTTCAGAAGATTGGACATATAAGAAAGTGGTCATGAGTTCAGACTTTAAAGATGATATTGTGAGAGTGGAGATGCGGCAATGTGCCAACCGATCAGTGATGACATGGTGGCCGACAATGAGGCTTGTTTTTTCTCTAATGTTACTTTTAGCAACAACATATTGTCCCTACTAAAAGACATTTTTAGTAGTGACTTTTTTATAACCACTGAAAAACACTTTCTGCAGTGATATTTGTCGCCCCTAAAATGCATTTTTGCCAATTTCATGAACAGAATAAAATGGAGATGGCCCACATTTTTGAGCAGTAACTTCTCGATCCCTCAACAATAGTGTTGTTGCCCTCTCAAAAGGTCTCTATAAAGCTCATTGTTTAATTTTCTCTAATATATGCATCCTGCACTACCATGACTGCAGAAAACTACCCTAGAGCCTCTGATCTGACTGTTGTTCCCAAGAAGTACGAAGAAGCTGGTGGAGACCTACACCAAGACTTCCAAGATCTCATTGCCACCCTACCCAGGCCACAAAATCGGATAGGTTTGAAAGCCAGCTATGTTAATACTCCTCCGGTCCTTAATATAAGACCCAATTGTTAAGTTGGTTTTGGTCCTAAATATAAAACCCATTTATCATATTTATCAACTTTCTCTAAATTACCCCTATGGATACTCCCTCGACTATAATCAAAGAAGAGGGAGATGGGGTATTAAAAAAGATGATTATGGTGTTTTAGGAAAAATATGTCACATTTCTTATGATTAACTAACTTACCTAACTTCCTTAATCTAATCAAATTAGTTAAATGGGTCTTATATTAAGGACTGGAGGAGTACCAAGGTTTCTGGTTTCCTAAGGTACTAATGCAAGGAGTCCTCAAATGCCAAAACCAATTCCAGGCTCGTGACTCTGATATCCTCCTCGCTACTTCACCAAAATCTGGCACTACAAGGCTTAAAGCCCTCGTTTTTGCCATCATCAACCGCAACACACGTGATCCAATATGCTCCATCCTCAATACTAACCCTCATAGTCTTGTTCCCTTCTTGGAAGTCCTCCTACAACATGAAAACACATCAAATCTGAATTCATTTCCGTCGCCTAGGATCTTCTCTTCTCATATCCCATATGTTTCGTTGCCAGAGTCCATGAAGCAATCGAGGTGTAAGATAGTGTACTTGTGTGGAAACCCTAACGACCTATTTGTCTCGTTGTGGTTGTGGCATTTCCTGGGTAAACTAAAACCAGAAACCCAGGGGCCCCACTCAGTGGAGGATTCCTGTGAGGAGTTTTGTCGAGAAGTGAGCATTTATGGGCCATTTTGGGACCACATGTTGGGGTACTACAAGGAAAGCTCAGAGCGGCCATGGAAGATATTATTCTTGAGATTTGAGGAGTTGAAGGAAGGTCCAGTTAAGACTTTGAAGCAACTAGCTGACTTTATCGGGTATGGCATTTCTCAAGAGGAAGAAAATGGTGACGTTGTGGGAAATTTATTAAAGCTTTGTGATTTTGAGAATTTGAGCAGTCTAGAAGTGAATAGAACTGGAAGTACAGTGTTTGGGTTAGAGAATAAGCTCTTTTTCCGACGTGGAGAAGTGGGTGATTGGAAGAATCATCTTTCGATTGACATGGTCAAAAGACTTAATGCTATAACTCAAGAAAAGCTGGAGAAACATGGCTTGAAGTCTTAAATTCATTTTTGGCACGTTGAAACATCTCATATATCCACTAGTGACGACGGAGAATGGTAATAAAAATATCTTTTTATTTTTACATTCGATAACAAATATTAAAAAAATAATTAATTAAAGATGCAATGGGCAAAGTATAATTTATGCCGTTCGTTTAACCAGTTTGTTCTAATGCAGGCTTATATGATCTAAACTTCTGAGTCATATATGAAATAACCCTATCTTCATGGTGAATTCCTCTTTAGGTGTCAAACTGGGAAATGAAGAATCATCTATTGTGGATTCCATGTGATGGAGCATCTTGTTTTATTAATATTATTGCATTCTGTGAGAGCAAATAATGCATTCGCTTTTGAATATATCTTTTATGACAATTATATTACCCAATAACATGCATTTTCAAACTTCGTAATAGTTCATCAAAGACATTATTGTTATTTGAAAAATCAAAACAATATGTGGACCGAGGTTTAATCCGTCATCAAGCCACGTCTTATCAAATAAAAACAATATCAAATCATATGTCAAATCATATGGTTAAGTTAATTCAGATAAGTAAATTCGGAGGTTTTAATCAGTGATTAAAAGGGCAAATGGATTTAAACTATAGGCCACCTTCGCAGCACATCTACAACATAAGATACGGTATGCAATTAGTACTATGTTGAGTCTCACATTGAAAAATCTCACAAGTATTATATAGTTTATAAGTTTAAGGGACTCTCCTTCTTAATAACCTAGTTTTTTGAGATTGGCTCTCCTTTTAGCTTATATTCATTATATTGGTGCTCTCATATTGTTATGAGTCCCACATAGAGCTAGAAGAATGAGCCAAGTTTAGGCCCAAAAATTGTGAGGGCCAGACTTAAAATTTTTTCCTTCAAATAAAAACAAGTCTAAATAGGCCAGCCCATTTTAGGTTCTTTTGTATTTTTTTTTGTTTTTAAATTTTTTATATAATGTTAATATTATTAATCTTTTTCACATTGTTAATAATATTTCAAATATTTAGTTACCATTATCATTTTGAAATTAAATTTCATAAAATGATTTGGTTTATTTAGTTTTGGACAATAATTTATTCAGTTATATTTTTTAAAAAAAATAGGTTAATATGGATTTTAACAATGATTTAATTTATATTTTATGTTTGATCCTCAATGTCGTCTTAGGTCAAATTAAATATGATTTAGAATGCAATATGGTAATACAAACCAAAGTTGTTTTCTTATTGGAGCCAAAAATTAACTAGGCCCTAAATTAACTAAAAATAAAATTGCTATTAAAAAGGGTTTTTTTTTTCAAATTTAAAAATTACTTTGCAAATAAATTAAAAACAATTCTAAATATTTTTTTTGGATTTTCTTTTATAAGAAAATTGAAAAGATAATTTGAAGTTGAAATTGAAAGAAAATTAATTAGAAAGGAAGCAATTAATAAAATTTGAATTTTAAGGAGATATGAGATTATGCTTCTTGAAAAATGGAAATTGGGTTATCCTTGCTCAAAATGATCTAGGAGTTATTTTGTTCACTAATTTAAAATCAAAACCTTAATCATTGATTAAGTCAAGTAATCTTAATTAATGGATGTCCTAGAACTCTAACTACAACCACAAATTAAAAATACCATTGAAAACCGATTAGTGTGCAATTAGGATTAGATTAATACAATTTGGACTTCTATGCAGAGAACACTCAACTTGAGATATTCAACAAGTACCATACAATTATAAAATTCATCCAAACTATGAAAGAATAACATAATCACATAAAACATTAAACTGGATGTAAATATATAAATCTCAAACTGCAGAATTTAATCCCAATCACAAAAATTCAATTCCAAACTAAGAATTACAACTAGTAATCTCAGAAAATTTAATTAAATAATATCAATCCTAACTCAGAAAATCCATTACTCAAGTAAATTAAAGGAATTGAAACAGAAAAACTTCCCTAATTAACTATGAAGCTCAAACCCAATCCTCCATCTCCAATAAGCTTGATGAAATTAGCTACGCATGAATCTAAAGACTGCTAACACAGATTTCACACTCACGGCAGCCATGGGTGGAAGAAGAGGAAGTTGGCGTTGATGATGAAAGTAATCGATGGGGGTGCTAGATGGTGGTTGGGTGTGAAGATGAGTTGTGCGGTGAGTCAGGAAGATGATGAAGGATGGTTAATGAGTGTGTGATATATGGTCGCCCCCTGTGGATGTATGCACGTGGTCATATATATAAGGGATGCTAATAAAGACCTTGCCGCCGTCCTGCTTCCAGCTCCCCACTCACGAAGGATGAAGATTCAATCAAATGCCCTAGGTTTCTCCCCCAAAACGGTGAACTTCATTCAGTCCTTCTTTGCAATTCTTTAGGCCCTCAATTGTCTTTTTCACTTTTAGCTTCTCATTTAATTTTCCTAAATAAAACCCAAGATAATATAATATCAAATATTCTTAAAAAATCAATCAGTTAAAATAAATCATAAAAATATGATATTTTTGCTCTTTTTAGCAGTATTTTCATCAAATTACATTTAATTCAAATTAATCATAATAAATGCAATTAAGCTCAATAAATGTGATAAAATCCTCAAATAAGATATGAAAAATCAATATAAAATTAGGATTTGTCAGTGTTGATATTTTTAAATTATATATATTTCATAAAAGAGTATTTTTATACTGATATAACTTATGATTCTATAATTTGAATTAGAAATACAACAATAATGTATCTCAAACTAAAGTAAAAAAATACTAGCTAGACTGCAAAATTTAAAAATGAAATTTCTATGAAGAAGAAAAAATTGATATTTTTGCCACTAAAAAAAGTACACTCACAATTGATGATAGTGATGACAAAGTTTCAAAAAATTGATAATAGTATTTATCGATTGCACACTAACACTATTGATGAAACTTTTAGATGTTATCTTATTGATGAATGTTTTAGATGCTCTTAGATGTTTAGATATAATGAAATTTTGTGTATGTGACTTAATTTTATTCATATTTATGCCTTTTATTAATAATTTTATAGCTTTATTTTTTTTAATAAAAATGTACAAATGATCAAAAATTGCATTTTTTTTCCGCTTTAAACAGGTCAACAGCCCATAAGCCAGCCTTAAACCCGTCAACTTGAGGGCCGAGCCTAGCAAAATGGGATATTCCTGGAATTCTGGCCCTACAGGGCTGACCCGGCCCGTATTCCCAGTACTAGCCCTACATTGGAGAATCTCACAAGTATTGTATAGTTTATAAGTCCAAGGAGCTCTCTCTCTAATAAGCTAGTCTTTTAAAATTGGGCTCTCCCCTTGAGCTCATGCTCATCATATTGGTACTTTTTTTAGAGTCAACCAGCTGGAGAGGGCTATACACTGAGGGTTCTGACTGGCAAGAGGCCGAGTAATGTGCCGTAACATCGGTCCTTGAGGAGGGTACTCTGTTATGAGTCACACATTGAGAAGTTTTACATGTGTTGTGGGGTTTATAAGTTCAAGAGGCACTCCCCCTAATAGGCTAATCTTTTGAGATTAAACTCTCTCTTTAGGCTTATACTAATCACATGTTGATATTGACTAGTCTTTTGAAATTGGGTTCTTCCTTAGGCTATTAATATTAATATCCCATTATATACTAGTTCAAGACGAATTACGAATAGTTCACTGCACACATGATGACTTAGTTTAAACTTTATCTATTATAATTATTATAATGGCAGTTATTAAATCTCGACAAATAAATTTTGATGATCATTCCCAGGATTATTTATATGAGACTTTATGAAGTTGGGCCAAGAAACTAAAGAGGCCGAAGTCATTAGAGGGTAAGAGCAGAGTAGGATTATATAGTACGAGTGGGGCTGGATCATGGAATTTACAACTCAAACTCAGAATTCCGTACTTCAGCAATTAAAACTCCTTCCAATAGGACTAAGATTGCCAAGATTTTGATGAAGTGGTTGGACAGCACTGAACATCTTGCGGACACCGCCGTCAAGAACAAGAACTGGTCTGAGAGCGTTAAGAATTTGCTTAGAGAGGTTTCTTCCTTGTGTTCGATCTGTGTTTTATGAGAGATGGAATCATGTGCTGGTTAATCAAAACATCATTTGAGATCAATCCATGTTGGATAATGTAACGAATATCAGTTCGTTATTCTGTATATATATATTGCTGCTAAATAATAATCTGTCTCTTCCGCTATCTTATCCATATGTGTTGATGTTCATTAGGAAATGATTTGCTTACATGAACTTGTAAGTTTGATGAAGCAGCACGAAAATAAATATAATGGTTTAGATATTCCACGTTTCAAGCGTCTTGCAGATGATCTAGAGTGCGTTCCCAATGGCAGCCTCATCAAAAACCAAACAAGGGCCAAAGTGTCATAGAAACCGACAAGGACAGAATAGAACTTCAGAGGCAACTGATTCTCTTGATCATTGCTACTTTACTTTTCTTTCCTTTACCCAGCGTTTTGGCTCAAAATTGGGGTTCTTTTGGAGGGGAGAGAAATAGTCATCCAATCCTCAAAGGGCGTTTCTGTGTCCGAGTCCTTATTATGTATTAGCAAGTTGGAAGGATATTGATCCTCACTTGCTGAAATTTTTTATTGCTTACCAGCGCCTTTTCCCTCTAGAAGTTGCTCCCGCTTATGTGAGATTTCGTCATTTGAAACTGGTGCTTTCAGATCAAAGATTATGAAAGATTTTTGTTTTGTATTTCAGATGAATTATTTGAAAATATGTGGAGCAAGATAAATATGCTGGAGACAAAAAGACAATTAACGATTTAACTTCTGTTACTCACTCAAAAAGCCTAATCAGAACCAAATACATCATGAAAGCAGCCAAATTTACTTCAAACAAAAGCCCTAACACTATTTCATTGAACAAGCCAGACAAAAATAGAGATCATCAACTCCTCCATAATCTATCGGTAGTAATGCTTCATGTTCATTGGATTTCTACTTGCGCAAGCCCCGAAAGTAACCAGCAGGATCATTTTCAAAGTCATCTCTGAAAATACGATAGTTCCTTCCTGGAGCTTTCATCGTCTTCCTGCTCTTTGAACCAGAACCACAAAGCCCTAACACACTTCCAATGATACCAACAATGGCCAGAACAGCGACACCTGCAACAACATCACTAATCTTAATATCTTCTTTCTCTTCACTGCTCTTAGATTTATCCATATTGTTCTATTTCGTGAATTCTTGATGATGTTGGGCGAAGAGGGTCACACTTATATATAGTGAAAACTGGGAAGATGTACAGAGGCGTACATGAGATGACTTTTCGGTTTTACAATAAATTAATAATAATTAATTTTGTGTTATGGGTGGAGTGTGAGTTTAAATCAGATAAGAGATCTATTAATGATATTCCAATGTTCAATACGTTGGTTACTGTAAATGCATGAGTTGGAAAAAACAGAGGGGGGGAGGGGGGTTAGATTAGATTCATGCAAGCTTTAAAAGGAGAGCACAACTTACAAATAGGGCTCTTGTGCTTTACGAGGTCGATATATGTGCTTAATTGTGATAGTGATGCGGTGAATTGAGAGAAAATTTCGGTCTTTTGGCATGTTATGGTCAAAAATTATTGGGTTAAGGTGTAAATTTGTTTCGAAAGTTTTCACTTGGAACTATGGGTATCCAGAAGTTTTTTTTTAAGCAAACTAAAATCATAGCAATATTGCCCTATATCATCAAAAAACTAATATTGATCGTTAAAATAGTGACACTAACCATTAATATTTTTAATAGTATAAAGTTATATTGTTATGATTTTGAACTTTCATGGTAAATTTGCTTTCAAAAAAACTTTATGATACCCGGTGCTTCTTAGTAAAAATTTCTGGAGCAAATTTACACGTTAACTCAAAATTATTTACATTAGATTATTTTAGGTTTTTTGTATTTATTTTTTTTTTTAAGAAAGAAATTCAAATTAAAAGGTGAAAATTGAAAATGCTTTTCTCAATAAACAATTATTTTTACGTTTGAATAATTTTTTTTTGGCCGGGTTACCTTTGAATAATTTGACTACTTAACTAATATGTATATTTATTGCATACCCAATTGCATTTCACATAAATACCACTCTCCAAAATCAAAAAATCAAGACTCAAAGATAAATGGCACTTACAATTAGAAGCTTTTCTTTCTTTCTTCTTTCACACCTCATTTGACAAAGTTGATAGATTATATTTGATTTCCCCTGATACAGAAAAGTTACCTCTTGGATATTTGAAAAACATTTTGGTCAAATCCGAAAATATTCTCTTCAGAACATTAGTACCAATTTTTTCACCTTCGAGATGATTAGTAATTAAAACATAATTTTTTCTGAATCTTATTCATATGTCACAGACCTTGGGGCTAACCTTTCTCCCTTTGCTATCTGACAAAAGGGGAATTATAATCATAAGTGAATAATTAATATTTACTACTCTGAAATTTGTTATTACAGATTATTTTGTTATTATTAAGGATTTTTTAGTAATTATTATGTTTCTTACTAATAACTTTATAACAATTCCCATTTTTAGAGCTCATATTGTACGTGACAAAATCCCGTTATTTTATATTTTTCATTTTCGACTCTTGTCTTTTCATTTTTGGCTTAAGGCCTTTTCATTCTCTCTCACTCTCTTCCCAATGAACCACTCAATCAATCAGACATCGAAATAATAAACTTGGAGTTGGAGAGTTTTAAAACTTTTTTTTATATTTAACTAATATTAATGACTACTTTTATTAATATATAATATCAAGAGACAACAACAAAAAAAGAAGCTGAAATTTTATAAATATCAAATAAAGAATGTCAACAAAAATTTCTTTTCATTTACAAATTCAAACTTGTCAATACCAAATAAAGTTATGTTACCAAATTTGATTTGAGATTTACAATTTTCAATTTCTTTTTCTGTCATTCTCTCTAAGGTCAAACATAAAATAATTAAATTCCATTATTGAAATTAGCAAAAACTTTTCATCACATTGGTAGCAGAAATTAGCAACAGAAATAAAAAGCGCGGGGTTCATCGCCATTAGGGTCCCTCACTGTTAGTATAAGAAGTTCACAACGATAACATCATCAAATAGTGAATTGGTATAAAAATTCCTCAATAGTAAATTAGTCGTAAGTTTCTCCAAATTTGTTGTGCACATCAAGTCTTAAGGACAACGATTGATGAACATGCACCAACTCAAAAAATTACTTATATAGTGGATTGATCCCCATCAGCTATAATTGAGCACATTTGTTCAAAAATTAGTACTCCTATATAGTTATAAACATAGGACTCATTTTGTAATATAACTTATCTTATATATGCATGAAGACAACGCAAGGGGCCGAAATGAATAGTGTAGATAGACGCGTGCATTGCACAATATATGTCATTTACATAGATGACAATAACATTATTTGCTTTAACCTTTTTTTTTAAAATAATTTCTAATGTCTTTGAAAAATTGTATTCCCATGCAAACCAAGTAGGTGTGGCAAAGAGCACGAAGTCGAAAGAATAAAACGTCGTGATTTTATGTTTAAGAGCCATTTACCTTCTTGATTTTGACGATCTTCAAACATTAATATTACTGTGTTCCTCCATTTGAATTTGACTATCACACACAGACACAGCTACGCACAAGAGAGCACGCACGCACACGGAACCAACATCATTTTACTTATTAACACAAATCAAACATAAAGAAACTCGAACAACGAAAGCCTTCCCTTAGATCGTCTTGTTTAAATTTTATGTGCTTTTCCTTATTTTGAAGAAAGAAGTTGAAGTTGAAAACAGTTTTCTAAAATAATTGATATATCTCTGAACGGATAGGAACAGCAAAGAATGAAATGGTACTATGAGTGAAAACCACAGAAATTAAATGACTAATTTCTCCAAAGAGAAAATGTTATACCTTTTTTTAACATTTAAATTTAAACTACTACCTTATGTCCTAATTATAAGACTTCAAACGAGGTCTTATAATTAAGAGTATATTAAATGTGTTGGTAAATTTTTTTTTTTTGAAAAAATTATATGAAATAGACGGACCGACGCAGAACTCAATCTTTTTGTTTTCTTTTCTTTTCTTTTTTTGCGGGGGGACTAGGAGATCAATATTTTTCTCTTCAAATTTGTGGGCTTGTAGCTTTTAATGAGAAGAAGAACTTAGGCTTGTGAATTTGACCATAATACTTCGTGGGCTTGTAGCTTTAACAAATGCCATTGGGCTTCATGATTGGGCATGAAATTGGAAGTGAGCCCAGGAATACTTGCCAAATTAACATCCATAAACCTTTTTTTTAAGAAAAAATAAGGATATATATATATATATAATTTTTCAAGAGAACAAATTCTGACATGCGAAAAGGTGAGCATTATGAATTTAATCTCAGAAGTCTATATATCACAATGCTATAAACAAATCTTTTGTTAATACATTACAACTCTATAGAAGTATGATTTTAAAAGGAAAAAAAAAAACAGAAAACAAAGGTCACAGCGCTATAAAACATAGAAGTGAAACATTATACATCCATTGGAATTTGGTATTTCTGGGATTGTACACGGGTAGGGCTAGACTAGACATGACTCTTGCCTAATGTCCAGCCTGAATGATCAACAGGCTATATTTTAGAGTCTATTGCCCAACCCTGCCTAATAAAAGCTCGAGTTATTTATGGCAAAGCCAGACAAGGTGGGCTTCCTTGCTCACCCTAAATGATAATGCATTGATGTGTTGTTCATATTATATGAAGATTTCTACCAAACCTAATAAATAATATTTTGATTTTTAAATACATTTTATAATTTCACAATTTAAAACATATCAAGAAAAGAAATACAAACAACACACTACAAATTCATATATCTATTATCATTCCATGTCTCTTTATCATTATATAGTCAAACACAACGTAGTAGATTTTCAAACAACATCCATAATCAAATATATCAAAAATTTAAATCTTGAAATATATAATTCTACAACATATGAATATTACATGTGTGTGTATTAAATATAGTTATATATAATGAATATATGTATATTATATCTATTAAAATAATTATACATATAAATTTTAGGCATGACCAAATGGGCAGAGCAGCATATCTTACCTGATGCCCGACACTGCCGGATAATTGACCTTGCCCGAAAATACCCATTTATTGTTTGGGGTGCTTTTTTAGGGCCGGACTAGCACAATTTCATCCGGCTCAGGTGGGTCTTATGGGTTTTTGGGCCTAATAAACACTCCTAAGTATTTCTATGTGAGAAATAGAGTTTGAAAACCAAAAGGGAAAACAAATATTTTACCAAAGTGAAATCAAATTTACATTATATGCTTTCTACCGTGTGATGTGTTATTTTGGCACAGATTGAAACATTACGTTGCCAAATTTGGGTCAAGCCAAGCCTCCTATGAGTCAAAGCTCTCCAAACCAGTGTTTCAATTATTTACGAGACTCGAATGTAACAGAATATTCAAAATATATTAAGCCTTTCACCAATATATATATATATATATATGTATGTATTAAGCCTTTCACCTATAATTAACCTCAACAAATACTAAGTGAATTTCTTATCAATTAATTTTCTACAATGATGAAGTGAGAATTTTCTTTCATTCTTTTCTCAAATACATATTATTATGTTTATGCTTTAAGGGTAAAAGAAAATTTTGCCTGGTTATTAAAAGAGAGAAGATTTCTTCAATGTTTTTCTACCAACACCAAGTGAATAAAACCACTTAACACACAAGATGGATTGTTTTGATATAACTAAAAGATACAATCACAATTAATGTAACAAAATACTAAGCATAATATTAAAAAATGTCAAATAAATCGCATATGGTTGAACAAAAAAGATCCCAAAAAAAAACCCTAAAGGATGTTTTCATACTTTTTTTTTCCCTTTTGCCTTCAGTAATTAGTGCAGTTTACCTATCTCTTTAATTAATTTAATGATTGAAAAGATAAGATAAAGTGAGAAATATAAAATATTATAGCCTAACGTGCGTGCATTTGCCAATTTGTTTATTAAAAGTGAGGGAAGAATCAAATACAAACACTTTTACTGGGGAAAAAAAAAAAGGCCCATGTTTTCAGTGACAGTGAATCTCAGAGAAAGCACATGAGAATCTTTGGGTTATTAATTTTTCAAAATCCATTGTTTACTTAATTTCCCGTTAACTTTTAGGATGTGGGTAACATGACAAAGATATGTTTTTGTTATTATTTAATTTAATAATTTAATAATAATGCTTGGCAGTTAAAGTTTTGGCCATTAATTATCAAGTAAACTATATTAATTTAAGCAAATTAAATTAGTTCTGCATAAGTCAGAGCTTTTCTGTACTGTTTCTCAAAATTTATGGTCATTATTTTGGTATCATTGTCATGTCAACCTTTCATTATTTAATCAATATCCAATTACGTGACATATCTCTTATTCTATACTTCTGATTAACTAATAATTGATTTAATTTGATTTCAATTTTCAAACTTACAGTATATAATACTACCTCCAGTTCTTAATATAAAATCTTGTTTGACTTTTATTTTAGTCCTAAATATAAGACCCCAATCTACTTTATCTCTCATATTCATTCATTTTTTTCAAAGAAAGTCTTTCTAATAATGGTAGTTCTAACAATAAACTTGATTAGCAAAGATATTTTAGGAAAAACAACACATATTTATAACAAATAACTAACTTAATTTATTTTCTTAATTTACTCAAATTAGTTAACTAGCTCTGGAGGTAGTATCTAATTAAAATATATAAAAAAATTCATATATGACTGTTAAAACAGTAACATTTGAAAAAATAATTAATTCATAAGAAAATATAATATTCATAGACAAACCATATATCATTCAATAAAACAAAGCTATTAAAAGGAAAATCTGGCAAATTGATTTTTTTTTTTAACTTGAAAACAATGTCGTTTCAAGTTAGGAAAAAGAAAATATAAAATTTAATCAGATCAACGCATCTAGAACTCTTGAGCAAGCTAATAGTAATTAAAAGACTAGTTCATTGGTTCATTAATCTCACCATACAATTCAGATTGGATTTTAGTAATATGTTACAAACAAATCTTTTTTTTTTTTGTGCAAATGAACAAAACATTACCAATATAGTAACAGTAATCCAAAAACGTATTTAATCAAATATAATTTGATTGTTTTAGTTGAATGAAGCTTCTTTAGCTGGCGGCTAAGTATTCTAATAAGCATGAAAAAGACTTCATATGACAATGGCATAAATTACAATTATTACCGTACGAAGTGGTTGAAAATATTATATTATATTAATGTTAATATATACAGAGTTTTTTTTAATTTATTTATTCACTCATTAGTTCGTTTCTCATCCTTATTTTTTCAAGTCCAAAAACAAATTCGGAAGGTCAATTACTCTTGGGTATGGCTTTTGAGCCCCTTGATCTCTACGTGCATATTTTGAGTTTTTATTAATTTAGTTCACAAAAAGGAAAAAAAATACAATTATCTTAAAGAATAGAATGTTTGTTATGCTTAATATATTTATTCTGTTCTATATTTATATTAACTCTACTCTAAAGTATTTTTTTTCCCAAAAGCACCTGAATGTTTTTTTTAATCCAAATATAAATATCTGTGATTATCTTAAAAGTTAATTAAATAACATGCTCTTAACACCTTCACCAGTTAGTTAATTAAATGAAATACATACACCAATTGATGAAATTGGATGAGATAACATAAAGCAAGTCTTCTCTGCTTACATTAAATCATGTTGGGTGACAACAGAAAGTTATTCGAGTGGCAATACTACCCATCATTTTTGGATGAGGTTCTAAACTTGAACTAGATATTAATATGTTTGTGTGTATATGTGTATTGCATAAAATAAAAATAAAATCATGTTGGGACGAGTCATATGATGTGGCTGAATTTCTAATGAGGGAGGCTGTAACATCCTAAGTTTTTATTGGGTTTTAATAGCCTCTTTTGGGTTGATTTTGAGGATAGATTAGTGATTTGATCTTGATCTGGGTGTTTGGGTTGAATTTGAGGTTTGTTGGAGGAATAGGTGAACGTACTCCTCTCAGGGTATGTTCGCCGCGGCGCACCGGGAGTTTCAGAGGGGAGTGTCTTCTCGAGAAGGTTTGGCCGCGGCGAAGTTGTTCAGGTGAGCGAGGCTTCCCTTTCGGGAAGGTTTTGCCGCGGCGAAGGTAGGGGTGTGCCGCGGCGAATGTTTTCTGGGCGAGCGAGAGTTTCCTCTCGGGAAGCTTTCGCCGCGGCGAAGTCAGGTTTTCAGGCGAGTAATCCCTCTCGGGATTAGTTCGCCGCGGCGAAAGGTCGCGAATCTATATAGTCGCGGGAGGGTTCAGCGTGCGAAAATAAGAAAAATCTGAAGGAGGAGAGAGGAGCTCTGCTAGGGTTTCGAACTTTTGGCTTGGAGGAGACATTTCTAAGGATCCATTACCTCAAGTAAGTGATTTTAACCTCTAATCTATCTTCTTGATTGGAATTTCTGAGGATTTTTGGTGGAACCCTAGGATTTTCTAAGTTGTGATGAAACTGAGGTTTTTGACCGATTGTTTTGAGTTTAATTGATTGCATTGGGTTAGTTTAAGTATTTAATCGGTGTAGTTTTCTTGGATTTAAAGAATCTTGAATTTTTGGAGCTAGGGTTTATGGAATTGGATGATTTGGGATTGAGGATGACAATGTAGAGGTTGATTCTGAGTTTTGTGAATTGGGTTATGTTAAGGAGGGTTAAAATGGATGTTTAATCGGTTTAGATTTGTTGTTGGAACCTTAATTGCTCAAATGGGATGTTTGGGTGTAGAAGTCTATAGTGGGTCCTTGAGGTTATGAATTTAATTGATGTTTGGAAAGGAATTAAGGTTTTTATGGATTGGTATGACTTTGGAGTGTTGCCTTGATAGTTATACCCTTTGAGTTGGGTAGAGTTCGGTGGGAGATAGAAATTTTGTGTCCCCAAGTGTTGTTTTGGCCACATTATTAGTTTGAAAGCTAATATATGATGGTTGTGTGTTTGTGTGCTTGTGTAGACCGGTTGTGAGTCTTGGTGGTGCATGGGGCCACATCGTTGGTTTGTTGTTCCTTGCTCAGGCGAGAGGTAACCACTTTCCAATCCTTAGTACTTGCTTCTGTGGTATTGTGAGTAGATTTGTGTTTTGTGCTCCAAGTAGTAATTGTGTTCAAACTATATGTTGTGTATAAAAAGGAAAACCGTCTTGTGGGGTTTTGATTGATGATGAATGAAATCTTGAAGTTGTGAAAGATATGCCACTGAATGAGGTTAATTGTGAAATGATTATTACTCTTTGATTATGATTTGAGCATGATGCATGATTTGGGATTTGGTGAGAGTTTGATAGTTACTACCACGTGGTAAGGCCTCCATTAATGCATGATGGTTGGCTTAGTACGTCCCCCATAGTGAGGGATAGGCCTTTTGGCTCCTTACGTCCTCCAAAGTGAGTGATAGGCCTTTTATGGCTCCTTACGTCCCCCATAGTGAGGGATAGGCCGGCTTCGACTCCTGGAAATCCCCCAAAGTGAGGGATTTGGTTGATGGGATTGCATCATTGCACTTGCATGAATTGTTGTGGCTATCGTTTTATATTATTTGTGAACTGCCCCACTTGACACCTCACGAGCACCTATTTAGTAGTACCTAGTATTGGAAAGGTTGGTTACTGGGACTTTGTCTCACCCCGTGGTTTACAATGTTTTCAGGAGAAGGTTCTAGGCGTGCGCCTTCGGGAAGAGACGCAGAGACTTGAGCTTGGTTAGCTGTAGGCCTCTTGCTTTTGTCTATGTATGATCTGTTGTATATTGCCACAGTTAGGGTCTTTTGTGATATTTTGATTGTTGATCTATTGTAAATTGGAGGATACGTTATCTCCTTATTTTGGTTGGCCGGAAGCCATTGCTAGTGTTTGATGAACTCTGGATTATATGGTTGAAAACTATTTAGGTGGGCTGATTTTGATGTATGTGTTCCTCGGGCCGGAGGCTCGGAGGCCCAGTGGATATGAATGGATTATTTTAGTTGCATGCAACGTCTTACGGGTTGACCCGAGCTTGAAAGTCAATTTCTAAAAATATGAAATTTTCCTTCTACTATGGTAGCTCGTTTTAACAGCTCTCCTTTTCTACCATAGTAGAGGTTTTATGATGAGTATAATGTTTTTAAGGTTAAGGGTTTTACAGAGGCTCATTTTAATTGATGTAAAAAAATTATCAGTACTCCCTCATTTCTCTAGTACAAAAGTTAATTAAGAATATAATATGTGAATTTATTATGTATCTCATATTTATCAGTTTTTCAAACTATTTCACCTAACTTATAAAATGATATATAATTTAATGTTACGTAAGGGATACTTTATAAGAATTATGTTTTATTTATTATAATTTCTTAATTTATCCAAATTTATTAAGTAGTTCTTGTATTGAGGATTAGATGAAATAATTAATACTTCCCTCTTATCCTTATAATAAAGAGTTTAGCATGTTCCATAAAATTATATGAACAACATAGTTTTTTTTTTTTGGTCCAACGAACAACATAGTATTTGCAGCTTTATAATGATGAAAAATATTGATAAACGCAACTAACTATATACTACTAAATCTAATTTTACAGAGGAAAATTCTGGGCTATTTTCATTGGTTTGCTTTAAAAGTTTAATTAGGATAATGTATATGTGATTATAAATTTTCAAATGAGAAGAATTTCTTTAATGTGCGTGTGTATTGCTTCCACTATTACTCTATTAGATTGAGGTACAAAAGCACAAATAAAGGAATCTTATATGTGTTCCCATTATCAACAGTTTATCCAATAATAATAATAATTGCACTACAAGAACCCACGTGTCAAAACCCCAGATGATGTGCCAATCATGGTGTGGAAGGCCATAAATGATTCAAATACTATTTTCCAGTAAAGTAAGTGATAGTTCTTATGCATATCACTAAAAAAGATAGTTTAGAAAACTGAGAACATATTTGTCATAATTAATCAATTTAAATAATTTTTTTAATTTTTTTAAATTAATTATTTTGCTCTTATATTACATATCGGAATTATTATAAAAAAAGGAGAAAGAAACGCATTATTAATTATTACTCCTCTGGTTCTTAATATAGGACCTAATTGTTAAGTTAATTTTAGCTCTAAATATAAGACATATTTCTTATATTTATTATTTTTTCTTAAATTACCTCTATTGATACTCCCTCAAGCATAATCAAGTAAAAGATGGAGGAAGGATATTAGAAAAAATGATTATGATGTTTTAGAAAAAATATTTCATGTTTTTTATAATTAACTAACTTATCTAATTCTTTTAATCTAATTAAATTAGTTAAATAGATCTTATATTAAGGATTGTAGAAGTGCTATTCTTGTCATTGTTATTTGCCTTTACACCCATTTTTGGGTTGGGACATTGTCATTCAGAAGAGTCAACATCTTGGCCTGTTTGGTCAAAAGGACAGGTTAAAAATGGGGGGTGAATTGGACTCTTAGTGCGCTATTATTAGGTTGGACCATTTCAAAAGAGTGTATGAAAAGAGAGATCTATATTCTAGGATTGGCCCTCCTCATATATAGCATTTCCTGCTTTATTGGTTCAGACTGGGTCTCACAAAAGAGAGTAATTAATTAATGACGAAATATTTAATAGTAATAATAATATCCCTCACAAATATATTTACCTTTTGTCTTCTATTATTTTATAGGATTATAGTTCTTTTAGAATCAAAATTAATAAATTTTCCAGTTTATACTTTACGGTGAGAGTTAGACAGAAGCAATATCATTTGCTATCAACCAAGACAAATATCAATCATGAGTACTAAGGTGAAAATTAGTCAATGGATAAAATAACAAATAAACAAAGGGTATTAGAAGGAAAAATAAATAAATATCTGGAACAAATGGAAAAGGTTTTTACAATAAGGACCAAGCAGTTATACTAAAAGAACTCCTATACTGAGAACTAAGTCCTAAATATTAAAAAAAAAAAAATTGAGTGCTTTGTTTTATTTCTTTATGTAAACGCTAATCCATATATTATCAACTACATTAAATAATTTTTTCACCAAAATACCTTTAATTAATAATACTCAATTTTTATTAAAAAAAGTCAATAATAATTAAGCTAATTTTATAGGAGGAGAATGAATTTTTGACATACTAATTACAAACAATTAATTTAACTATCTTTTAATTTTAATAAATTAATTAATTTGGAGGGGGGGGGGAACCTTACACAAAGCGTAAGAATATTTAGTTGGAAAAGTGATCGGTGGAATCCAGGAAAATTCCAGATTCTTGGGGAAGAGGGCTTTGTCCCCTGATTGGATATTAAGTGGAGGAATTGAAGGATGCCACCAAACTTTGCTCCTTAGTGCCTGTCTCCATCACTGAATCATTCCTCTCAATCTCCCTTCCCATTTCCTCCCCTATTCTAACCTATGACTTCGCAAGTCCTCAGCCGCCACTTGCCTGTCTCTCCCCAATAATACAACCCCCCCCCCCCCCCCAAAACAAAAACACACACAGAGACACACACACAGTAGTATATGTTTATATTTATATGTACTCATTTACGTACACTGAATTTCTACAGTTTCTTTTGTGATTCCGCGGGAACTTCCGGCGCTTGGTCTTATGGTCAAGGGTCTGCCTTTTTCAACGGAAAATGACAGCTTTTGGCGGAGGTTTTCAACTTCCCAATGCCCGGGATTAGCAGGTAATTTCCATCAAGCCCACATTATGAGACTGAAAATGACAATTAAACTCTTCCAAAGAAGAAAAAGGAGACAAGGGTCTGACCAACACAAAAAATAGTGAAATGAAATGATGATAATAGCAGCAGACGATGAACTGATATATGTACAAATACTGTATTACCCCTGAAACACAGCTTTGAATTTTCTCACCACCCCAAACTCCTGGGTCCCACATTGACCATGGAAACCAATTTACAAGGCATTCCCTCTCCCCAACAAGCTTCATCCCCTTGTCTGATATTCCCATATTTTCCTCCCCCTCTAAAACTACATGTTACATTTCCTCTAAGGTTCCTCTGACTCAGTTTTTGCACATCTTCAGGCTTTCACTGTACAAGACCATGGATAGAACCAGTTACTTAGGAAATGATCTTTCTATGAGCAGACTGTCCCTAACGCGTAATTCCACAGCTGATCCAATCGGATCCGATCGATCCCAGTAAGTTTGGCGACACAAATGTGTTCGGCTTCTGAACCACGGGGCCTTGTTGAATCGCATGTGGTGTTACATAGGCACTGCCTACTTGAGAATGCCTCTTCAAGAGTAAGACTTGACCAAACCAAAGTTAGCAAAGGACTTGGACTTGAAGAGGCCACTAAAGAGGAACCTTGTAGGGGAATCTTGAACAGGCGGCTTTGGCTCAGAAGGGATGCCCTTAACTTTAAGGATGCTGTCTCCTATGGTTTGACGAATAGATTCTATGGTCTTGGAATCGACGGGACATCCTGAGGTTCCACGAACATAGAAGGTATTTACTGCTTTGCCTCCTTTCGTGGTCACTTCTGCTCTCGTAACTGTGAGGCTGTTCTCGCGGAAGATACGAGTTACATCGGATAGTAAACCAACTCTATCGTCGGTGCAGAGCTCCAGCTTCAAGTCCTGAATCAGGAGGAGGATAGAAACAAATTAGAGGTCTGAGAACTAATGAAATATATTGAAGAAACCAGATGTGACAAGAGAAAAGAGAGACACGCCAAAATTGCCTAACTGGCAGTTTGTGTAGAATAACTGGCAGTTTGTGTAGAATAATGAAGAAAGATTATTTAAGGGGCAGAAGACTTGTTGACCAATAAATAAATACGGCAGAATCAAACAACAAAGGACAAACAGGTCACAATTATAGAACGTAATCAGATAGAAAAAAAGAAGACAAATTTAATTTGCTTCCCTCTGCTATTAGGTTTCTGCAATAGAATCGTATAATGACCCGGGGGGGGGGGGATTTAACGAGTCAAAAATGTAATTTTCAGTTGTGGTCCGGTTGTTATGTTCTTTATTGAAAAATCTGATAATAAGAGAACTATCTCCATGTTCTTCCTCCTCCCAAAAGAAAGTAATTTCTCACGGAGACTTCATAAGAAAATCACTTCAGGCCATAGGATCTAAAGTTCAACAACTGCAATTCAACCACACTCAAGACCGTCTACGTCCAGCAAAAACAAATGAAGCCATGAATTATTAGGTAATTAAGCTTCCGAACAAAACTAAACCAGGCAATCACATCTCATATGCAGTAATATAAAGCAGTGTACCCCTCACCTCAGATGCTCGTCTCACAATCGCAGCTTCAAGACACTGCATAACTCTTTGCCTTTCTGCATCTGATTTCACAGGGGACCCATCTATATGCCTGATGTAGTACTCCTGCAGATACAACCACCATATAAAAATGCAGTCAGCCAATATTCTTAGTGAAGCCGAATTAAGCTTCACAGTGCAGATTGAGATAGCTACCTGATATGCTTCTGGCCTCTCAGCATCTATATTAGCATGGAAAACCACATACTGCATGTCTGTCAAAGTACAAACTGTGTCGAAGAGAAGCTTCGGCCTATCCTTGGATCGGATAGTAACTACAGAATAATCTTTGTCACTCCAATGAACAACATTAACATTTGGTCTTTGCTTTTCGTCAAATCCAGTGTTGTTGTTATTGTTGTGATCATCCGCCCGCTCATAGTCCCTATCAGCAAACATCATCTGGTGAAGCCTTCGCTCAGTATGGGTAACTTCATCAGCGACTTCAGTCTTAGCTCCTCTGTTCCTGTTTCCACCACAAAGCACATTGCAGAGAAGCTCCTTCACCAAGGTTAGCTTCTCTGGATCATTAATGGCAGAACCGGTCTCCTCATCATTTACATGCATAACAGCTGCCGCTCTGGTGTTATGTGTCCAGATTTCTGCACTCACTATATTGCATTTATGGTCAGTCAGAACCGCGCTCATTTCTGACAGCAATCCCGGCCTATCAGTTCCCATTAGCTCAATTGTAGTGTACTCCATGGATTGCTTGACTCCAACAGATCTCATGGTTGGAAAGCATGATTCAGGCCCAAGAGACTAATATTTAATTGAAGCCAGTCAAGCACAAATCAGTGGGCAAGACAATGAAAAAGCAGAGAAAAGTGATGAAAACAAGCAATATGCAACTAACCTTTCGAATATAATCCAGAATAGCTTCATCTGTGACCTTATTTCCATGTTGGTCAGTGACATTAAAAACTGGTAAGGAGGAATACAGACATTCAGATTTCTTTTGGGGGGAACAGAAATGACGGGTATCATGTATATAATAAAAGACTAATAAGACTACTCAAGCGGAAAAAAAAAAAAAAATTATTACCATCCATAAACCATCCGCCATCAGAAGATATGTAAGCCTTAGTTATAATAAGATTTAGATCAGTGAGGACTTGTACGACTTCAAGAAGTATTCCCTGCTTGTTTGCACTATCAACCTGCAAAATTAAAGCAAGACTTTATTAGGGAAATTTCCCAATCATAAGTTTGAATTGAAACACACACACACACACACAATGGATCCAGAGAAGAAGGGAAGATAAAAAATAAAAAACAACAGTACCCGTATAACAGTAGCATTCTTGCTAGCTTCATTATCAATTACAACCCTGACATGACAAGAAGGATGTAAGGATGAAACCATTGAAACAAAGAGCTTTTTTTTTTTTTTTTGCCTTTGTATTTCTTCCTTTCATCAAATGCCATGGAAACATATTCGTACCTGGGAGGGTTCATTCTTCTGAAGAGTTTTTCATATTCATCATCCATATAGTGAGAGAAGCTTGTGTTGACCTCGGACATAAAAGCTATGAAAGGAAACAGGAACCAATCAGAGGAGAGAAAATAGACACACAAGCTCCATAGCCAATGAGAAGAAAAAGTTCAAGTGGAGCTCATAATATTATTATAGTACAGAGAAGGCCTTAAAAACCCTCTTTGGGAAATTATCTCATAAATAATAAAGCAGAAGTGGGCGAATGAAAGATAAGTGACCAACCGTAAAGGGATGGAAAAACACAAAGAATAACCGTGGAAAGAAGAAAGCCAGAGAGCCCCCCTCCCACACCACACCCCCCCCCCCTCCCAAAAAAAGAAGAAGAAGAAGAAGATTAGTACCAGTAAGCCTTGTGGCGTGCTCATCAGTTAATAGACTCAAAAAAGAAGGAATCCTCAAACAGAACCTATTAGGCCAACCGAAAAAGAAGGCTTAATTCAACACAGAAAGAAGAAGAGCCTGAGATAACCAACAAAGAAAGAAAAATCCGAGAAAATTTCACAAAGAAGGCCTTAGATTTATGAAACCAAAAACGGAAACCCAGAAACGCCGTCACGTAATTGAGGACATAACAGGAATAGATGAAATAAAGAAAACAAACCAGAACCCGTGTCCCAATTCCTCCGGCTCACCTCCTCAAAAGCGAACAGAAACATTTAACAGAACCCAGAAAGAAGAAAAACAGAAATACAATGGACGCCCAAAACCGAGAAACGAAGAGAAAATCTAAGAATAGAGCGCGAGAAACTAAACAAGGGGAAAAGAAAAACAGAAAACTAAGACCTACCCATTGGAGTTCCTGTGGATTCTTGATCTGCTAAACCAAAATTTTCTTCGTTTCCCAAAGGAAGAAGAAAGAGGGAAGGGAATAGACCTTCTCGGTGCTAGTATATTAGCCAAGAAGCAATAGTATATGTATATTTATAAACACAGCCACAGAGATCTCACAGAGGCACACACCCCACGCCCCTCTCCTTGATCTTCTCTTCCAACTTGGGAAAGAAATAATTTATAATAAACAATTATAATATTTATAAAATAATACCAATTCTTTTTGCCTAAAAGGAGCTGATCTAAAACTGAAAAACAACCCAATCCCTTCTCTTCCCTTCTCTGTCACTGTCCCTCTTTCTCTTTCTCTCTCGTGTTTTGCTCTTCTTGGTGGCGTTCCTCTCTCTATACACCTCTCTCTCACTTAAAATTCCCATTTCCGTGACTCCCCCAAAACAGCGTATTTATTTTAAGTACTCCAAAAAAGAAAGTCCCTAAAAATCCCAGAGGCAAAAGATACAAAGACGGATGGACAGCGAATGTGAACTGGAGACTCGAGGAGCCACCGGCGCATGTTAGCAAAACGCGGCTTTTATTTCCCTGAAAGGGCATAGCTTGTGTTAAAATGTACCGTGGGCTTGGGATACAGCCTTGCCGGGGTAATCATTTAAGCACGTGCCTTAAATGGAGTCAATCAAAGGAGAAGGATACCAGTCTTAAATTCCAAGGTTTGTGGAAGCAGATCCCATGGTGTTGTCACAAAATAGAACCATGATTAATTTTTTTTTATGTAAAAAAATTCATCAATTAAACTATCATTAATATATGTAATAAAATTTGCAACAAATTATATGATTCATCTACTGTATTTTCTGAAACTTATAAATAAATAATCTAATTTCTATTATTATTGTCTTACTTTCCTTGAGGAAAAATTAGACACACACCAATTCAAGAAACAAAAATGAAAATGTATATATTTATAACATCAATTTGACTTATATCAAAAAAGAAGAAGCTTGACATTTTTCTACGAATGATAAAGGACTTGAAGTGGGTCACATTTTTTGTAATTAAATAAATTTTTTTCTTGCCTGCAAAAGAATTTTATATTATAGTTTGGTTCTTTCTCCCAATTAAGAAATCTATGAAAAAACTATTGAAAAATAAACAAAATATATGACAATATTTACGTTGAGAAATAAATAACTTACCAAATAAGTAATCATATGTAAAATCACTAACTAGATGAACTAAAATGTAAATCAAATTATTTGATATATTTAATGCAAAGGAGAAGATTACCCCTTTGCTTGTTTAAAGAAAATAGGAGAGAGATGGTAACAGTTAAGTTATCATTATATTTTTATATTTTTATTTATATGTTACATAAAATTAATTTATACTTTAATCCAAATTACATAATTTATGGAGATTCATTCTCATCCTCCATGTTGTTAATATGTGTATAAAAAACTGATATAATAATATTTTATTTCTAATTAATATAATAATATATTTCAAGAATGGAATATCACAAAAATCAAGAGGGCAAAATATATGATAGAAGTATGAGAAAGAGAAATCATGTAATCATGTTAAACTCGCAACCATCAATTTAACAACACGTATGCTAGCCAATGGCCTTATAGCAGAGAAAAATGTCTATATTTAATTTTCCCTTCACTTCCTCTCTATTTACTATTTTTACTATTGGATTAATATCCAATTGTTGAGATTTAATATATTATAACAATATTATTATAATATTAATTAAACAAAAAATATATATAAGCAATTAGAAATTAATATGCATACATCACTTCTATAGATTTTTATTAACATTTTTTTTATTTTCTGTCCTCTGCAATCTGATTATAATAATATCATAATACAATAATTTAATTATATATAGGATAAAGTTATTTATGTGTATTTTTATTATTTAATATTATAATAATATTGTTATTATATATTAAATTTCAACCATTGGATATTAACCAAATAATAGAGATAATAAATTAAGAGAAATGAAAAGAAAGTTAAATAGAAAGTAGCATCAAGAGGTGATTGAGTCAATCCTAAAAAAACCACCTTTTGCCAAGCTAAGATTTGGCCAGACCTCCCTGCCAAGGAATAGGTTTGTAGGTTGGCCTACAAACCTTCATCTGTTTCTATTTTTAATTTACATTTTTACATATATTTTTTTTAATTTTAAATTAAGTTACAAACTTTTATGAATTGAATTCTTTTTGTTTTTATATTTTCATATAATTATATAATTAAATTAATCTCAAAACTTAAAATATAAACTGGTAAATCAAATTTAAAATCAAAGTTTCTAACAAAATACAAAACTATATGCAAATTGATTGAAAAAGATAAAAAAAATTTCTTGTTAAAATTAAAAAAATTGTTTAAAAAATTAAAAATAAAACAAAATAAAACAAAACAGGTTAATCCATGGCGAGCTACAGGTTGGCGAATCCAAGTTAAAAAGAACCGCATCCAAACTGTCCTTATTTCCTTCAAACCAACCCACCACTTTTGGAGGGTTTTTTGTTATTTAGTTTCACTGCACGAGTCGTAAATAATATAAAAAGAGTCGTTCTCTCATATATTAAAGCTAAACAAGTTGTAAATTACAATCGTGTCCATGATTAGGTTAAGTGAAATCATTTTAAAAGTATATTATTTAAAAGAAATGTGTTTGAAAACAAGGAATTAAAAGAGAATTTGAAAACTTGACTTAAAGACAAAAAAAGATCCTAAGTTATTTTTTACTATTATACTTCATAAAACACACTTGAAGCTCTTCTTTAAGTGTTTTAATGACAACGTATGTTAATCCAAGGTTTACAAAATATTGATTAAGCTTTCTTAAGTCAAAACAAACTTTATAATTTTAATAAACTTTCACAATCTCTTGCTTTAGTTAAAAAAGATTACATTTTGAAAACCAAAACCTTTAGTGGACAATGTTAGGTCAATAAATATATCTCTATTCTACCAACAAACCATCCATTTAATAGATAAAGTTTCGGTCTACTATGATTTTACCCAAGTTTTATCACTACAAAAAAAAAGTAGAATTACCTGCGGAACATTTCTAACGGTTAAACAAAAAGGCTACAAATTCATACATTTCTAGCGATTTTCAAACAAACCGCAAGAAATTAGTAGCGCTTTGACCAGAAACAACATGGGCCCCATAATTTTCTAGCCGTTAGAAGCAAACCGCTAGAAATTGACTGCCAGAATAGTTTACGCGTTTCAGCACGAAATTTGTGTCAAAGTTCTAGCGTTTATTTTCTAGCGGTTTAGATGATAGAACCGCTAGAGAATGCAAATCGTCGTTCCATTTTCTAGCAGTTGCTAAACCACTAGTAATTCAACCAACTTTCTAGCGGTTTTAAGAGAAGCCGCTAGAAAGTTTTTATTTTTCCCGAAGAGTTGTGACACATGGCTAAATACAGGAGGTGGTGCAGTGTAACAGATTCTAGCGGTTCTATTAAAACCGCTAGAAAATCGTGACCTATATACCTCCCACCACGTCATTTTCACTGTCTTGGCGAATTTTGAAGCGGAGCTTTGCTGAATTCTCTCTACAAAGTATTTCCATATCCAAATCCAGTTGCAAATCCATATTTTCAGGTAAGAATAGTAATTTATTTATGAATAATTTTTGTTTTTATTTGTTATTTTATTATATTTTTTATATTAAGTTTGATAGACTAGCTTAATTTAGTTAGAGTTAATAGAAATTTTGTTTATAGTAGGCTAGTTTTTATAGAGTTAATAGAAGTAGTTTTTTTTTTATGAGTTAACAGTAAATTTAAATATAGAAATATCTGTTTTTCAATTAATATTATTTGATATTATTATTTAGAGTTAATAGAAATAATTATTATTTGATATAATTATTTATTTTGAATAATTGTTAGTTGTAAAATGACCTAGCGAGGATCGTGGTGATGGGGGTCATGATGCTGGTGAGCCATTTCCGAGCATTCATGACTACGATCTAAATGAGGAGGATATCCTGAGCTTTATGGAGCATGATGATATCCAGCGGACTGAGGAGACTCATTTTTTGGGGGATGAACAACCCCATGATGATGCTGGTGAGGAGGAGGAGGAGCAGGTTCAGGGGAATGAGAATCCCCATATTGAGTAGTGTCCTGCTCCCAAACGCCAGACCTGTTTTGAGGTAGAATTTGAGGGTAAGTATTTATTTAATTTTTTTAAATTTGGAAACTATTTAATTTATATAGAAATTGTTTTAATTCATTAATATATAATTAATTTATTAATTAAATTTTACAAACTCTGAGGGGAACAGGTCCTATAGGAGGCTGACAGCCAGAGAGCTGTCTATGACGACGAGCGGACGGGTAGTTGTGTCGCTGAATGAATTAGGCCAACTGACCAAGAAAGGTGGCAAGCTGTATAGTAAGTATGTGCGCTTTTTTGGTCAGCAGTAAACCTTGTTCCCCATTTATATGAAGGATTAGAAGAAAATCACTCAGGAGAAGAAGCAACAAGGTTGGGAAATGATGAAGGTAATATAAAATTATTATTTATAATTTTTTAATTTAAGTAAATGAATATATATTTTGTTTTTAAATTATTTAATTGTTTGATTCTAATTTTTTATTTATAATATTTTTAAATTAGTTAAATGAATGTATATTTTTTATTTAAATTACTTA